>NW_026054900.1:0-312930 GCF_022478755.1 Daldinia loculata
TTTACACAGGTCAGGTCATGTCAGGTCTCTCACACAAACTGCCCCTGCACAGGTAGGGTGGGGAGTGGGGCATAGGTCGGGTCACTCAGTTCCCCCGTACCCTGGTCCTTCTACCTTAAAAACGTTAGTAATAACAACGCGAGGCAAAAAAGGGAAAGGGCGTGCACAGACCACATCCCTGCATAGTTAGGCCTAGACTGTTGCTTCCCTCGAGACTAAGAAAAAAAAAATTAATTCAACTACTACTTGACTCAAGGTTCTTCTTGACTTCAAAAACTCATCACCACACACCTTTCCTTCTATCACTCCGAGTTTATAACTCTTCATCCCATAATTTCCCATTTTCCGCTCCTTTTCTTGCAGATTGCACGCTGCACTTTAGATCGCGTTTGTTACAATCAATCAGCTCAGTCAGATCAGACGCGACATCGTTCTCCTCGTTTGCGCTGAACATTCTCACTTCGCGTACTTCTAACTTGACCATCACAGACGCAAAAATACATCATGTCTTACGGCGGCGGCTACAACTCCCGTAACGGAGGAGGAGGAGGCGGCGGCTACTCTAATGGCCACGAAAAGTACGGAGGCGGCCACGGAGGTGGTCGTCAAGAACACGGTCACGGGTAAGAATTGCATTTGAGCATTTGCTATTGTCTCACCGCACTTTAACCTCCCTTGATCATCGATACTAACATATCTTCTCTTCCAGCAATGGTTATGGCGGTAACAGCGGTGGTTACGGAGGAGGTGGCGGCGGCTATGGTGGAAGCGGAGGCGGAGGCGGTGACAGAATGTCTAACCTCGGAGCTGGTCTACACAAGCAAACCTGGGGTATGTTCTTTCCAGATTCTTGAGTTATTAATCATGTCATAACTAACCTTGTTCTCAATAGATCTCAACTCTCTTCCCAAATTCGAGAAGTCCTTCTACAAGGAGGACGAAGCTGTCGCACGACGACCGGCCAGTGAAGTTGAGCGATTCCGAAAAGATCATCAAATAGCTATCTCTGGCCACGATGTTCCCAAACCTGTCGAGACATTCGATGAGGCTGGATTCCCTCGATATGTGATGGACGAAGTCAAGGCACAAGGCTTCCCCGCTCCTACTGCCATCCAATCTCAAGGATGGCCCATGGCTCTCTCTGGTCGCGACGTCGTCGGTATTGCCGAGACAGGTTCCGGTAAGACGCTGACTTACTGCCTTCCGGCAATTGTCCACATCAACGCCCAGCCTCTCTTGGCTCCCGGCGACGGCCCCATCGTGCTTGTTCTTGCACCTACTCGAGAACTAGCTGTGCAGATCCAGCAGGAGATTACTAAATTCGGCAAGTCTTCGCGCATTCGCAACACCTGTGTCTATGGAGGTGTTCCTCGTGGTCCTCAGATCCGCGACCTTACTAAGGGTGTCGAGGTCTGCATTGCTACTCCCGGTCGTCTGATCGATATGCTCGAGGGTGGTAAGACTAACTTACGCCGAGTGACTTACTTAGTCCTCGACGAGGCTGATCGTATGCTGGACATGGGTTTCGAGCCCCAGATTCGCAAGATTATTAGTCAGATTCGACCTGACCGTCAAACTCTCATGTGGTCTGCTACTTGGCCCAAGGAAGTTCGTGCTTTAGCTGCCGAATTCCAAACCGACTTCATTCAGGTCAACATTGGTTCTCTAGACTTGTCTGCTAACCATCGTATTACGCAAGTCGTCGAGGTTGTATCCGAGGGTGAGAAGCGTGATCGTATGATCAAGCATCTTGAGAAGATCATGGACAACAAAGAGAACAAATGTCTTCTATTCGTAGGTACGAAGCGAGTCGCTGACGAGATTACGCGATTCCTCCGCCAAGACGGCTGGCCGGCCCTTTGTAAGTTTACGCAAATGTCTAACTTTCGATGCGGCTTGAAACTAATCTATTCGCAGCTATTCACGGCGACAAACAGCAGAACGAACGTGACTGGGTCCTTGACCAGTTCAAGACCGGAAAGAGTCCCATTATGGTAGCCACCGACGTTGCTTCTCGTGGTATTGGTATGATTGCAAATCCCCCCGTCCCCTCCCCGTACCCCCGTATCAACTTCCAGCAGAGTTATATCCGCTGTGCTTTACTCTATGTCTAGGGGCTCTCTCGATTGTGCGCATTTGCCTGATCTCCCAGTGTGTCTTGTGGTTCTCATCTATTCAGGAATATTGGGGTCCCGTGGTATAGTGGATGCACTATGCCCATGTTCCGTTGTCGTACCTTATTGTCCCCGTGGTACGGCTACGGAGTTGGCATTTCTTGATTCTGTCAAGCTATCTCCAGACTCCCAGATCCTAGGACCCAGACCAGATTATTGGAATTCCTCCAAATTGGCATGTTGATGCAGCAGACAGCCCCAATTCTCCAAGGAGAAAGCACGGAAAATATACTTAGGCACAGCACGTCCGTCGCTGGGACTTGTTACAGAAACATTGGTTTTCGGTTTGGCTAACATTAGATTGTAATTAAGATGTGCGCAACATCACTCATGTGATAAACTATGACTACCCGAACAACTCGGAGGATTACATCCACCGTATTGGCCGAACTGGCCGTGCTGGCGCCAATGGCACTGCCATTACTCTCTTTACTGCTGACAGTAAGTGTCTCCTAATGAATATTACCATGGCTATGACTAACAACTTCCCAGATTCTAAGCAGGCTCGTGATCTAGTCGCGGTTCTTCAAGAAGCTAAGCAGCAAATTGATCCTAGACTTCATGAGATGGCCCGCTATAGCGGCGGCGGTGGCGGAGGCCGCTACGGCGGACGAGGCTACGGTCGTGGTGGTCATGGTGGTCACCGAGGTATGTCTTATCGATTTCTAGGTTTTCAGAAACATAATACTAACACTTATTCTCAACAGGCGGCGGTGGTGCTGGCGGTGCTAACTCTTTGCCCATCAACAACCGACGATGGTGATAACCTCCATCAGGGATCTTTAGAACGTCGTAAGGTATCTGCCGGATTGCATTCCCTTTTATTTTATTGCACATATGCACAGATGGCGTTGTGTTTAGAGGTACGGATGTTTAGAAGTCGTTTTGTGTCGACACTTTGCGAAGGTATCTGTGCATGTCGATCCAGATTTGCACAACTCGCACTACCTAATTTGGTCACCCAACAAGATGCAGGCGTTACAGAAACATGAGAGAACGTGGAAAATGCAGAATTCTGCCTTGGTTCTACGAGAAGCAACTCTGGACTCGAGACCGTACAACTTACCAATTTTTGACTTCCAAGTCGAGAGAGAGGTAATGTTGCTTGCTGACTTGTGCAGATTGGACTTGCTTCAAGACCTACTACAAGGCCATATGTATATGTAGACTATCATCTGTCTTGTTCTCACTAGGAGACAAGGCAAATGAATACGTAGCATGAATTCAAGGTCTATTGCCTTAACATGAGAGTTCTATACTGAGGCAGTTATAAAGATTGCCAAGGACCAACGTTGACCGTACCGGGTTTCTCGGGAATGGAAATGATCTTGGCCTATGTTTATGATATCTGCACCCTATTCTTAGATAAGTGCGTCATTTGTAGTGTGTTCAGAGGTAGTATTGCCGACTGGTTTTTGTAGTGAGACCCAGACGAGGTCGTTTTGCGTGCTTGTGAGTGGCCGCCCAATATAACCGGAAATGACCTCTTTTTATCCGCAAACACAGGGGTGACTACACCATACCCGGTAAACGCAAGGACAGACTCCGTCTCGGTTTAGGCCTCTGCAAGTTCCCGCTTAGCAATAGTACTATAAGATGATGACCTCCCTGCCTCTGCGTCGCTGCGGCGTGGATGTTGTTTGTCTGCGTAGGACATTGATGCTGTATCCGTCTTCTCATCGACATTATTCGTCTAGTTAGATATAAACATTACGAGTCTATTAGCGACAATGAAGACCGCAGCAGCATTCGCACTCCTCGTGGCCAGCACCCAAGCCGCTCCGCATTGTACGTAAACTCACTCACTTCACTCACTCACTCGCTATCCAATTTAATATCTAGTTCTTCATCTTTCTGTCGTAGAGAATGAAGATGATATGATATGCATATCATATGAAGGCTAGGTCTGACTGAAGCGTCTCATATTGTAGACACGTTCCCGAAGCTCGCGGGCACCTCGGACTGGAGCTCCGTTCGGCAGACGGCAAACTTCCAGTCGAATGGGCCCGTGACCGACGTCAACTCGGATGCTATTCGTTGCTACCAGCGGGCTGCCGGCGGCGCCCCTGATACCACGCAGGTCAAGGCCGGCGGCCAGATCACTTGGGTTGCTAACCCGAGTATCTACCACCCTGGAGGGTACGTAATGTAATGATGGCTGCCCGAGACGCGGGGATCCGCGGTTGTGGCGTAGGTTGGGATGAATGCTAATGTGTCGATCTACAGTACGTTATTATTATATATGTATACGCGGATGGGTGAAGCCTTAACGTTTAGGACTGCTTCCTAGATGGGCGAGTTGGGATAAGACGAAACGAGATGAGATAAATTACTAACTTGAGGTCGTCTTCTAGCCCTTTCGGCATACATGGCCAAGGTCCCGTCCGGCAAGACCGCCGCCGACTTCGACGGCAGCGGAAACGTGTGGTTCAAGGTGTACCAGGACATGCCCACGGCGTCGGGCGGACAATACACCTGGCCATCAAACGGTACGCCTCTCTCCCTTCCTACTTCCCTCCTCCTCCTCCTCCTCCTCCTCCTCCTCCTCCTCCTCCTCCTCCTCCTCCTCCTCCTCCTCCTCCTCCTCCTCCTCCTCCTCCTCCTCCTCCTTCTTCTTGCTTCTTTCCTCCCTCCCCATCCCATCAACATTTCTAACCCCCTCCCCCACCCAACCAGGCAAAGCCGAAATCAGCTTCACCATCCCGCAGTGCCTAGCGGAGGGCGACTACCTGTTCCGGATCGAGCACGTGGCCCTCCACTCGGCGTCGGCAGCGGGCGGCGCCCAGTTCTACATCTCGTGCGCGCAGGTCCACGTCAGCGGGGGCTCGTCGGGGGCCGCGCAGCCCGGGGGGTTGGTCTCGTTCCCCGGCGCGTATAAGGCGACCGACCCGGGCATTATGATTAACATCTACAATAACGGCGGGAAGGAGTACCAGCCCGCGGGGCCGAAGGTGTTTACTTGTTAGATGGGGTGAGGGGGGTGGAATAAGGGGGAATGGGGTGGAGGGAAAGGGGAGCTGAGTAAGGGTCTTGGATGGAGAGGATGAGAGATAGATATCTACGTGTATACCGACTTGCAGTCTACCGTTACTTAGTGTGAATATCTAATCGTGTATCAAAGCTTTGCCCTGCTTAGTATCTGTGACTCTTGATAGTAGTGGTTATGGCTTGCTTTGCTAAGTTACTCAGTGTGTATAAAGACAATATATTCCATATAGTCATCGCATTATCAAATTAACGAGTCTATCAGACTCCGCTCTTATACTCCCTATCCAGTAGCTTGTAATATGAAGTATGCATTTACTACTTGAGTATCTAGTATTGCTAGCATCCGTCGCGTTTCCCTGGAAGTTATTTGTCAAGCCAGTCCCACGGTAGATACGTGTGAGTGGCTTGGGCTTTTGAGCACAAATACTGCCATAGCATCGTGGTGCCTCGTCAGCTCCAATGCCTTCAAGATGAAGCGCGCTTCATCTTCGAGATTTTATTTTATTTCAGCAGATAGACGACTCTTGGGTATATGGCTGCTTCTTCGATATGAGTTAAACAGTCAGATTCACCAGCTTACTCGAACACACATGAGCTCTCTTTAGTTGAAAGTTACTACCTAGATACCCAGAGGTCTATTATCCAGGAGACATGTCGCTTGCTGACACATGCAACGTTATGGACGAGAGAGAGCATCGTTTCATCCCGTTGTCCTCCCCCCGTCTCGGGGTCAAGTCAGGTCGTAAGATCCCCCCACGCATGGTCGAGAATAATATCCGCATCGGAACCGTCATCCGACAATTACTCATGGGGGCCGGAAAGTAAGCCTGCATTGTCTGGTGGTCAGAATATATCGCGCGGATTGTTGCCCGAGGCCATATGTAAAACTTGGCTTATTCGCCTATAGCATAGCATACTTCTCTACACTCATTGATGATGGCTTACTAATGTCTATAAGGGGCAGACAAATATTCCGGTTGTCAGGCTACGCTTTCACTATAGTTGTTGTACTTGGTTTCTATCTAGATTTTCGGGGACCGGTGAAAAAGAAGACGGAGAAGTAAGAGTTAAAAACACCAATCCGTCATTTGTCCGTAGTGCCGAGCTCTAAGCTGACATATACCCCTATAATATTTCCGCCGTATGAAGGTGCCAAATGTTAATCCTTAACCATTTTGGACAGCCAAATGCGGAGGTTTGTACCGGGAGTGCAGTCCGCATCTCACCCTCACTTCGAACGCCCTCCTTTCGATGCTGAAACCAGTAGTATTTGCCTAAGTATTGCCATTCATTATACGAACTCGCCTCCCAGGAGACGACGTACGTAGGTAGTCAGCACAGAAGAGCGGTGGAAACTGCCATTCTGACCGCCAGTGTCGTCGAGCGTGAAAAAGAAAAGCCGCGCTTAACCCTTCTGTCGATAGTATAGATTTGCCCGTCCCGAGTATACGGTTCGAGAATTAGGGCGGCTTATGGTATGCATCGGCCGATATACCATGCTGCCTGCACGGCTCCGGGACTGAAGCACAACGGCAGCTAAATCAGGCTTAGAATAATCTCCACATCCAATCAATAGAATATATTACTTTAGCGTCCCCTTTGCACGTGGCATAATAAGAAGCAAAATCCGGATAAGATTTATGCGATGTTGGTTTGAGGTTTAAGCGCGTCAAGCCATGCATACATACCTTACCTTACCTACATACTTGATGTTTGTTTGCTAGGTGAGGTATTGAGCACATTGAGCATGTCGAGCACATCACGAGGAGGCGTCCTAGGCTAGAAAAGCAAAAGAGGAGGTAACTTCACTGCGATCCTCTGCCACGTCTTACTTCGATGATGATCGTGATCCTCTAAAAGCTACCTTACATACCCTACCGTCTCACCGTGTGTTTACGAGGAGCTGGATACCCGGGTCTAGGCATACGGTACCTTGTGTGTGTGTGTGTGATATCTTACCGCCTGAGAGGCGGCTGGCTCACTCCCTGCCGTCCTGCCGCTTTACAAATGTGTCGCTTAATGTGAGATGTTATATGTCAAGCCACCTGTTTACTGGTTGCCGTCCTGCCGCTTTACAAATGTGTCGCTTAATGTGAGATGTTATATGTCAAGCCACCTGTTTACTGGTTGCCGTGCTGCCACGTTATTTGTTCATTTCGCGTTTAAACAAGAGGGTGTCGAGAAACCCAGCGGCCCATTACCAGATTGAGTATCTAACCCGCAATGTGTAAAGGGGGGATCATTGTTTGCTACGATTATCACGGTTGAGCATCTGACATGCAGAGAAGTATGTATCTGGAAAAAAGGGGCTGTTCAAAGTGGCAATAATAATTATAATGAAAAAAAAAAAAAAAGGTGATACGAATGCGTGGCGGCTAGCTGATAAGTGATAGAAGTCATATAGAACAAGCCAGGGAGCAATGTAATGCAAGCCACAATTCATATAGCTATCTCCTTGGATCTTGCTGTCATTGGCTGCGTCGTCTTATAGGATCAAGACGGCAATGCTTCACAAACTTTTGAAACATTGACCGATGTTTACGGGCTAGAAAGGCGCTACGGTAACACAGCATATATGAGCTGACAACTTCTGGTATGCGGTTAGACGCGCGATCAGCATATAGTGAATTGTCATATGACTGAGAAGCGCCCATATATCACCACGTCACTTATTCTTGCGAGGCCAGGGAGAAGACAAAACCACATCCTTGGTATATTGGTAGAAGGGCAAGAAAGATATCAAGTGGAACTCATCAACCGCAATCAGCAGCAAGCTTCTTTTGCTTCTTTGTCTTGTCCTTTACCGGAAATCCGACCTTCGGAATGCCCGTTCGGGGGGGGACCGTAGTATCTAGATATCCGGACTGCATCCAGATTGCATCCAGACTGCTGGATATTTTCTTGCAGCCCACGGCTGAGACATGGATCTAAAGATTGATTGCCGATTTGCAGCACGAGAGCTGGATAGCCTCAAAGCAGAACGAGCTGCAATAATACATAATATATCTTGCATTTTCCATTGGCTTATTAGAGTTAAAAGAATCAAGGTTGTTGTTAGCCACATTGAAAAATTTAATTGGAATGTGGTTTTAGTTCCTGTCAATCTCAGCTGAACTCGATGTCATTGTGATGAGTGGACGCTCCACTATGACCTAGACGAGATCGTGGCGTGGGTAGGGGCAAATGAAGAGAGAGGCAGAAAAGAAAGGAAAAAGGGACAAAAAAAGAAAAACAGAGGTCTAACCATGCATATGTTAGATAAAGTTGGATTTTGGTTAGTGGAACGAAACTAGGGAGAGGAGAGATAACGAAGAAGAATAATTGTTGGCATGGTGTTTTGGGTCATATTTTCATTTGTGTTAATAAACAACTTAACTATTGCTAAAGAATACTCTAAAATTAGTGGTTGAAGATAGTTTAACTGGCTTTTCATCACTAATATATCGATTTCTCCTATCGACTCAAATATAATAAGCTATCTTTTGCGCAACCGTTAGAAACGACAATGCCTTAGAATAGGAGAACAGAACATGGATATACTCTGTAGAAATTTGATTAGATGAAAGCAATTGGCGGTCGTTGACGTCAATGGCGTTTCAAACCGTCCTATGTGCTTTTGATACTCAACGTTCACCCATGTAAGGCGTTCTGTTAATTCCTGCTTTTCTTGAAATTCGCAATCCACACTTGTGGGTTTGCTCACGCGTTGTACATCTCATATTAAGTATGTACAATACAATACAATAAAATAAAATACAATACGATACAATACAATACAATAAAATAAAATACAATACGATACAATACAATACAATAAAATAAAATACAATACGATACAATACATATCTACTGGGGTTTGAATTAGTTAGAAAACCCAACTGGTCTTACATAAGGAGTCGAGTCGCTAGTGAAAGTCGCAGCAGCAGCAGCTGAAAGGTTCGTGGCTAAGAGTGATCGGCAGTGCAGTGCTTGGCGGCAGGGTTATCAGAGATCTGCTTTCCTCATCGGTCAATCTGATAATCCCAATAATTCTGGTTGCTTCAGAAAATGGAACGCACATGTCGCAGGGAACAATCCTTCCATGCTCATTCTCATTCTCATTCTCATGCTCATGCTCGTGCTCGTGCTCGTGCTCATACCACCATCGTCCAACCTACGTGAAGATGGAGCAAAATATGGAGCAGCATATGGAAAGTTCCGGCCTAATCAATGTATAAAGCTGTGGTAACTTGGCTTGTTGGTACGTGATAGGTAATAGGACGACCGGACGTAAGAAGTTAGAGCAATGCCGGAATTACACGGAGAATTACGTGGATAAACAATTGAAGATCCTCCGACTTCATTTCATCAGTCGTAGCGTTTGGATAGTGGATTATTAATCTAAGAGGCTCTTCTAGGGGCTTGAGGTTGTTTTACTTGAGCTTCAAAGCCCGGGTAAATATTGCGGTAAAATGCTGTTGGTACACCTTGCTAACCTAGCAGGGTGCATACGACTACGTTAATGTAAGGCGCGTGGAATTAACGTAGGCTGGTAGGGTCCTGAGACTCGCATGGACTCGAAGGAAAATATTAAAAAAAGTCAATAACGCGCCCTCGCAAAATTGGGATACCCGCCCCTCGTATTCGCTGGGTTGCTGCAGGTGTGTTGGGAATATAATTATGTAATTACATGGGCAACTTCAGTAAGCGCGGCGAGGTCATCCGAAAAATATGCCGAGTCTTATTATTCCCTCGATTCGGATGTTCGAGCGTACGATGAACCTGCGACGTTAGTATTGATATACCTACCGGTATACCTACTGCCAACTGGTATACGTCAGGTATACGTTAGGTACCTAAGCTAGCTATGTAGTTTCACGCACCACCGAATACCAATGTTTTCATAATTCGGAAGCGTGGCTTGCCGATAGGCGCCCAGTGGGCTTGATTGTAGTCGAATTTGAGGCCTTCGTTCACTTCGCTACCAGAGTGACGGGTGAGACTAATCAACTTGACCCTGTGGGGAATCAAATAACCGAACAAGTACATAGTAGACTCCAAAATGATGTGATGTGACCCGATGCACGGGGTCGAGCAAAATGATTGGCATTGGAAAATGTAGCGCCTACTTGTGAGATCACTGGTTTGGATGGATCTGAGATCTCTTAGCCTAACTCGGATGCTGGATTTTCTCATGCAATCCTAATTGAGACTTGATAAGGGGTTGAGGAAGACGAATCACAACATCGTCTTCCAGACTAATAACACCATGCTACATTTTTGCAGGCGCTAGCATCTGAATCATGTACCGCAACCGAGTACCTAGGTAGTCTAACCCCTCTAACAAAATTTCCGAAAGTCATGATACGTGAAGAAGTGAATATCTAAGAGGCTCAATGACCTGAAGCGTAGCATATATCGGAATAGAAGGCACCAACGAATATGGCGGGCACCAATAGGAGTAAAACCATAAACGGTGTAGTGTATGAGTGTATGCACGTAAGAATTAACTGCCTAGGTCATCTGTGCAAGGAATCATGACTTGGGAAAAAAGGAAGGTTGTGTCGACTTGGTGTGGAAAGAAAATCGGTTCGCCTGACCGGGATTCTGACGGGGATGCCGCTTTGACGTCGTGGTAAATGCGGAGATATAGCCGAGAGCGTTATGGGCCGACCGAGCTATCGAAGGACAGGGCATTGCGACAGAATGTAGGATGAGACGGCCTGGGCATTGGGAAATACTCACGAATGGAGCCCGATGCCATGCAGTCCGGAGATGAAGCGAAAGAGTGGTGCTATGGTAAGTTTGGATGGAACATGAATGAATTAACCTCGAGGCCTGACACTCGAGCTAGGTTTCCAGTGCGGCTACCAAGCTATTTACTAAAGCCTAGAGCGAGCTTTACCCTAGGCCTAGGATGGTATACCTTGCAGGTCGAGGCGGGCTCTTGGGGGGGGGGCCCAGGTTCTTTTTGGATTGTCACACTGCAACTCTGCAGCTTGGACGTGCCCACTTGGCTATCTTGGCGAGTCTGGGGACTACTGTGGTGGTTGGCTAGGGTGTAAGCAATCCACGTGAACAATGGCTGAGGTGGCTCTGCAGATGGGTGTGTGGATGAGTATGTACGTCGACGCACCATACATAACTAAGTACAGTACCAAGGAAGGGGACCCTGCTCGGCTCGCGAGTGATTCGACCGACAATGCCCGCGCCGTTGTACGCTCGGAGGTATTTTGAGGGGACGAGGGGGGAAGGGGAGGGACTCGCTGTAGCACGTCGATAGGAACTCGCCGATATCGTGAGAAGCGGCATGAGATTTTAAGCTGACAGGCCAATGACTGCGTATTGATGTACTGCATTAATATCTTAATACGTGAGATGCGATGCAGCAGCGGCATTGGTATATTGGCATCGATGTAAAGACCTGGTCAAAGGACACGGGATGCTGAGTTGAGCACGATAAGTTGACGTATTTCCTTGTGTGTATCGAGATGTCGTCCCAATATCACATGCCTTTTAAATGACATTGACGAGAGGTGCATACATAATACAGCTGATGGCATCGTATCCACCGGCTCGAAGGAAGAAGGATGGCGGTGTGCACGATAGTGGAGAGTAATATAGTACGATGGCTCTGTAAAGGAATATTGTTGTGGTAGTTGTGGTATGTATAGGACGAGAGTAGTCGTCGTCTTATTTTTAAGGCTATGGTGCCGGCGCGAAGGCTGGCGATATAAGGTATATATATAATAAAAGTACGATAGGTGTCGCATGTCGCATGTCGTTGAAATATGACTACGCCGTCGTGCCCTGGGCACGAATGATCTCTCTCTAGCTTCGATCCAGCTGCGAAACATGGGAGGAATTGGATTCAACGCTTGTTTAGTCTCTCCCAGAGCTTCGGGTCACCAAAGATCTGTCGATGCCCGGCGCCGTTAAAAAGCTCCTGACATATCACCTTAGCGGGAAATCTTTCTGGGGAACCATGCCGGGGGGGTTTGGCGCCAGGTGCTTTTATTACTGTGCATAAAATGATGAGATATAGGATAGCAGACGCAAGGTAGCACGAAGTTTTGTCTCGATCAATTAAGCCGAACGTCTTGCATACCTACACATGAGAGAGGGTAGAAAGAAGAAAAAAGGATGTTACATACATTAGAACGTACATTAGATCATACATGTACATCATATAGAGTATACACCCTGATCCGTACATATAATATAATTACATGTAACATATAGAAAGTACATGCGTCCATGCATCATGTATAATCAAATATGTATATTCAAGCATTTTGCTCGCCGTTGGCGGCAATTGCCGTAACTGTAAAGGTAAAGCTACTACCCTAGGTACATAGATTTCAATGCTCTTTCCTTTTTCTTCTCCCCTTTCCGCCGAGATGGCTCTTTGTTGTACACCAACCACGGCTTATAAAGTCCGAATACCGACGCGGAATGAGAGCGCGCCAATCGCCACATACATATTCGTCTATGTAACGTGACCGGGTTCCAATACATTGTAGTGGTTACACGGGTACCACGGGCGTGGGAAATTGCTTAGCAGCTCACCATTCCCTACCATTTTCCCTTGAGCCTGTCAGCTACTATCCCTGGCCGCCCTGGGTTATATGCGCATGCATAGTAACTCGAAAAGATATCGTGTGATACGTAATTGACCTCTTGATCTCCAGAGGTGGATACGAACCTTGTATAATAAATATCCAATGGATCGTGGCAGCCCGTGGGATAATACATCCTTCCGAGTCTTACGGGCCTTGAGTGATATCAGGACTGGAGCGACTGGAACGATATAGGTCATCTACGCTGATATTTAATGTACGATACGGAATACAAGAAAACAACAACGGCCCCCCCCCTCTCATACACATCCTTTAACGACTGGGAACGACGGGGCCTGCTGTACGTAACGTTGGTGGTATCGCGAGTCAAGGAATCGGGATACTTCTTCTGTAATCCTGCCAGCTCACGGCCATGTGGATCGCCCGCTCTCCACGTCGGGATTTGTGAACGGCTTCTGGGCGCCGTTGCCCAATTTTAAAGACACACGAGCTGAGATACTGTAAGAAAATCTTCCTTCATGAGGAGATCAATTTTCACCAGTCAGGTGGTCGTCCCACAATGGGGCGGAAGGTCGGACGTCTTCCAGGTTTGGTGTATTCTACCCGGCCGGCTCTATTTTTTCTTTCTTTTTCTCTTTGAAAAGAATCGGTAGATCCGTTAAGCGCGCACTGTTGCCACGATATCCACATGTATGTATTACGGGTAGAAGGATGTTTTGTAATAGTGGCTGTTTTGGAAGCGGGCAGAGCTTAGATGGCTGAATCTTGAGATCGTTAAGCGAGGCGCGTCTTTTTTTGGGCGCGTGTTAGCCACGATCCGGAGAATGTGCTTCGAAGTCCAAAGTATCGTACAAGGAAAATGGTCAAGGCCATCTGGCGATGGATGGCTGTCAGCCCGAAGGTCCAGATTCCAGAACAGTTGTAGATCCGCTACCTCGGTACAGTTCTTGTGGCGAAGAATTTGCACGGTCCTATTGTTGTCTTCTTTACATGGTTCTATGCACCATTACATTTTCTCCTATCCCTGTCGTCGAAAATGTCGACATGGGTGAGCAAAGCACGCACTATTACCGCTCAATGCCACGCGAGCCGTGGTGCTCGATAAACTTCTAATAGTAGGAGCCCTTCAATTCGTGTATATCTTAGAATGTATCATCTTTGCGCAGATCTAAAACCGTGATCGACCGATAATAATACTTCGCGGCGGTATTGCGACGATACTACGGTCCGACTGCACGCTACGGGGCCCGAGGTTAGAAAGTTGAGATAGAGTTCTAACGATACGATCCATGATGGAGCGGGTGTACGAAGTAAAAAGGTTTGTATTACGGACAAATGCGGTTGTGTAATAAGAGCTGTCATTCGGCTCCCCATCTTGCCGAATGAATATACCGCTGCTCGATCATTCGGAAAATTCAAACCTGGAAAACAAGACGTATGTATGAATCAAACAGATTGTGTATCTCTCACACAAAGTCGAGCTGGGCCTGCGAATCAGATGTGCAGTGACCGACCGCTCGGATCCGAACGTATGTTTATTGGATGCGCGTGTACCAAGATTCCTTTTTTTTTACTGTCCACTTTCATGACCCCCGCTTGCCTTCATCATCACCATTGAGGAATAGCCCGAGCTCATACTGTGGTCCCAGTATCTGTCCATAAAAGTGGTTCCGAGTCGAGATTCTCTCAATCTAAGCAGCTAAGCACACATACATACATGTCGCAGTATGTATGTATGTACGTCTGTTCATTTTCTTTTTCTGAGCCCCGCGTAGCGTTGTGATGCTATCGTAATGACGAAGCTTATGGTTTGCCCCTGTCCTAGTATCTGCTTCAGTTCCTAGGACCCATCATAGCGACCGAGGTTTAACGGTGAGCTTGAGAGATACTTGTACGTATGGTACTCGGTACTTTACTGAGTACTTGTGGATATATTGGCATCGTGTACGGATTACATATGACAGGGAATAGACACGAATCAGTGCCTGTAAGGATCCATCAATAAGTCATGGGGGGAAAAACTTGACTTGCGGCATCGGCCCAGGTGGTCGGCAAGGAGGTTGAACTCGGGGCAGGCAAATGATAAACCCAATTGCAAGAAAATGGACATCCCGTGTAGGACACGATCCAAATTGTAGTGTTAATATATTATGGTTACTTCGTACTTGATAAGAATTAATATGTAGGTATTATACTTGGTGATACCAGAGCTTAGCTCCTTAAGCTACACCCCAAACGAGACCCCAAACCAATGTTTATTTAAAAGCGTCGAAACGCCATGTTATGCTTATTTTATTTCATCAGTCTTAATCATTTAACCTACTACATACATATGTAGCTACCTTAGGTACTTACCTAGGTAGGTAGGTATGTATACATGTACATACCTAACATACATGTAGTGTAGGTAATTTAGAAGCTCTAGACTGATGCGGAAAGTCGACGACAGGTTACATAATGATGTATAATGGATAGTGGATAGCAGCGGATTTAATCCGTATATATGCGCGCATCATGACTATTACTGGAGTCTTTGATAGAGCAACAGAGCGGAATAACGTCCTGTTATTCGATCCGATTGCATGTTATGTATCTTAGCATGCGTGTTCGCATCGACTCCTAGGCCTTGGCCCCTTGTGATCTCAGGGATTACCATAGTTGAGATTGATAGCTGATGTGGAATTTTTTTCTTCTTCGATGAAAACCTGGTGAGTCTATGTAGAGTCTAGCCCGTCCTAGTAAAATCTGCAGCCTAAGCCTCCTCACCTTGCTTAGTTTAAAGGTACCTAATCCGTAGTACAGTACGGAATTACGCAGTACCTTAGGTACGCTTACCTAAGAGTAACCTCATTGATATCCACTCTGCATAAAACGCAGAAATACATCATCCATGGTACTTGGGTAAGGTTCTCTTCCCCAGTCATTAAATTCTGTTGACTAATGACTAATGAAGATGACCAGGGATTGGCACTGCGACTGGCTTTATCAGGGATGCTGGGTCTTTTGTGGGTGGTTCCGCCGCCTCCTGCTACACGTTCATTGGATGCGGCGTACAGTACTTTATAGATACCTACACCGCTTTAGCCTCCCCACATTGCGCCTCTAAGCTGAACTTCCACATCACGAACATCGAATGTTATCACCTCAGATTGCAAGTACCTAGAGAACTGTTAAGATGTTTTGCCATTTTTATCATGTGTATTATGTTCTAAACGCGTTGTGCTGGGCGGCTATTTTTGCTGGGCTTTCTGGGCTTTGAGAATTTCGCATGGACGAAAGACAAATTGTAAAAAACTCGGACAGACAGACGGTTGCGTGTTGCGGGTCGCAGGTCGGAAGAGGCAAGAGAGGCGAGAGAGGGGCCTCAAGAAGCAGGGAAAGGGAGTTTAATATTCAGCTCTAGGCAAGTATCTTGCCGAGCAATGAAATCCACCAAGCTGCAAAGATACACCATGTACTCTAATAGTAGCGAGGGGTTATTCTGACAAGTAGTGGGCTCTTTTTACTCGAGGTCGATGTGGATGGACTCGAAGTACGAAGTAGAGGATAAAGTTTGGTGGTGAATTTAGATTATTTTAATTACCTAAGACGCCTCGAGAGAAGAAAAAATAAGAATAAAGAGATGGAGAAGAAGGAAAATGCTTGACATGGGGAATCATGGTAAGAAAAGGAAAAATCAAATGCAAAAGAAAAGAAAAAAAGAAAACAAATAAGTTATTGCCCAACTTACTGTATGTAGTACAAAGTTGCATGTATGTATGTATTCCTAGTATTCCTAGTATTCCGCATCCCTCCTTCTAAGTTCTCCCAGTTTTTGGTCGTTTGCCCCCTGTTGGTAAAATACTGTATGATTCTATTGGTTAACCGAACCCGGTCCTTCCAAATGTACATGACTGAATGTACACATAAAAATAATAATCAAATAAATCGACACTGAGAAAATCCCCCCCGAATCTTCCATTCTTCCCCAACCTTTTAACAGATTACCAAATTACCAAACCAGACCAGCCATTCACCAGTACATGCATTCCTTTATTCTGGTTCGGCAATCAAAGTTGCACGTTCAATCAACCCTCCACGCGTGTTCTTGGAGCACTGCAGCGTCGTGCCTCGAGCGTGCATCTATCTGCATATAAAAATTCACCATCTCCCATCCCCTCGGCACTAATTCTCACTAAGCCCAATCTAAACTTGCTTGAGTCTGGACGCGAATCGGTAGGGTCAGAGACTAAAGTTTATGATTTGACGCACCAACACGCAAAACTCTGTCGTCACCAGGGTCCCTAATCCCTAAACCGTGAAGGTAACTAGTGTCTCTAAATCACCTTCTGGCGACTGGCGACAGGCGAGGCAACGCCCGCTAACAAAGTCATCAGCAGCAGCTAGCAACACAGTACATAACTGCTACTTTATGTACACACACTTACACTTATTTACCTACGCTATTTACGCCTACTTACCCTAAACACCATACTGCACGTCACTTCCTTAGGCTGGCGATCGTGTGAGGTAACTACTTCCTTTACGACTACTCCCGATACTTATTATTATTACAGCTGCCAGCTGCTATTACAGCTCCTGCAGCCGTTATTAATAATTTCCTGATACGCACCTTGCCTAGAGGCGTGCAGGGGGAAACGTACATATACGCACACCCACACTCTCTTTCTCAGCCCTTTTTACATGGATTCCATCTGCGCTCCCACGCACATCTAATCCATATAACCCCAATACAAGACGTCGTCCACCTCCAGCTCGACGTAAGGAAAGAGTAATAAGAGTCAGTCTAGCCGAGCCTGGGATCTTCTAGCGGCTCTATAATTCGACATTCCGAAAATTTTAGCATTGCTCTAGCATTACTCTAGCATCGCACCGGTCCAAACTCAACTTGAGGCCCCTGCTACCAATCGCAACCCTTGGTAGTTCTGACAAGACACGCTAAGTCTCGCAGTCTAGACGGCTTCGGGGATCGCTCGATTTTTCTAGCACTCCCTCCTCCATTTTACTTCGAACTATTTTAGTGAAGTATCTTTCCAACTCCACTGCGAGTTTGGCCATCAGACCCCATAAGCCACTAGGTCCGCCGCACGCGTTCATAACGCAGTACGTACAAGGGGGTTGCTTCTCAAGGGAAACCAGATCGCACCCTGCATCAGATCGTGCGCAGTACTTGACAATTCCCGCCCTCATAAGCCCGCCCAGTCTCTTAACTGCTACCACGAACGGTTGGCGGGTGCAGGCAAATCTGTCGTGCAATACACACTACTTGTTGGCGCCCGCGATCTAAAAGAAGAACTCAAAAGCACACTGGCCCCCAACTTCTCGCGCCCCATCTGAGGCGGAGACTACGGTTTTTTAGTACATAGCCTCTGCTCCGTTTTACCTAGGCATTGTCTTCTCCAGCACGACTTGGTGGCTGATCTCAACCTGTGGGTTGGTGGATCTTCCTCGAGAGACTATTTTATCTGTAGACTTGGACAAGACTGGAAGATCTACACTATCTCCTCTTGGATCAGTTCCCCCCGTTGATGACTATACTAGTCGCCAACAAATACGCCAGTGCAGCCGCAGCTTGTCCCCCTTGGTGCAACTCTATCCTTCTCGTTTCTTACCAAGCACCACCTCGACCTAAGACACCGTTTTCTGCTACCCTGCGGAAGTTCGAAATTGGCTCGAGGACTAAAACCCCCCGGCCCGTTCACTATCCAAATCGTGTTTAGTAGCAGTAGTGTTTTAGGTATCAGCACAAAGTCTTAGGCTTTCGCTGACAACCGCGCATCGCTACCGCTACTGATACCGCGTATCCTCAAGCGCGAGCTTGGGAACCAGAACTCGGGTGCCACCCTCAGAGCTTGCTTCGCCGCCGCCGATTACTTCATGGAACGGAGCGTCCCCGAGTATTCGCAGTCAGGTTTGCCTTCGCCCTATCCAAGTACCTACGGCGACACTCAATCTGAAGCTTCCTCTGTAGATCACGCGTCTGCTGCCCACTATTCTAGTAACCAGGAAGCGCGGGGCGCCAGTTATCCCACGTCTGCGACTCCGAACTCAGAGTACGGAGCGTACCCGCAGTCTGCGAGATCGACTAGTTCTTTTCCAGAACATAGTCTTCGTCAATACCATCCAGCGAGCAACCATAGCGGCAGCAGCGGAGGTATGGCGCAAACACCAACAAGTCCGTCCATGCCTATGCAAGATGGACGCAACCATCAGTCCCAGCAGGTTAAATCTGACAGCGATGTACCCATAGATCCCTCCATCGCGGCACCTAGCCCTACCTACGCGCCTCCTAACCAATACTCGCCCTACGCACCGCCGCCGCAAGATATGTCGCATAACTATCCCCAAGGCGCCGGCAACCTGTACGCGCAGCCACGGCCCGATTGGGCGAACTATGGGCATCCAGCACCAGGGCAGATGCCACACCCACATTCAGTATACCCTCACACGCCAACAACGAACGCTCCGGGACGACCAGCTCAGGTAGGTAATTTTTTCTCCCTTTCCTTTGGTGATATTGGGGGGGTGGCGAGTTTGTGCTAGTCGTAGCGAAGAAACTGCACCTCGGGATATGTTAGGTCGTGTAGATCACAGGTTTGTATCTGCGATCTGTTTGGAATGTACTAATTATGACGCGTGGGCGCTGGTCGCTTTTTCCAATCCTATAATAATAATGTGAGGTAACTGATTTCATTGACAGTATGGTGGACAGCAGGTCTATTCGTTTGTACCTATCCCTGGAGCGCAGCAACATAAACGACCTCGACGACGCTACGAAGAAATCGAGCGGATGTATAAGTGTGGTTGGAATAACTGTGAAAAGGCGTATGGTACGCTTAATCATCTAAACGCACACGTTACGATGCAGAGTCATGGCCAAAAACGGACACCCGAAGGTATGATCACCTCTAAACCCATTTTATATTATTTTCTATTTATATTCCGTTGCGCCTTCTTCGTAACGAAACCTAGGCTCTCAAAGAGGGGCAATAAGCTTTGCTTTAGAGTCCTTTAGAAGTATAGTATTCTGCGCTTCACTAGTTAGTTGTGGGGGATTCGCCGCTACCGTGCTAGGAATTGGCTAGGCCTCTAACCTAGTTTGTTCTAGATAAAGTCCAATAATGGACCTTACGATGAGCCCGAATAGGTCATATGTGCTAACTATACCAATTGCGCAGAATTCAAGGAGATCCGAAAGGAATGGAAAGCCCGCAAGAAGGAGGAAGAGCAGGCTCGGAAGGCCGCTGAGGAGGCAGAACGTCAGCGTCATGTTGCTGCCGCCCAGGCTCAGAATGGAGGTGCCGACCCGCAAGCAGGCGATTCAGGCCAAGCGCAAACATCATATACAGCTAGCCGACAAGTTCAGCTCCCACCTATTGGATACCAGACAGCTCAATACCCTGCGCCTCCGTCGGCGGCTGTACCGCAGCAGCCGCTCCCCGAATACAGTCCCACGAACCACATGTATTCTGGTTACCAACAACCGGCATCACCTTACGGACCGCAGAATCAGAATATGTATAGCCAACGCGAATGAGGACGAGGAATTTCGTCAATGCCGCTCGGTGGCACCGGCTGCTAGTAGGTAGCTGTTTAACCTCCGGAGCCGTCATTGCCGGAATAACTTGACTTCTTCTTTTCCCTTTTACTAAAGAATGAGATTCCAAAAAAAAAAAAAAGCTTATAAAATCAGCTCCTTCTGCCCGGTGTACGATATGTAGTGACTCCCCCGCAACAAAAACATACACCTTCTGATTCGATAGGATGGTAGAGATGGGGTACCTATGGTCATTTCTACGACAGCATTGCCTTGGGAGTATTACTTGCTCGAATCGGAGTGGATGATTCGCAGCAAATGCATTCTGATGACCAATATTGATTTCTCGCATAACAGCATCGGGGCCTCGGACGGGGGAGGGCGGGGAGACGAGCCTTGCATTGGGTTGGGTGTCTGGGTGGGCGGGTTACGAAACAAATGATTAGAGCTTCTAGGCTCAAGAACCAAGACATATTTGTGTCATGGCGCGGCTTTGTTTTAATGGTCGGCTTGTAAGGTGAAGAACTGCTCCCCACGGCTCAGGCTCCCGACATGCCTTCTCTTCTCTTACATATTTCGCCGGGCGTGTACTTGCAGCGCAGAAGCAGTGTTCCTCGCGGAGAGGAGCATACTTAGGCCTCGTGTGCTCTTAAGAGTTAGTACGCCCCTATGAGACCGCGAGGACGACAGGCCAAGAGAATCTTTCGTTTTACGTTAGATACACGGATAATAATAACGTTGTGTTTGTAAAGGCTATCTAGTACTGTTTTGTATTTTGTATTTTGTATTATGTGAATCTTGTGAGGGCCTGGCCACTGTTACCATAACCGTTGCGATTTATGTATCATTTATATCTGCATCTGCATCTGCATCTGTACCTGTACCTGTACCTGGACCTGTCAAGCTGTGAGGTAGATTCCAGGCGGGCAAGTTATAAAAAGACGCACTATAATTTTAGGGTGCCTTAGTTTCCCTGTGGCACCGTAGCCACGAGGCATCCATGTGGTTTAGTATATTGTAGACGAGGAGGCTTCCTAAGGCTGCTAGTGAGGTAGTAGTAGTATGTAGTAGGCAGGTAGGTCGGAATTTATTTTGGTGTGGTCGCACAAACCGTTATATTTTCTCCAAGCTAGACGCACAGCCGATCCCACCGGACCATTGTTACCTCATTCGAAGTCCTGTTCATGTTAAGTACTTTCCTCTTGTGACACCAAACTTACCGTTATTAGCCCATGACGCTACTAATATCCGGTGTACATACTACCGTATAGCTTATAAGTAAAAGTAGCTAGCCATCTTACTATGTATTCGTAGGTATAACAGGACGGAACAATATTCTTGGGAAGCACACAGAATCTGGGGAAGCGGTATGATCTAATATATATATATACGGATTATATATATATATATATAAGATGTATTATACGACCGAGACAGATGTTGTTGTTTTAGACTCTTTCTAGAAGAGTTCTCGAGGGAGGGCCCAGCGATTTGTGGGCCATAAGGCTTTCCCCAGGCTGTGGTTGAGGCGAGACTGGATCTTTGGAACTCGTTTTGAACTTATGTATGTAGGTCTGCAAGCTTCGTTTCTATTTAAATATTTGTCTGGTACGGTACCGGTACCTGCCATGCGTGTATGTACATATAACTAAGGCATGTACGTATAGCCTGGGGGCCATAGGACGCCCGGCCATGCGGCCAACTTAGCACCAGGGGACGGGACAGATAAGTGACAGACAGCATAAGCGAACCGAACTTTGGAACCCATGTCTTAGTAGGTAAGGTTAGGTATGTAGCTGCTAGCCCTGGTGTTTTTTCTTCTTCTTCTTCTTCTTCCCCGTCTGCCGGGACCGGCCTTACACTAGTGGTAGCGACGTTGCAAGCGTATATGTATATGTACTACATACATACATACATACATACGTAGGGGCCCCGGGGAAAATCTTAAAATGCTAGGTTAATAGGGGGCTCTAGTTAGGTTAGGTAGGTAGATTTCTACTATAATAGTGTAGATGGACTGGCATGAAGGCTGGAAGGAGGTTTTTGGTGTAGGTGTGGAAGACTGCGGTCGAACTAGACAAGGGGGTCTAGCGCGATGCGGGCGTCGCTGGCATATGGCACGCGCTCACGCCCCCCCGGCTGAACCAAACTTATACATATACAACTATACCTTGAACCATACATTTTTTTTCTTCTTCTTCTTCACGATCCTCGTTGGGTCCCTTCCCCCCCCGGGTAGACCCAATGCGGCGGGCCGCTAATACCATAAAGGGCTGATGTGTTTCTAGGTTGTCCCTTTTTTATTATTATCGACTTATGTACCTACCTATATATGTAGGATCTATGTAAGTAGCCCCCCGTATGCGGGCCGAGGGGGACGGGGTCTTTTAAACTCGCTCGATGTAACCCTAGATAGCGTGGTGATGAGCGGCATGGGAAAAAGGACCGGGCCTGGTTTGGGTTTATTTATTTTTATTCATCATTTTTTTATTCCGTCTCTACATATTTTAGCGTTTTGTCCCAGGCTAAGATGGGCAGGTAGCTGTTTTTACGGCTTGCTTCTTTAAATTTTAGTGTTTCCTTTTCGAGGATGGGAAATGTTAGTATATTATATGTATATGCGTATAAGTTGCCTTTTAAGACGGTTGCTAGCGTTGTCCCTTGCATTTACGTACACGTGTTTCTACGTACGTACATAATGTCTTATTATACAAATGGATAGGCCGACTTATAAGTCTTATACATCTCCCCTATCCACTTTCTAAATATCCAGCAACTATCTTCAGGTTAAGTTCTTTTTATGCCTATTACACCACAGCCATGCGGCTCTATTGGGTCAAAATAAGCAAAAAGTGCTCCGGACCACCTTACTGGCTGCAGGTGGCGTCAGTCATCGCTGACTGATGTGTCTTAATAAACCCTCATAGTATACCTAGCATCGATCACGATAATACCTCTGAGAAACACGATATCGTGTTTATCAGTTTTCAGAGGCCAAGAATGGCGATCATTCGGCATATCCAACCGAAAGTGAAAAAAGGGAAATTATCTATCGTCGTCGTACATGTTACCAATTTAGTCCTACCTACCTGGGTATATTCTTTCACGATCGTGACGTCTGATGAGGCGGCTACCCTACATAGGCGTTATGGATATGCGACAAGATTGAGGCGTATGACGTAGCCAGAATACGAGGTTTGTTTTATTATAATCTCCCTTGTGCCTCCCTCGGTCCTACCTATCAACGTCATTCTACTTAGGGAAGGACCCTGAGAATCAATCCCCTTGCCCCTAGAAAATTCTTATTATTTCTAACTACCTAATTCTTAAAAACATGTTAGGGACTTTCCTTAAGTGTTTTGTCATTTGGGCGGTTTTATTCAGAGTTAATCTATTTAGTTAACGAAGTTAACGACTACATATCAAATATCAACACTATTCGGCTCAACACATATTCGTATATTTTCCAGTATCGTGGAATTATCATATTAGTGTAGATCACTAGGTTAATCACTAATAATGCCGGCTACGGAAGTCTCATCAGTCTCTTCCATCCCGGGTTTAGACCCACCAAATGTCACATCAATGCCGGGTAATTGTGGAGAGACGGTCGATTTCCATCCAACTTCAACTTCAACTTCAACTTCTAAATCAGCTTCGAACCCGATAGGTCTGCGCTCCGTGAAACAATCCAAATCCGTCGAGTCTCTTCCTACCATCGGCACTTTACCCCTAGGCTCTCTTCGAATCACCGAGCCTACAGAGGACTCGGATCTGGATACGCCACTTACTACTCCTGACGTCGTCATGGAGTCATCCTTGGACTCTGGACATACGTTCCCTGTGGGGGGTGGCGATGTCATCATCCTAGATGATCTTCCCGCAGGCTTTACTATAGGCTGCGACACGATGTCTTTCTCGACGAGTAAACCCTTTCCGGGCTTTCGCGATATCCCGCCGGGCGCGCATCTTATCTGGGTTGCCCCCTCCGAGCTGACGTCGTCGCGGAGCGCGTATTGGATAGTCACCCCCGAGAGAGAGGAATGGGAGCACGGCGAGGTCTACGTCAAGCAGTGGGACAAATTCAACGAAGTCCTCAGCGATCCTGCCAGTCAAGCCGAAGATAGATTCCAAAAGGAGGCGCTGCGGCAGATTTTTAGCAGCCTCTCGCCTTATCAATTCCGGGCTACTACGTCTGGAGTGCTTCTCGCACCACCTCGTCGTCGAGACACTGAGCATCTTCCGTCCTTCTTAAGCAACGAGAACATATGGTCCCAACTCACGTCGGCGATCAATGCGGATCTACTGAACAGAATCACAGGCAAGGCCCAACGAAGCTGGCAGATCACCACACAAGACAGCGTCGCCGGAGAGACGACCTTAGCCGAGGAAGCCCGCCTCTACGCCAGCGGCAAATCCCAGCTCCGCTTCACATTCCCCATGAACGCACCTCTCATCAGTCCCAATGCATCCGGCCAAGAGCGCACACGCCAGGCCCTAGACCCAACTCCCTTCGTGCTCGAGACATTAGAGAACCGAAAACTCGAAGACCTCGCAGGTGAACTCTCGTTCGCCTTCCTGTCCGGCATGCACCTCGGCAACTACTCGTGCCTGGAGCAATGGTGGTTTTACACCACGCACCTTATCTTCCGATGCTACACCCTCGCCACCGCACAACCCCAGCTCGCGCGGCTTCTAATACAGACGTTCCACGCACAGCTCGTATACAACGACCGACACCTCGAAGGCGACGTGCTAGAAATGATGCCCTCGAACGCGCACAAGCTGCAGCGCTCGCTAACCACATACGCGTCCCGGCTAGACGAGCTGTTTCAAGCTCTAGGCGACGACGTCACGCCCGACCGACATCTAGTCCGAGACGCGTTTGCAGATCTAGAGGCCTGGCTGAATAGTCGGCTGGGTTGGGACTTGAGAGCAGAGTATTTGCGCGCGGGCTCGCTGATGTTGGAGGACGGCGAGATGGTGAGTGCGGAGATGTCGGATTTCGAGGACGAGGATGAGAGGGGCGAGTTTGCGCCCGTGGTGGTGCAGTTGGATGGTGGTGGTAGGGAGGCTGGGCTCGTGTCGTGGGATACGTAGGATGAACAACAGACTCGGTCTGGACATGGGCGTAGGCATGGGTTTAGGCATTGGCATGTTGGTTGTGTTGTATCATGATGTATATCTTTTACGACGTTCATGAATGGTCTTGCACCACTTTCTGTATTACTGGTAATCATACAGGAACTAATAGAAAAGGAAGTTCCTAGCAGAGGGTTGGTTTACGCCTGATTCTTCTGTATAGTTCAGGGCATCGGATGTACTACGAAGGCATGATATATGCGGCGCTGTAGACTACGAGGTGCTGCTAGATCCCATCCTCCGTGGCAAAGTAGCACTTTTTATATACCTTGATTATAGGCGTGAGGGCTGAAATGTAAAGCGACTTGTTTCTCCTGTCAAACAGAGCTAGGCGAATCAAGATACTACACTTAAGGACGTACCTCACCAGAGTATTACAAGAATTTGGATCGACTATTCGTTCACCTGGTCATCTTGCATTAAATCATTAAGTTGAAGTCCCGGGCCAGCACGCTTTTACTTTTTTTTGTTTGCAGAAAATGTTGTCGTTTCATTCGCCTAATCCCTTTACAACCAGGCCATGCAAATGCATCGATAATAGAGAGAAGAAGGCATCAGTAGTAGAGATAGCCCTCGCAAAGGATTCCCTTTTCTTAAGACTCCAGAGGTACGACCACCGACCATAGCCGTCCCAATACGTTGCGCGCGCAAAAAAAGGAGAACAAGACCCGAGCGGCCACTGTCTTTTTTTCCCACAAAACGATCCCAGCGGCTTCGTCCTTCCCTTTTCTTCTCCAACCACCATAACCATCCCCAACCCCCGCGGGTATACCGTCGAGGATTCGTTTAACGGTAGGACTTCTGGTATCTGGCGCGGGCACCGGGACCGCCGAACTTCTTGGGCTCGCACCGACGGTTGTCGGCGACGAGGAGGGTTCGGTCGTACTGGGCGAGGGCCTGCTTGAGCAGGTTCTTGCTGTGCTCGTCGACGAACTTCTGGTAGTAGGCGATGAGAGCCTTGGAGATGGCCTGGCGGACGGCGTAGACCTGCGAGGTGTGACCACCACCGGTAACGCGGACGCGGATGTCGACCTGGGCGAACTTGTCGAGGCCGATGATTAGGAGAGGCTCGTAGACCTGGATTTGTGTTAGTCTTGTTTTAATTTTTAATTTTTTTGGTACATCTCCTCCCCCGAATTTCTGTTGAGTTTTGGGACAACGGTTTCCAAGTTTATTTGGTTTTTGGATGATAGGATTGATGACTAGATTCGATAATAGAGAAATTGGATATGCGTATTGGGGAGGTATCGTTCGAGAAATATTCGTTTCGTACCTTGAATCGGAGAACCTCAGGCTGGACCAGAGAGAGCGGTCGGCCGTTGACCTTGATGAGACCTTTACCGGCCTGTAACGAAAAATCTCGTTAGTACATCTAGTCCATTCACGTATTTCTTCGTCTCTTTCATCCATTGGCGACGGCGACATTGATAGCCTATCCCATCCCACTTCTTTCTGTAGTTGACCAAAAACATAAAAACGAACCTTGCAGTGGGCGACAGCAGTAGCCGTCTTCTTCTTGCCGAAGCACTGGACGCTTTGGGTAGACATGGTTGCGGGTTTGTCTGGATGTGGTGGTGGATGTTGAAGGTATTCGCAACCGAAAATGCCTAGGCTTCAACGAGAGGGTCAATCGAATTGGTGATGGGGGAGGAACAATTTTCGCGTCTCTTTTGCCGAAATGTCGAAAAAGGGTTTGTGCCCTGAAAATGCGCTAGAGCTGTTTTTGGTTGAAGGTGAGCCTCTAAGGTGAAGTGAGGACCGAAGAATTTCCGGTGGGGCATTGTACTTACATAAGCAGATAAGGCCCACAGATATAAGACACGTATGTTATGTAATCATTCAAGGTTAGGTACGTACCTAACCACCTATAAGTCATGAATGCCCCTCGGTATATTCAACATCACGAAGCTACAACTTGACCTGTTTAACAGATGATACTAGCAACTACCCTTGATCTATAGAACCAAATTACATCCTCTATTGCGTAGCTATACAACTCTCTTCACACTATAAAATATCTACATATTCCTTAATAATACGGGCATAAACCAGTTCACGTGCTCGACTAGAAGTCTACACTTCAACCTACAAAGTGACCACTAGAGGAATTGGGACATATCATCATCTCTAGTATACTTCTCCTCTTATACCCTCCCTCCAAATCTAGAGTACATAAAAAACCAAAATCCACAACCATGTCCCGCAAAGGCGTCGGCCTCGCCGCCTTCGACCGCTCCCGCCTAACATCAGCACAATTCGCCTCCCACGGGAACTCCTTACGATCACACGACGCGCAGGCTCTCGAGACGCAACTCTCCGTCTTCCGTTCCCTCCTGCAACAGTTCGCGCAGACCCACGCCAAGGACATCCGGTCAGACCCGTCCTTCCGGGCGCAGTTCGCGCGCATGTGCACCGCCATCGGCGTAGACCCGCTGGCGTCCTCTTCGCACGGCAGCAGCACCGGGCCGTCTAGCCTATGGGCGCAGTTACTAGGGCGCAGCGTCAACGATTTCTACTTCGAGCTCGCCGTGCGCGTGGTCGAGGTATGCGGGGCCACGCGCGGCGAGAACGGCGGGCTGATCGGCGTGCGCGAGCTACGCGAGCGGTTGTCCCGCGGGCGCATGGAGGGCGCTCCTGAAATCGCGGACGACGATGTGCTCCGCACGGTCGGGACCCTGAAGCCGCTTGGCTCGAGCTACTCCGTTGTGCGCGTGGGGAGTAAACCGTATATCCGCTCTGTGCCCAAGGAGCTGAATACGGACCAGAGCGCTGTGCTTGAGGCCGCGCAGGTGCTTGGGTATGTGAGCGTTTCGATGCTGATGGTTAATCTGCGCTGGGCGAGGGCGCGCGCGCAGACGGCGGTGGATGATCTCCTGGGCGAGGGCATGCTCTGGGTTGACAAGCAGGCTCCTGAGTGGGAGTATTGGAGCCCGGGGTTCATGCTGGATGCTGATGGTGGAGTTGCGGCTGGCGGATGAAATGATATTTACGGGATTATCCTCGCTGGCATGGATGCTGATATATTAAGACATGGGACATAGATGATAGACTATATGTCTTTATGAACTTAATCATCTTAGTTGTACCGCCTCCCCGTAGATCCTGGTTCTACGAGGCGCTCTCGATGTCGAAGAGGAAACACTGAGGTAATTGGTTGTTGAATCAAAAAGACAGAGTTAATCTTGCATGGCATTGTATGGCTATCTCTAGTCGTATGAGCACGAGCTAGACTATTTAGGGGGTCTATTACTCGCAGCTTAAGGCTACATACTATTGGCGCAGTCCTCTATTACGTGTAGTAATAGTGGTGCCGCGGGGACTTGGAGATCTTAGTATAGCAACACATCATGATGATCTCCCCACGGAAACGCGGTGGTCAGAATTATTCTAGGAGGTAGATACCCAAAGTTCTAAGACAGGTAGGTAGACATTGCAATAACCTAATATTGATTGCGGAAATACTGCGGTTAGACTATGGTAATAAAATATATGCACGTAAGAATAAATCAACCAAATACGACAAACTCTGACGCCTAAACAAAAGGGATATCTCAATTAGCTTCTTCAATAAAGATCTATGTGGGCTTTAAACTCCGACGAGCCCTATACGAGCTGGGTATGGACGGAGCCGCACGCCTCTAGCGACAATACCGATGAGAAAACACCAAACTCCTATCCAATGCAACCTCGCTCCGCCTCACCCACAAAAGAATTAGCCCATAAAAGAATTGACATTTCAGCACGCCTGGGGATGTATTAATATGAATGTAGTTTTGTAAATCAACCAACGCCTGCTCTAGTTATTGGTCGATTGGTCGACTCTCGAGGTATCGCTATGCGTACTCTCGTAGTCTGTACCCGATTCTGGATCCGAAACCCTTCCCCGCTTCTTCCGTCCGAAGAACTTTCCTAATGTACTACTCAGGCTACGCGCTCGTCCTCGGACTGTTTTGTGGTCGCTTGGCAAGGGGTCGTCCTGGTAGGAAAGTTCCTCGTCGTCGTGATAACCTTGAAGAAGAGGTTCGGCTGCTGAACTGATATCGTCCTCACTGTGGGGGGCGAACAAGCTCGATCTAATGCCAGGCCTTGTTCGTCGAATTGACCTTCTTCGGCCACCTGGATTCTCGTCACCACGTAGGAGAGCATCAGCTACTACGGCGCTGACGGTTGATGACAGCGGTGATGGAGAAATAAAGGCATTAGAAAAGTGATTGCTGTGTGGTCTGGAAGTCTGAGAAGCACGTGGAGTTGTTGGCCGATCTAGAGATGATGGTGGGACGGCCGGCTGCGGAAGACTCATAGTTGATTGAGGGGGTTCAGATATAGCAGCAGAAGCTATCGAATATACCGTCGGGACACTATCCGCTGACGATCTAAGTGGTAGTCCTGGATGGAACGATTGATCCTCGAGGGAGTTTCTCCATGGATTATCAAGTAGTGGCGATGCCTCAGCTGGGGTTGGGAGAAGAGATGTTCTCGGAGCTGACGCGTTGTGTTTGTTGATTGAAGGGGCTTTGCTCTGCGGGCGAGGCAAGGATTTGGCACCTGCATTTGGATAACCGATTCGCGAGACGTACGACGAACGCTTCGATAGCGGCGAAGAAGTTGGTTGCTGTTCGTCTGCTCTAGGCTGCTCAGCTCGGTTAGTGTAAGACCCGGTCGCTTCTTGGTCTCGGAGACCAATAGTCTCATCCACATTTTCGTCGTCCGATAGCTCATCCGTATCTTCCTGTCGCGGCCGGCCGCTTGTAATGAGGAAGACACCGAAGAAGGTGAGAAGACAGCCACCAATGAATTTGACGGCCTGCTGTACCGTTGTGCGCTCGAAGTCTCGATACAGAATAGCACTTCCGATAATTACGGATAAAGTAAATAATACAAACTGTATAGGTATAACCTGCGTCGAATCGAACCGTTGTAGTGCCTTGTTCACGTATCGGACTTGCATAACTGCGGTCCCTAATAGGATAATTATGAGGCCGTATGTCACTGGAGTAGTAAATACTTTAAAGAGGGTTGACGAAAGCATCGAAGAGACACCCTTGGTTGTCAGGGCGGTATATCCCCCTTTTTTTATAATTTTTAGTTAGCACTGAGCTTTCTATAAGGAAGAAAATCATATCAAACTTACCGAATAGTCCAACTAGTCCTAGGTCAATCAGGATTGTCTTGCTACCATATCTTGGACTTGCCCACATCAGAATTATAATTAGTAGAATAGAGATGCCCATATAAATCTCGAATTCCATCGTCGTGATTGCATCCCAAACGTCGTGCGGATCCAACTTTGTCTCCTCTTGCTTGGCGCTTAACACGACCGTGACAGCACCACCAACAGCGATTACTACACCCCAGAAGTCACGCTTCCGGAATCTCTCGCCAAAAAACATAGGCGCGATAACGCAGTTTGATATTAGGGCTACGACGCCTAGCGGAGACACGATCGAGGCCGGCGCAAATCCATAGGCTAGAAAGTTGCCCATCTCGCCAATTGTCATGAGGACCTGACCTGCCCACCAAGATGGAGACTTTAAATATGTCGAAGAAGCCTTGGGATCGTCGCATGATCGCTCAGTCAAGTTAGAGTCGACCGATTGTATCGACTGGGAAAGTAGATGAACACCCGCCGTGTCGGCTGCTTCGTCGCTATTATTCTGTGCATCGTCGACAGATGTTTCAGTTGTTCCGTAGCCATTATGATGTCCGTTCTTCGCCTTCTTCAGAGCCTCCCTCGCTCGTTCCCGTGCCTCGACTCTTTGACGGTGAAGTTGAATATGCGAATACCTCTGGACATTGAGCGCCAGGGCGATTAAGACATTGCCTGATATTGCTGTTATAATACCAATGAGCGAGCTCCATTCACCCAGATTCGACCCATCCTTATGATCATTTGTCGCGTCGTCCACGGCCCAACCCATACTGATATTGGTTCTCCCGGCCGACAAGCTCGACATTCGTGTCTAGGAGGGCCGCAGAGGGCGAGACTGAGGTAGCAATAGCAATACTGTAGGATCCTAGGTTGTAGAGGGTTGCCGGATAGAAGGTGGTCCTCGATTGGCAGCAATTAAATTGCGCCAGATTATTATCGGGGTTTCCGTAAATACCAGCTGCGAAAGGGCTCATCGGGCTGAACCTGAAGCGGGTTTACAAGTAGCACCTCACGTCAGAAAAAGGGAGTTCATTAGATGATAGGTGAGTAGGTAAGTAGGTAAGTAGGTAAGTAATGGAGAAATGCTCATTGATCGGCGTAGTTGGGGTTCTTGCACGCCCCCTCTACAAGTCTACCGGCTGGGAAGACAAGTAGTATACCTAATGTATGTCGATTGGTTTAGTAAATAACTACAGGAAATACAGTAAAGTATTGGTTGGAGTATTTTAAATAGATAAGGTAACTAAAAAGAATAGAGAGAGAATAGATAGACGACTGAAGCTAGCGTCTACAAAAATGTCTAGCTACATTGACGCGAATTAGGCAAGTACAATTCATCACCACATCTTTAATCGCAACGGGGATGCTAATTGCGATTTTGATATTACCTAAGATTACACATAGGATAATCCGTACATGTAAGTCAGGTCGGGTCACACTAAGTACCCATAGACCTGGAATTATATTGCAAGTTACAAGCACAAGATTTTCGTCATCATGCAGCCAGTTAGGCGCATAAAGAGTCTCCACCCTCATTAGCTCATTAGCTCATTAGCTCAAGCTCAATGCTTCAATACCTTATCTACTAGGTATTAGCTTCGTACATCTACAGATAGCTTTCTGTCTAGTAAGCCTTGTGTCCCTCCAACTCATTTCTACTCTACAATCTTCAATCTTCAATCTTCAATTTCACCATCTCACCATCTCAACCTAAATTTTAGACTATAATGAGCGACGACGAGGACATCCAAGTCGAAGGGCCAACCATAGCCGACGATGATCCCATGCGCGCATTCTTGCCCACTTCATTTGGGAAAAAACATCGGGAGGCTGACATTGCCGCGCAAATCGACCGAAGCAAGAGAGCCGTCGACGAGCCAACGGTACGTAAACTCAAGTCTCGGGAAGTGGACTCCGACAGCACGAGCGACAGCGAGAACGACTCAGATGACGATCCAGATGATGAGGACGAGTATCCGACTTCTCACGAGATGGTCATTAAGACCCATGATCGTGCTGTTACCTCGCTTTCGCTAGATCCGGCAGGCGGCCGGCTAATATCAGGGTCTATCGATTGCACTGTCAAGCTCCACGATCTTTCCTCCTTAACCCCGACCACGATCCGTGCTTTCAGGAGCGTCGATCCTTACGAAACTAAACCATCGTCTGCAAGCACAGAGTCACACCCGATACATCATGTCGAGTTTAACCCTCTCGCTGGAAGCCTCTTCCTCTGCATATCAGCACACCCCCAAGCCAAAATCCTGTCTCGAGATGGAGACATCGTCACTGAGTTTGTCAAAGGCGATATGTACCTTCGAGATATGAACAATACAAAAGGTCACGTTTCTGAGATCACAACAGGTACGTGGCATCCTACAGACAAAAACCTCTGTGTCACGGCTGGGACGGATAGCACATTGCGTATATGGGATATCAACAATAAGCGCAGCCAAAAGGAGGTAATAGTCTTCAAGTCAAAAGCTGCAGGTGCTGCAGGTAGGACACGAATGACTGCCGTCGCTTGGGGCAGTCCAACCCAGGGAGGCAATAACGTCCTTATTTCTGCGGCTCTAGATGGTACGCTTGTGATGTGGAGCGGAAATGGCCCGTTCACACGACCCGCTGGTGAGATCAGAGAGGCTCATAAACCGAATACCTGGACCGGAGGGATAGATATCAGTTCCGACGGGCGAATGGTGGTCACAAGAGGCGGCGACAACCTGATCAAATTGTGGGATACGCGGAAGTTCAAAGAGCCCCTTGTCACAGTTGAGCATCCATCTACATCGGATCACTACCCGACTACTAATATTAAATATGCGCCGAACTCTACTAGTATCATCACTGGATCGGCAACGGGCCATCTTCACATACTGAACCCCGGGAATCTGCGCTCCGAATATACTACACTAGTCACGCCCGGGTCGCCTGTGATCACTGTAGATTGGCACCCAAAGATTAATCAAATCGTCACTGGCTCTGCAAATGCAGAAACGCATATCTTATACAATCCTACGATGTCAACACGAGGTGCGGTAGACGTCATGTCACGCGCGCCGAAGAGACGGCATATAGATGACAATCCAGAGTTTACTACTGACCAATCCCTTGGACTCTCCGGGGATGCAATCGTTACCCCTGGTACTCTGCCAGGCACCAAGAAAACGGGTATTACGGCATCTGGAAAGTCGAAGGATCCCAGGAGACCACACGTCCCTCAGCAAACACCATTTATGCGGAGTCAACCTGACGAAAAGCATATTTCTGAGAATATTCCACTAAGTCGCATGTTGCACGAGGATCCTAGAGAAGCGCTTCTGAAGTACGCAGACCTAGCGAAAAAGGATCCCGTATTTACGAAGGCTTGGAAGAGCACACAGCCGGTGACACAATACGCCGACGTGAGCGACGAAGAAGAAGATGGCCCAGAGAAGAAGAAGGTCAAGAGATGATAGGATACCCACTTAACAGAGTGATGTGCCAAGGCTCTTTAAAGGTTCGGCTTCTAAAAGATAGCTTCCCTTCAGGGCTGTTTATCCGAAACCCATCTAGGTCGCCTTTATAAATTTCATGAAGCTTATCCGCAGGACTGGGTAGGATCCCTAGCGTTCCATATAGGAAACCTATGAAAGGTAGGCCCATAGATTGATAGGCTAGACTATCCAATTAGTAACCGGAAACAAAAGAGGCTCTTAGTAACTACATTATCATATATAGGATACGCTATGCTCGACTTTTAAGAGGGTTATCGTCTGCAAACCTAGGGGTTCACGGCATGATACCAAGGATACAAACTACCTGATTGGAATGGACAAACCCGACAAATAGAGTAACTCTTGGCCTTGTCATGCTTCGTTTATTAGGCATTTGGTTATTGAATGTATTAACAGTACACTGATCTAGATACATAATGGATAATGGAATGTACATACTGAGTAGTACCAAAATATTTAAACCAATGAGAATGCTTTGAGTGCTGTGCATTGACCACTTTGTTAGTAAGAATTTGCAGGGACTAGGCGGGCTATCATTAGACCGATTGGTTAGTTTCTGGGCCGGGGTCGCTAGTGCATTTTTCCCTCAGGTGACAGGCAAAAGGGAGTTGGACTTGTTTGTGCGGTTGTGCGCCTTTCATCAAACCATCTCTTTCCACGCCATCAATCGCGCATCGAAAAAAGCGAGCCGCATCACCCATCCCCGTCTAAATTCATCGACAAGTATCCGGAGTGACCTCCAATTTTTATTTTACGCGATTTTCTCGCCGAAAACAGCCCCCCTATACTGTCTTTTTACGCGCTCCCAGCCAACCACCTGCCTTTGCACCCCGTTGGCCGTTGTCCTTTTCGACTCACGTACCCCCCCCGCGCGACCGCGAAGGCGAAAAAGGCAGAATTCCCTACTTTACTGCTGATCCCCACCGCGTTTTATTTTGGCATTCCGGTAAACGACACCGCGCGCCGCGACCGGAATCTTCGCGCACCCTAACGTCCTCCGTCATTCCCAACCCAATTTTTGCTTCCGGGCAATTCCTGTTCGGCGCAACACCACACATTGATTTCGGGCTGAGGCCTGCGACGTGCTGGTTAATCAACACCGGCGTCTACCACCACCACTTTTCATCACCAACCAACCTTCAATATAGTCGCTCTTTTAATACGGTTGAATTTAGTCAACTTCAAGGCCTCGCGTAATACCCTACCGTCGCTGCAATCGTGCCTTAGATATGAACGCCTCATAAAGAGGTTAGGAGAATAATAAATCTTGTTAGGATCCATATCGAGTCACCCTCGAGTTAGTTCAATATGGCATCTGTTCAGGCGCCTCCTACCGTCCACCACCCTGGTTCGTCGGCTATGTCGGCGCAGATAAACCAAAAACAGATCCAGGACATGTACACGGTTCGTGACCCCGTCAATGTGCCTTACGTTTGTGTTGTGTTGAGGCTGATCTTGCCTTCTGTCTTCTGCCTTCCCTATACTAACAACGAATATAGAAGTATCAACAGATGAAGGAACAAGGCGTTCCGCAGAACGACCCCGAGTTTGTGAAGACGAGTCAATTCTTGATGAACTTCCAACAGCAGCGAATACGCAAACAGCAGAGTTATCAACAGATGCAGAACGCGCAGATGGCACACAATGCTCCTAATGGTAACGCCAATGGAACTCAGCCCGGTCCGCGACCACAGCAACAGCAGCCCGCCCCGCATACCACGCAGCCGCCTTCGTCAACTGCTTTAAGCACTTCTGCGTTACCTTCTAGCGCAGGATCCACCGCCCAGCCAACCACGTCTTCGCCTTCGACAGCGTCTCCGATGGCCCAATTCTCTCCGCAACAGCTAGGGCTCCTTAGGCAGCAGATCCAGGCTTTCAAGTTGCTCAGCAAGAATACCGGGGTACCGTACCAGATGCAACAGGCGTTAAATGCGCAGCGTCAACGAAGGCAGGCAGTTGCCGAACAATCAACTCAGCCTCCTGCTTCGGCTCCAGCTGCCGCAACCCCAGTACCCGAACCGGCAAAGGCTGGTTCTGCTCCCCCTGATGGGGATGTTGAGTCTGAAGCTTCATTACCAAAGGGCCGGACTTTCAAGACCATTAAATCCCCGTACGAGGGTGGCCTTGTCCGCAAGGACATCAGCTATTACGACCATGGACAACGAAAGCAGCGACTTATCATCCCTAGTATATTCCCTACTGGGGTCGACTTTGAGCAATTGAGGCACGAACGAGAAATCATAATCTTCAATCGCATGAAGGCGAGATATGCTGAGTTAAAGTCTCTACCCGGAAATATTGCCCATTGGGACACTATTAAGGAAAGCCTCGATCCTGATGATACATTGAAAAGGAAGGCTATTATAGAGTTGAAGTCTCTCGGACTATATGCCAAGCAACGCGCTTTACGCGAAAAAATCGGTCGCCAGATGATGCATTATGATAATCTAGCAATGACTACGAATCGTAGTCAATACCGACGGACCAAGAAGCAAAGCGTGCGCGAGGCTCGTATCACTGAGAAGCTTGAGAAACAGCAGCGGGACGCCCGCGAAAGTCGCGAGAAGAAGAAGCATATCGACTTCCTTCAATCAGTGCAACACCATAAGGCCGAGATTGCTAATTCGGCCCAGTCTGCCAGGAGTAAGATGTCAAGAATGGGAAGAGCTATGCACATACACCATTTCAACATCGAGAAGGAAGAACAGAAGCGCATCGAGCGTACTGCTAAACAACGTCTTCAGGCGCTTAAGGCGAACGACGAAGAAGCTTACCTTAAGCTCCTTGATCAGGCGAAGGATACTCGTATCACGCACCTTCTTAGACAGACCGATGGGTTCTTGCATCAGCTAGCATCTTCTGTTAAAGCACAGCAGCGACAAGCTGCAGAACGTTATGGTGACGATGTTGGTGAATTCATGCAGGATGAAGAGAGCGAGATTGACGAGGAAGATGAAGAGGCTGGCCGCAAGGTTGACTACTACGCCGTGGCTCATCGTGTTAAAGAAGAAGTCACAGAGCAAGCCAATATCCTGGTCGGTGGTACTCTCAAGGAATACCAGATTAAAGGGTTGCAATGGATGTTGTCGCTTTACAACAACAACCTCAACGGTATTCTTGCCGACGAAATGGGTCTCGGCAAGACGATTCAGACAATCAGCTTGATCACTTACCTCATTGAGCGCAAGCTTCAGCGAGGCCCGTATCTTGTGATCGTACCTCTGAGTACTTTAACAAACTGGAACATGGAGTTTGAGAAGTGGGCTCCGTCTGTCAGCCGTATCGTCTACAAGGGACCTCCAAACACACGAAAGCAGCATCAAGAGAAGATTCGCCAAGGGAAATTTCAGGTTCTGTTAACAACTTACGAATACATCATTAAAGATCGCCCTATCTTGAGTAAGATTAAGTGGTTTCACATGATCATTGATGAAGGACATCGTATGAAGAACACCAATTCAAAGTTGAGTGCTACGATTTCTCAGTACTACAACACTCGGTTCCGTCTTATTCTTACCGGTACTCCTCTTCAAAATAATCTGGGTGAATTGTGGGCAATGCTCAACTTTGTCCTTCCGAATATTTTCAAGTCGGTCAAGACGTTCGATGAATGGTTCAACACCCCGTTCGCAAATACCGGCGGGCAAGACAAGATGGAGCTGAATGAAGAAGAACAGATCCTCGTCATTCGCCGTCTTCACAAAGTGCTGCGACCGTTCCTACTTCGTCGTCTCAAAAAGGATGTCGAGAAAGACTTGCCGGACAAGACCGAGAAAGTCATCAAGTGCAAATTCTCTGCCCTCCAATCTCGTCTATATAAGCAGATGGTCACGCATCAGAAGATTACGATCAGCGACGGAAAGGGTGGCAAGACCAAAACTCAAGGTCTTAGCAACATGATCATGCAGCTCCGAAAACTCTGCAATCATCCTTTTGTGTTTGATGAAGTAGAAAACCAGATGAACCCTACGAACACTAGCAACGACCTTCTTTGGCGAACAGCAGGTAAATTCGAACTACTAGATCGAATTCTACCAAAGTATAAAGCCACGGGACATCGTGTCTTGATGTTCTTCCAGATGACTGCGATTATGGATATCATGGAAGATTTCTTGAGATACCGTGGAATCCAGTACCTGCGCTTGGACGGTAACACTAAATCTGACGAGCGATCGGATCTTCTGAAGGCCTTCAATGCCCCGGACTCGCCATATTTCATGTTTTTACTGTCCACCCGTGCTGGTGGTTTGGGTTTGAACTTGCAAACCGCCGACACTGTCATTATCTATGATTCGGATTGGAATCCTCACCAGGATCTGCAAGCTCAGGATCGTGCCCATCGTATTGGCCAAAAGAATGAAGTTCGTATTCTCCGTCTAATTACTTCGAATTCGGTTGAAGAGAAGATCTTGGAGCGAGCCAAATTCAAGCTTGATATGGACGAAAAGGTTATCCAAGCCGGTCGATTTGATAACAAATCATCGGAGACTGATCGTGATGCCATGCTTCGGACGCTGTTGGAATCTGCAGATTTAGCCGAGTCTGGTGAACAAGACGAGATGGATGACGAAGAGTTGAACATGATCCTTGCGCGAAGTGAGAATGAAGTTACCGTTTTCCAACAAATTGATGAAGAACGTTCAGTGGATCCTCTATACGGCAACGGTCCAGGTTCGAAGCGCATTCCGCGGCTCATGATCGAAGACGAGCTTCCAGATATCTATATGACGGATGGCAATCCTGTTGGTGAAGAGCCAGAAGAGATCTTGGGTCGTGGTGCGCGAGAGCGGACCCGAGTCAAATATGACGATGGCCTTACTGAGGAGCAGTGGCTAATGGCTGTCGACGATGACGATGACAGCCCAGAGGCAGCAGCGGCGCGAAAGCAAGCCAAGAAGGACAAACGGGAAACGAACAAACTGAAGAGGATAGCGGTACTTAACAACGTATCAGGTGCCAACTCTCCTAATGCGAGCCGTGCGAGCACCGAAGAAATCGAAACGCCACCCAAGAAGCGTGGTCGCAAGCCTGGCAGTAAGAACGAGAAACGAAAGGCTGAAGATGATGACGGCGAACCACCCGCTAAGAAGCGACGCGGGCCTCAAGGGCGCCCAAGAGCGTCGATGGGTAACGGTAGCGATTCGCGTCTTGGCCCCGAGTTACGGCAAGTTCTTCAGAAGAGTTTACGCAATCTTTATGATGGATTGATGAATCTCGAAGCCGACATAGCTCCTGAAGATCAGGTCGAGGATGATGACGATGATGATGAGCCGACCAAGCGACTGATCATAGGACCGTTTGTCAAGCTACCATCCAAGCGCGACTATGGTGACTATTATGTCCTTATCCACAACCCGATTTGTATGAATCAAATTCAGGCCAAGATTAAAAGGGAGGAGTATAATAGCATCAATGATATGCGCAAGGATATCGCCCTGATGTGCGGCAATTGCAAAACGTACAATGAAGACGGAAGTCTTCTTTACTCAGACGCAATTGTCATGGAGGTATGTTTAGGTGAACCTAACTCGATCATAAGCCATTATACTAATTCAGCATAGAAATTCTTCAATGACCGAGCACAGGAAGAGCTTAACGAGCATCCGGAATTAGCCGAGCTCGAAGACCCATCTGCGAAAGATAGTTCGGTGGCTCCTAGCACGAGCGCAGGAACGCCTCAGTCTTCTGCGAATACCACAAGGATAAAGTTGGTAACTAACGGCGCCAGCCAGGGCAACGCGGGCATAGGGGGTATTCAGAGCGATGGTGAACAATGAGTACTTGTGGGACAGGATGACTTGCTTAAGATATAGTCAAGCGAGTGGTTGACAGTTACAACAAATAATTCTGTTTTATTTTCTTTTTCTGGACGGTTCCGTCAACATTGTGGTTTTTGCAAGTAAAGATTTGGCCGGGGCCGGGAAGGTCTGGCCCTCGAGCGGCACAGAAATAAGGCGTACAAGGGGGGGTGCGGTTCTTCTTCTATTACTTGGCGACGGGCAAAGAGGAAACGAACGGCATGTGTACCACAAACACCAAACAAAGTATTTTTTTGGCGAAGCTACCTTAAGCAATACCCTGGGCCGCCCTCGGCTGGCTACCCTACTCTCATCAAATAACCGCTCTTAAAAACTAGATTCTACATACGTACGCTAGTGTGCTGTTAGATGTATCTTGATAAAGTTTTTAGTTTGCTATTTTTTTCTTTAATAGATGTGATGGTATGTGAGATGATGTGGTCGTGACTGGCTTGGCCTTAGGTAAATTAGAGACTTGATTAAATGAACATAATTCGCGCCTATCCAGACGGATATTGTATCGGGTTCCTAGAAGAGGTTTCGCGTAAATTTCATGGTGATAATAGGTATTATTCTACTTTGACACGCAGTTTTTGGCTCAAGGTCCTGCTTTACTACCTTTTTCGGCGAGTTTATAACACAGCCAGGAGCGCCAGCCAAAAAAAGGGGGGAGGGGGGAATCAATAATATCACTTAAACCTTTCGGTATGCCAACGGATCGTAGTTCTATACCAGACGTGCCCAATGAAGGTTAAGAGGTAACTTGCTGAAGATATGTAGTCTTCCTATCTTCCCATCTTCTAATTAAGTCACGGTCTTAACCACGACTCTCTCTCGTCCTAGGAGATAATAGAGGACATGTCTTCCCCAACCGCCAATGATGGAAGCTTCTCTTACTAGAACAAAACAGCCGTAGCACCAGGGCTAGTTCGCCTCTTCCGCAATTGTCTAGATATGCTACGAGATGATTAACAGTAGTTTTATCAATAGTTACACGACCAATTCTCCAAGTTTTAGAGGGACTGACTGGCGTATTATTTAGCTTAAGACTTGAGTGTTCTCTCAATAGACAGCTTCGTCTTGTTGAATGTTTTTTATTCGTTTAGCTTAGGTAGAATTATCTATAATCCCTTAGGACTAACTAGCTACCTGGGTACCGAACGACATAAGTAGTTGCATTGCGGTATATCCTTTTCCCTTTATAATTTTCCAAACGCCAACGCTCAAATCCTCTTTGGGTATCATCATGACGACCTCAATCTGGCTTCTCGGTCGTGATCATGTAGTTCCCAGATATCTTGGATACTTGGTGCAGACGGGTGATGTACAGCACTGGTACCAGGACGTGTAAGGAATATTCTAGGGTTGACCGGGGGGTGTTCCTGCCGCCTGGACAAGAGAATCCGATACTCGTAGCTTAGGCCCGACCAACAGTATCCCCATTCATTATCGACGTAGCTGTCATAATCCCGGATAACGTCGTCGATACAATCACCGAGATCCTGGTAGGTATCGCTCACTATCTCAACTCCGCCGCGGCCGTGATTATGAATGGTGGTGGTATTTTCAGTTGTGCAGTGTTTACAACCTGCAAGCGGATAGTTGCGCAGCGAAAACCCGTCCAGGTCGTAACCGTCCAGCCCGGCTGGCTTCATTAGAAACAGTCTTTCATGTGCCATGGTGGCAAACTTGGAGATGGTATCATGCACACTCATTTTATGGAGACCATTCCAATCCAACAGATCCAGGAAAGGACGGAACGTTGACCGAAATTCAGTGCCGTGCCAGCAAGATTGGAAAACTTGCTCCATGGGAGATGAAGCATTCGCCTTGAGGAAAGGCTTGACTCTGTCTGGAAGAAGTAGTATCCGTTGAATTTTATGGAAGTATAAGTTGTCGTTCACGACTGCTGCTTCGGTGTCCAACTTCACATACCCATGGATGAAATCTGGATTGTTGCAAGATGTTCCTAATCTCCTAAGCTTCCAGTCGGTAGATATAGAGAGATGAGAAGTCGCAAGGTTAGATTCCATGCCGTTACTATAATTCATTATGGCCTCACGACCCTGTTTGCAGGTGAAGGCATACTGTGGCCATAGGGTACCAAAAGTCATAAGACCTTTTTGACGACGGATTGAAGTAGAGCTTTTCAGAGCATCTGGACCCTCTTCAACAAGACTGACGAGATTTCGATGAAGCTTTGAGCAGCGCTTGCAGACAAACAGATGCGGGAGGTCCTTTACCAAGTGATGAAGGAACTCGGTTCTCTCAAGAGAGGCTTGATCTAAGTCAGTGTGTAGAGCACTATGAATAGAAGCAAGACAAATCTTGCCGTAGTCGGTACCCCGGACGAGGCTGGAGGAGGCCCTGCAAGTTAAAGAGAAGAGTGCGACATGTTTAGGGTCGAGGAGGGATAATATGTATAAAACGAGCTCTACGGGTAGAGTGAGGAGTAAACAGGACGTGTCGGTTTTCTTGTATGATGTTAAGATCAGAGCTTGTTCGAACTTGGTTGACAGGCTATCTATCATCTTGAATAATCCCGGTATAGTTGAGGACAAATGAGAATGTGTGATATGTGTTAGTGAAGTGCGGCACTCCTGATAATAATAGGAATAATAATAATAGAAATGCGCGAAGGCGTTTATGTTGTGTAACTTGCAACTTGCAACTTATGGGCTAGAGATGGATGTATCCATCCGCTGTGTAACTCTCCTATAGTTCTTTCCACTGAGTAGATTGGAAGGAGCATTAGTTTAGGTTCTAATCCTCTTAACGCTATTGGTTTCACTCTCCTCACCTAAACTCTTTTCTCGCGACATGTAAGCAAGAGCTATGAAAATACGTAGGTGGGGAGTCGTTACCTGGGTTATTCGCGGACCAAGGTAGTCACCTAATTGGTACGTTGTCGGCATGATACAAGGTAGGTACGGTTGACCAGACAAGGTACTGTGCCAAAATGAAAAAAATCCGTAAGCTTAGCTTAAAAGGGTAGTCAGCCACAGGTTAGCGCAATTAGCTCGAATTATTACAGTACTTCGCACTTTTGTATGGGAAAAAAGGATTATCTTTTCTAAATACATACATTATAACGTTATATATAATATGCTTTAAAAAGGTATGCTTACTTCAATTTACTTACACATTCAAATAACTTTACAATTCCAGCAATTACAACATTACAATTGGTATCATTTTATAGCCTCAATTCAAGCGAAAATAATTATCCAAGTTGCATGCTTATACGATGTATTGTTATTAAGATATTTAAAGTCTTTTGAAAACAGTCGTCTCAAAGGGTATCACGTGTACGTAATCCGTACAGGTCCCAACCTCTTACTCTTTTTAAGATGCGCGCCCTTTTATTGGCTAAATTTTACACCGCCTGTCTGGCAATATCCTTATCCTTATCCTTACACCACATCTCTGTTACAGCTTCATGTTCAATTCAATTTAATTGACGATACAATGGCTATCTTTACATATTGCTTTTACTTGGTTGCATACATTAATTAAAGACTATACGGTCGCATACAGTAATTCCGAGGCAAAAAGGCTAAAAACAAGGTCTTTTTAAATGATCTCTGATATATGTATATATGTATGTATGTATGTATGAGGCTGGCTGGCTGGCCAACCAGGAGGCTGTATTGTATAAAGCTATTTGATTAATACCTTTTGAAATGACTGTTTTTAAAAGACTTTAAATATCTTAACAACAATACATCGTATAAGCATGCAACCTGGATAATTATTTTCGCTTCAATTGAGGCTATAAAATGATACCAATTGTAATGTTATAGTTGCTAGAATTGTAAAGTTATTTGAATGTATAAATGTGGATGGTAGTTAGTTAAAAATTAAATTGACAATTGAATTAATAATTAAATCCTTTAATTTGATTGGCCAATCCTTTACATTATATTGGTTAAACCAATATTTCTATGAAAATAAACCGTAATAAGGCTTAGAAGTACACATTTAATATTTTCTAAATTGTGGCAAGTGACCCCTTACCAACTTTAGTTTAGTGTGCGATTATTTTTTTTATTTTGGCACAGTACCTTGTCTGGTCAACCGTAGTAGGTATGTATGTACATCTATCAAATCTATATGCATCTCCCCCCACATGTAAAATGAAAGCGCGGTCCTCCCCCAGAAAGGCCTAAAATCTACCTAGCTATACAAATCTAGCTAAGCCATTCTGAGTAATAATGAAACGGCATCAGCAACTGCTGCCACTTGTAGTTTCCATATTATTTGAGAAATGTAAAATGTACATGGAATTAATTATGTCTTTTGGGATCGACGTCTGTAATCTACATCTGTACCTGTTGCAATTTACTTTCTTCACTTTTCCTCTACACTTTTACCATATGGACTGTCTTTTTGCTCGACGCGAGTCCTTACCACACTTGCAATGTGGCTCGCATCCGAGAGGCGACGTGTAAATAATATCTCTTTACGTCTGCTTCTAATCGCAGGCCATGTATTTGCTCAGGTCAATTCGAGTACCTCGACCACCCACGATGTCGCAAAATCCCCCTCGAGTACCGTCTCGGCCGAACCCACGTGCGAATCGAGGACCGTGAACTACATCACTCATACTCTACCTCAGCAATGTCTTACCTCCCCTCCATCGTCATTCTCTACTCCCGCATCCGTTAGCGCCACCGTCACCTCTAGTTCTATACCCGTCGACTCGACGCCTAGCGCTGATGGCACCGACCATCATGAAGAGCTAGACGCCGATGGAAATAACCTTAGCACAGGTGCTTTTATGTCATTTGAAGAATGGAAGGCTATGATGCTCGAGAAATCTGGGCAGGACGCGCTGGAGCCGAGACAGCGCAAGAGTAAAGAAACCCACGGTGATGCGGACCCCGGAGAGGACTTCGATAGTCTCGGGGACGAAGGCGAGGTGTCGCTCGACTTTGACGCATACTCTGATAGGATCTCTGAGATAGCATCGTCGACGAAGCCGTCGCAGAAAGAGAAGGAAAAGGAAAAGCAGGTTGAGAAGGTTAACTACGACGAGGGGCTGGCCCAAGGCTATCGTAGTAAAGATGCTGGGAAGACGTGTAAGGAGAGGCTTTCGTACGCCTCGTTCGATGCCGGCGCAACGGTAAAGAAGGCGAGCCCTGGTGCTAAGAACCCCAAGGCCATCCTGGTCGAAAATAAGGACACGTACATGCTCCTTGAGTGTGCTATGCAGAACAAGTTTGTTATTATCGAACTGAGCGACGATATCCTAGTCGATACTGTTGTGATAGCCAACTTCGAATTCTTCTCTAGCATGATACGCCACTTTCGAGTTAGTGTAAGCGATCGCTATCCCGTCAAGCTAGAGAAGTGGAAGGTATTAGGTACCTTCGAGGCTCGTAATTCCAGAGATATTCAGCCATTCCTAGTCGAGAACCCTCAAATCTGGGCTAAGTACTTGCGAATCGAGATTCTAAGCCATTATGGCAATGAGTATTATTGCCCCATGTCCCTACTACGAATCCACGGCACACGTATGCTAGACTCGTGGAAAGAGGCCGACCCTGCCGACCTTGAGCCCGAAGAGGACAAGACAATATCCGAAGTCTCTGAGGAGACGGTTGAAGAAACCGAAACCCAAGCCGAGGAAGTTGAGGTTGCTGAACCCTTTCAGCCTGAGGATCGGATGATACCCTCAGAGCAGAGTGACTTAATCCCCTACTGGGACAAGAACTATTTCCACTATTACTACCCCTTTAACGCTACTTGCGAAGCAGCTGGCGCAGAGGACTATACGTCCCAACGCAGCAAGGAAAACTACAAGAACAAAGCAGCAGCTAAGCCGCAACCTATAAGGATTGTCGAACAAACAATTTCAATTAGCTCAAGCGCACCCTCGTTAGCGACTCCAACATCGCAGTCCGCTAGTCAAGTAACAGCAGACTCGGTGAGATCTGCATATCCAAGCAGTTCAAATGAGACAACAGCGAGTACAGCTATCGCAAATTCAACTGAATCCGCCCCTGTCCCAACGTCATCTCCAGATCCAAGGTCAGCTACTGTAACACCACCAACAACAACAACTACAACACCCACCACAGTCGCGACTCCAAACCTTGTAAAGACCGCTAGCGTACAGTCGCCCCCTAAGAGTAAGACATCCGCTTCGACCTCTGTTGTAAAACCACCGTCTTCGCGGTCGGCTGCATCTAAGGGTCAGCCCTCCGGCTCCCCCACAACGCCACGCAACAAAACCACAACCACAACCTCATCTGCCGCCCCCGCGCACACAGTCCAGGACTCCTTCTTCAAAGCGCTTAATAAGCGCATCCAAGCTCTCGAGTCTAACACGACTTTATCTCTACAATACATCGAGTCGCAGTCGCGATTCTTACGAGAAGCGCTAGCGCGCCTTGAGAGGCGTCAGGTAGCCAAGGTAGACCTATTCCTAGATACCCTGAATAAGACGGTCCTCGGCGAGCTGCGTGAGGTCCGTGTTCAGTACGATCAGATTTGGCAGTCCACCGTCATCGCCCTGGAGACCCAGCGCGAGCAGTCCGAGCGCGAGATCGTTGCTCTATCTTCCCGCCTCGGCGTCCTCGCCGACGAGGTCATTTTTCAAAAACGCATGGCTATTGTCCAGAGCGTCCTGCTTCTAGGGTGTCTTATCCTCGTTATTTTCTCCCGCGGCGGTCTCGCTCAAGCCGCTGCTGAATCTTCGTATTATCCCGCCCAGTTCTTTGGCGGTGGCGGCCCCTCGAGACTTGCGTCTCCTATTTTCCCGTCTACGCCTAGAGCCCAGCATCACCGCCGTGACGGAGCAGCGATGCTCTCCCCCGAGGACGCTAGTCCCGTCCCCATACCCAGCACCCCGCAGCAATCTCATCTACATCGCAGTCCAAGCCAGACGCCAGATTCTTCCCTACATCACCGACCGCGGATGATGAGTTCCTCTAGAGCTGGCGTTATTAGCGTCAATGAGACTCCTGAGTCTGCAGGCCATCGAAGACCCTCACCGAACAGAGTCACGTCCGAGCCCTCTTCAACTGGCTTCTACCGGGCCCCCATGCTGTCAAGCGTAGAAGCGGGTTACGACTCGGAGCCGGCCATGACGCCGTCTAGGGAGGGAGAGTATTACTCTACGGTGGTTGACAGCGGGAAGAGCAGCGCGTTGAGTTACCCTGAAGCGCTGGTTAGGAAGTCAGAGAGACAGTTGACGCCATCATCGGAGACCGATGGTGTAGAGTATATACCTCTATCGAGTAGGCCGCCTCTAACGCATTCTATATCAGCGCAAAAGCCTCTACCTACTTTACCAGAGGATCCCGATTAGTGTATACAGAGTTAGTTAGTTAGTTAGTTTAGCTTTAAAGCCTGGAAGCTACGAATAATGAGACCATGATTAATCAAGAAGAATTGGATACGTATCTTAGTGAGTCAAGTGTTTGCGAGAAATGCATTTTATTGTTGCCTATCGCGCCCAAGATATAATGCTAAGTATAAGCGTAAAAGATAAAAGCAGTCGCCACTCCCCATGCCATGTAAAGCTACGCGATTTTTTCTAATTTTCTGCAACAGAATAAGCACGCTCCACCCCTCTCTGTCCTGCCAAAGTTGATGCCCCCAGTCTAATAAACCAGGCCAATCTGAACCAGGCACCAACCATAAGCCTAGGTAACTATGGTGGCACCAATTCTCCTGGTCGTTAGAGTTGGCCTCTGTCGAGTATAATGGAACTCCGATCTTCCACTATACACGATGACCCTGGGGGTGCATCAAGAGATGCCCGAAACAATGTAGAGGCTGAAAATCTTCCCGAGTAATGTAACTCGATAGCAATAGTTGGTCTAGAAACTCAGAATCTCCCAAAATTCGCATCAAGGAAAAAGAAAACGCCAACGCGCAGTCCAGGTGTTGTCCCTGGGTAGGTAGTTGAATTTGTTGCAAGTCCGAGAAGTCTGGTAGACAACATCTCGAAACCCAAATCAACCACACTTTCATGGATTTCCCGCAAATGTCAGAGACGCCGCGGAAACCGATCGGATATTCGAAGGCGAGATATAATTGTGGCTCTGTTACTGGAGCGGAAATATTGTGAATTCTCTTCGCCGGCGAGATTCAACAATAATCTGTAATTCAAGTCGTTATAGTTTTTGCATGGCCACTTTAATGCCATGTGATCGCGATGGATTTCTTTTACTTTTGTTCGTTAAATTGTTATGAATACCGAGTTTGGGGTACTGATGGTTTCCCTTTGATCGGAACCCTTCCAGTATCAATAGACCCCCCTAAAAGATGACACGAAAACAGTGAAGGCATCGTCAAACCTATATTAAAGTTAGCTCAGCCACTCCGTGTCAATCAACATAATCATAAATGATAACAAATATGATACTTACTAGCAAGCAGATTTCGGTAAATAAAGCAGGTGCTCTGAAATTCTAGTGTCACTAGAAGTGTTGTGGATCCGGTAGACGATTTGTATCGAGACGAATCCGGCAGATGCGAAAAAAGGACAAAAAAAATCAAACGGAAGTCTTTCGAGAGGCAGTTACAAAAGCCTCTAAGAGCTTACTGAGAGGGGTAATAACTCTGACGGCAAATAGCTGCATCGTAGTCATACTCCTCGAGTCGCGGGTTTCCACGATCGAATTGAGAACGGCGGCGTCGTTGCTCGTCGCGGAAATGCTGGCCTGCATTGGGGGTAAAAAGGCCTAACCAAATGCAATCAGTAATCATCCTCTCTAGAACATATAGCGTAGATTCAACATACCCACGTGTTCTGCGTTTTCACAGCTTCTCTTCATCTTCGATTGGTTGTCAGGCTCAGGAAACGGCTCCTCCTCTCCAGCCAAGTCAGGGCGTGGTCCGTTTAGGGTATAGAAAAGCTAGGAAGGAGTCAACTACCGCACGGATGGTTGTTAAAGATACCTACTTACCTTGGGGCGATAGTGAGGTGCCTCAAGCATTACCGAGCTGTTACGGAACTTTTGGACCAGGCAATCTTTGCCTTGGATGGCTATGATTCTACTTAGTATATAGATCAAAAAATTAATGGATGACGGTTGGCTCACTGGCATAAGAGACCTCTGCAACCTTGTCACTTTTGAAGCAGTTCCAGCGCTGATTGGCTCTAGCATGCACGAACTGGGAAGATGTCAGCGAAGTTGACGGTTATTTAACAATGGTCTTACATCAATAATATCTAATGGCTAAGAAATTGGTCAGTAATAGCAATCCAACTGTGTGGGAGACAGGTAAAGCTCACATCGACAAAGTTGATGAATGCGTAACCGACACTAGAGATTCGATCAGTAAATGTATTTTCCACGTATTAAAGGATTTCCTTACTTGCAGTCATTCGCGAAATCGATGCGCAGATACATGAAGTCATATTTTCCCCAGCTAGAATCATCCACAATCTTCTTTAGGAGAGCTTGATCAACTTTGTTAGGTATGTTGCGCAGCATGATCTATCAGGTCAGCTCCTATTACCATAAACTTTAGGCCCAGGTAACTTACCGTCGTCCGCACGTCAATGCCGTCTCGAATGCGGCTGACGTCAACATGGTTATGATGGTTGGCGGGATTGTAGTAGGGAGATCGTGCAACTCTCATTGCATTCTGTCGGCGACTGTCGGGACGGCCGAAGTGTTGGAATTGCCGTGGAGTTATGAGTTCAGTGGACAAGAATGAGCTTTGGTGCGACAGTGTGGGACTCGCTAGGGAATAGTTGCTGGCTGACAACATGCTACTCGGAGTTCTAGATGAGCCTTGGTCCATCATATACGGAGGGCTAATTGGCAGGCCTGTATATAGGAGAGGGACCACTCCATAGGGTGATGGTAACTGGAAACCACCCTGAGAAACATTGGGTCTGGCTGGCGTGCTGAACATAGAATTAGTCACAGACGGCATGACTGATTGTGTTCTTCCGATAGACATTCGCCGGAAGCTAGTAGCCAGTTCTGTCGGCGAGACTATAGCTCGGGTAGAATTGTTGATTCCACTCTGCGCCGTGACTGGCATCAAGTCGGGTCGATATAGCGTGACGCAAATCTGAAGACCCTGTTGTGAAAATGTCAGTATATCGGTTACTTATGCCCGAGATGGGTTTCTCACCTCGACGACAACGCTATTGAACTTCGAAACGGCGCGGAGGGACATATCATTATCGCAGTATTCGACAATAGCACTCAATAGGCTTCCCTGTACTCCCTCTCGAATTTTGAAGGCGAACAAGTCTCCCTCGGTCTCTAAAAGCTCCTTCAGAAAACTCTCGAGTTGCTGGGTGGTAATGGTACTTGCTGAATGTGGAAACACACTGAGATAGAGTTGACCCTCGTGCGCAGTGACGGAGCCTGCGCCGGGCTCTACGACCGAAGAGAATTCTCGAGGGCTGACCGAACGAACCGACCAATTATAATTTCGCATGGACAGGTTGGAGAACACGGTACAGGCGCTACGGATGTTGGTAAACCGGACAAACACCTGGTCGCCACATTCATAAACCTGCATGCTTCCCTGAAACGGAATGCCCATCTGCTGTAGTTCCTATAAATAGTTAGCTCATGCATACGTATCTCACCTAACGACAAACTCTTACAGATAGATATAATTCCACCTCAGTCCCGGTTAGTCTACTACCAGTATTGGTAGAGATGACTAGGCATCGAGAGATACCGGCCTCAGTGCTCAGCTTGTCGTGAACGAAGTTAGAGTGCGAAGCATTAGCCGCCGGCGAAGATAACCTGGAAGCTTGGGCATAGTGCTGGCTTAGATTCTCCGAGAACGCATCTACTCTCTTAGGCTCAGATGCCGAACCCCGAGCGCGCAATGCCGATGGTAGAGGAGAGAAGACAGAGGCAGTAGGCGATAGCTTCTGCCTTGCTTTGAAGCTAGTATCCGCAGGACCGACGAAAGGGTCCTTGTCTAGATGAAGACTACCACGGTACAAGACGCTTGGTCGGTCAAGAGATTGTGGTGCATTCATCCCGTACTTGATAGGACCAGCTTCGCGAATATTGGCATTGAGGGATCCTGGTGCTCGTGTAGATCTGGCAGAGCCGTCTTCAGGAGAAAAGGTAGTCAGTCGAGTGTCGGGAGTACCCTTGAAAGAATCGGCAGCTCCGCTCGAGGAATGGGGCGAGGCCGGGTTGAAGTGGCCCTCGCGGGCCTGGTGCACGTTCATCTTGTCAGAACAATCGTACGGTATCCTTAGTAGTAGACAACCAAATTCCGTTTCGGGACCTTTGTAGGCTTCTATGGTTGGTATTAGTGAGTGTAAGCCATGTGGTTGAAACGAAGGCCAAGTAAATGCATAATAGGCTTTGGCTGGTTGGTATGGATGGGATATGGAAACTCATAGATGAGAGACGAGGAATATCTTAGGGGAATAGGTGACTGGCTGTATAGAGAGTTGGATCTCCATACTTGAAAGTACCAATAGTAATTTAGACAGCAAAAACCACCAGTTAATGGTTATGATAGAAGAGTTTTTGTGGGTGCTTAATATCGGTGGTAAGAGCTGAAGCTTTCAAAAGCTAACAATGATAGAATGGGATACATAAGAAGAAAGTTGTCGTACGAAAAATAGATCTTCCAAGTGGTCAATTGTATTGGGAGGGTTTATTGGGGGACCGATGATGTTTGAGAGTAGGAGTTCGGGATTGGGGAATTTGACTATGAAAAGGGGGGAGCAGGAAAGAAAGAATCGATAGGAACAGGTAAACCCACCAAAGAGATTACCACTGCCTCTATCGCCAGGTCCTTATCAACGACTACTTTGTTGTTGAATTGAGGTCGTCAGAGTTTTGTGCGAGCGACGGGTTCCCCGGTCGAGGACGGCGTTACCTTGCTATAGCTTCAACGACCTATGGGCACGCCAACTCGTACTTGCTTGTAATTATCAAGTCAGGAGAGATATGGCTGCTATAAAAACTATTAGTGGAGCCCTGAATATTCTTGATTTATTGAATTAATTACACACTGGACAAATCTTGGATGGTGAGATATTGAGCATGTGGTTTGTGTAATAGCGAGGGAGGAATAATTGCGGCATGCGGCCACGTGAGTTGAGGACTTGTGATTTATTGGGAGGGTAGAGGGCAAACTGGTAAGAACGACCAAGTTTAGATATCTAGAAATGAATAGGCGTGTCAAATGATACAAGAATGCCGTCTGTACAGGTAACTCCTAAGGTGAAGGATTCTCATGTAGGGCAATTGAAATGAAATTTATCAACATAAAAGAAATATATCATGTCGGGAAATCCGAGAGACTTGAGATGTTAAATGGATTACAGAACTTACTTTGAAATGGGAAGTTTGAAATTACTTCCGGCCAGGAGCAGTTAAGATGGCGTAATCTAGATGTGGTTGAAAGGTCAATTTATCATCTGCGTTCCGAACCATACACGCGTAGGGTGAATGGAATATTTTTGATATACTATGCGAAACGGAGTTGTCGTCTGGCAGACGGGTAATGAACTATAGGTTAGACGCGTCGATTGGGTGCAAAACTACTGAGTGAGGATATTAGTTAGTAGGTGTCTATGCAACAAAACCATTACTCAGACTTACCTGTAAACTCAATTGAGGCCTGAGTGATGTGTAAAGTTCCTATCTGTGCCAAGACAAAAGATCTGAAGAGGGTGATTCGTGGGGTCTGAATGTCTCAAGAAGGTTCTTGACGCAATACCGTTCCAAGGCCAACGACTTTCCCCAAGGACAAGAAGTTCGGGAATACCGGAGTGTAATTGATGAAATCCAGATTGACCCCAAGACGTGACAATGGTCCAAGGTGGAAGGGTATGCGTGGATTGAGAGGGTTATATGTAAGTAGGTTGGTCGTCGAGAGAGGATGGGGAGGGTTAGAGAATTGTAAGAAGTTGTGCGATTAAGTAGAAGCGGTACGGCACAAAAGATTTTTGGTTTAAATGATGATTAGGAAAGTGCGTCAAGTACATGTACGCTACTTCTGGTACAGATTTACTGTACGTCGTTTACCTATGTAGAAGGAGCTGGTTTCAGAAAGGGAATAGTTGGCTAAAAAGGTGTATTGCACCTACTTACTTGGGTACTTACACTGTCTGTTATACCGCCGTGCAGATATCATTGGACCGTTAGGAGTAAAATGACTGCATGCGCTTGTTTGCACCGTGACCTACTGCGCTGATAACCTGAGCTAGTTAAATGTATGTAAATACCTATGTACTTGGTCGTGACCAGACGCAACTGCCACATTACCAGAATAATTATCAACCATTGTCCGTACTGGTGGAAATTGCCTCTCTGCTTAGACGAGCATGCCCTATAAAAATGGCCAATAACCGTGTGCTTAAGCGAATTAGTCTGAAGTTTTTTTTTATACTACTTACACGGTTCGAGTAACAATGACGCCGTTGGTGTTTGCATCAAGTACTAGACGCGTATGGCATCCCTTCTACCGGTGTTATTTGCTCTTCGGACTTTAAACTGTGCTCCTAGATAAACCCAAACCACCATACTGAGCCCCCTAATCAAGTCTTGTCAAAACTTTTCTCCCTCCCTACATCCTCAAGGTGGGATGCCTAGGAGATGCTAGTACACACACTTATTTTAGAAGGTTAGGAACAGTTGAGATGGCTACTATGATGATGGGATACCTCACATCTGACAACTGGGAATTGGGTAACTAGTAAATGGCTATTCATAGATTTTAGTTTTCGAGAATCTAAATCATCTTCATCTCGAAATAAATACAAAATGACCAGCTAATGCTGTAAAATTGCCTTATCATTAGTATCTCGACCGTAGCAAGCAAATCTTATCCGTGGCAATTATCAGTATGCGTTAAGATAGCAGCACCATCTCATAACCGAAGAACTGATAGTAATTGTGATCTCTGTTCATTAACGAGCTTATGCTATGGGGTTTGAGTTTGAAATAGGTTAGAATAGTAGTAGAAAACTGTATGTGGACTAATTTTCATTGAATGATATCCATATGTAGTTACCTATTAAATGTATCATGTAATGCCCCTCGATACATAATATTTCAAGAGCGTATCCTGAAGGAAAGGAGGTAGTTATATGTATTAAACTCGGGCACTCGTGAAGGTTTATGAACAGTTGATTTTCCACAAACGCCATAGAAAATTGAAATCCTCACTTACAAATGTCTAAGTAATTAAATACGTCTAGTTACGCTGATGTGAAACATGTGATATATCATGAGACTGGTCCGAAATGGACATGAAGATTTTAGGTGAAGTTGAAGCATAATGATAATACCCAAGTATGAAGTTATGCGCCACAACTGCAGAGCCACATTAATTCCGGGAACATTGAACCTTAATGTTGAAGTGGATCAAACCTTAGTGCATAGGTACCTAAGAGCATGGGGTAGTGGCGGTGGGGCTGAATGGATGAGGCTTATCACATGCAGCTATATCTCTAGCCATCACTGGTAACAGTGCCGCGTAACCTTACTGTGAATTTCGAAACACCTAATTCGAGGTCACCTACCTACATATACATAATCACTTTATATTCGAGGACCGATCCAATCGCCTACATCATCGAAACTATAGCTGACAATGACGGCTTGTCCTTGTCTAACAAACTCTCTCTTCTGCTGAACAACCTCTAACCTGTACGGCTCTCCTAGTCGCATTGTGATGCGACCGGGTAATCTTCTATTGCAACAATGCCGCGAAGGGTACAGAATTACGACGATTACGGCTCTGCCGTCCACCAGATTATCCTATCTACCTCAGACGCCGAATTCCTCGATCAATTAATACCTGTCCTGAAAGATGCGACAGCAACGAACCGAGCGACTACCCTTACGCAGAACCTATCGCAATATGCCGAAGACCGGGAGTCTGAGATCGAGAGGATAGGATTGACAAAGCATGAGGAATTCCTAGATTCCGTCAACCATCTCCAAAATGTCCGCGAACGGACTGTTGCCTTGACGGCCGACATCCTCGAGTTGAATCAGTCCATTCAAGCCAGCACGGAGAAGTTGGCCGAGCAGAAACAGGCATTAGTTAATACACGAGCTGTCCGAGAAAATATTTCGGATGTATCCGACGCCCTGAAAGAGTCTCTGAAGATCCTGCATGCTGTCAACAACGCCCACGACCTGATCCGCAAAAAGGGGTACTATGCCGCGCTCAAGTCTCTCGAGGACCTCCAGAACGAGTTTCTTATTCCGATAATACAGAATAACTATGCTACCCAGCACCAACTTGCCAACCTAATACAGAAATCCATACCCGCATCTCAGAAGACTATCTCCGAGGCGGTCATGACAGATCTCAACACTTGGCTATTCCGAATTAGAGAGACGTCGCAGTTCCTTGGGGAGGTGGCGTTCTATCATACTGAGATGCGCCGTACGCGACAGCGGGAAAGGGCGGAGAAAGATGAATTTCTGAACAATTTTAAGCTAAACTCTGCCATCGAGCTGGTCTTCGATGAGAGCGAAGAGTTTGACGTGCTTGATAATGAGGAACTCAAGGTTGATTTTACTCCCCTTTTTGAAGCTCTACATATCCACGAGGCATTAGGACAGAGTGATAAATTCCGATCGGAATACGCTGCTACCAGAAGACGGCAAAAGGAATTGCTCCTACCGAGCTCTGTGAGCTTGACCACTGATGATGAGTCGTCGCTGAGCAGTTTGCTGGAGGGCATTGCTGGGTTTGCTATTATCGAAAAAGCGACAATGCGACAGGTCCCACAGTTACGCACAGCTATTGATGTGAGATAAATCAAATGCTTACTAGCTAATAGCGCTGACATTTCTAGGTCGAGGAATTGTGGGATTCGATGTGTGCTACAGCAATATCCCTAACATCCAAGGCGTTAAGTGATATCATCGATGCCCAAGTTCTCCTGAATACCAAGGGGCGAATTGATCTCTTCATCCTCACAATGGAGGTTAGTAGAATAGTGTCCATACCTGGATGCCGTTTTGACCTTTTATTTTTATTTTAGGGATGGGGATACTCAGTTTCAAGACTTGATGAATTCTTAGTCGATCTCTTCGATAGATATGCCGAATTGCTGAAGAAAAGGTTCAGCGAGGACTTTCAAGAGGTTCGTGGTCGTCCATTGTGAGGGAAAAAAGGTTGACTTGCTGACTATCTTAGAAGATTGTATCGACTGATGATTACATGCCAATGGCTATCAACACTAGAGAAGAATACGAGAAAGTGGCTAATGTCAGCTGGTTTACCCCAGAGAAACCCCTTGAGGAGCTCACGTAAGTTTCTAGCATGTATCCTATTCGGCAACGATCTAACTATTATAGGTTTCCATGTGTTCTACCATTTTCTCAAATGTATCCGCTGTGTTGTATTGACATTAGGAATTTCCTCAACCAGTTCTATTTCTTCTCAGATGACCATTTCCAACATCCGAACAAGATTGATGATACACTGCGCAAGTCTCTCGACGAGCTTCTCACGGAGAAGGTATGCAAATCTCTGGTAGAGAGGCTTAGCTCGCAATATCTAGGTCAGATAGTGCAGATCTTGATCAATCTAGAGCATTTCGAGATCGCCTGCCAGGAGCTGGAGCAGCTTCTGATCAGAGCCCGGTCTTCGGGGTCCGCCGGCGGTCCCTTGACCTTGGCAGCCACCGAGCAGTTTAGGGAAAACAAGAAGACGGCTGAAAAACGAATCTTCGAGCTCGTGAACTCCAAGATCGACGACCTGGTCGAAACCGCCGAGTATGACTGGATCGCGTACAACAAGCCTACGGAGCCCAGCAATTACATGCAGACTCTGACTAGATACCTGTCCAATATCATGAACTCGACGCTGTTAGGCTTGCCTAGGGAAATCAAGGAGCTTATCTACTTTGACGCGCTCAGTCATGCGGCAAACAAGATTCTTGTTAGTCACTTCCCGCTTAATTCAATTCGCTTAGGTCATAGTATTAACAAGACACCACAGGCTCTCCCCCTCTCTCCAGACGTAAAGAAAATCAACCCGAACGGCGTCGCGGCGCTATCGATGGACGTCCAGCATCTAACTACCTTTGTCGACGGCCTCGAAAACGGCTTCATGCTGCGGTCTAACTTGGACGAGCTCGAGCAGACGATCCAGCTCCTCCAGTCCGACAACACGGACGAGTTCTTCGACGTCTTGACCCGGAACAAGAAGTACGGCCGTGTCGACGCCATGAACGGACCGGCATTATTGGAAAAGTCAGTTGTCACTATTAAATGTTAAAATATACATGGCTTGAAAACAGTACGACTAACATGCAAGCAGGCTTACTCAGCAGATCTTGAGTCCGGGGCAGACGGCTCAGCGATTCGCCAATTTCTCGTCGAACCTGTCATCGCGTTTCGGTACGAAATAAAGGAAGGCAAACAGAGGTGTATATCAACATCAACACATTTCACATCACGGGCGCGTGTATTAGATAAGATACCTAAAGCATGTAAAATCAATTGTATTTCATCGCACTAAAAACCGCAACAATGGCGGCTAGAAAACCCGATGACCTATAAACCCCTACGCCGTACTTTCAAAGAATAAGAACATGTGTCTGTCGCCTAGTAGTTGTGGTAGTATTCACGGAAGTCGTTTCTGTAATTTGTATGATAATATCACCCGGTCCTATTCCCTTCTCCTTCTCCTAAGTAGTAGTAATTTGGATATATTTCTCGAGATCCCTCGTTTCGGAACTCACCATCCTAGGGCTCATTGTAAACTTGGTTAATCGCCACCTGATTATACATCTCTAGGAGCGCCCTGCTGTCCTCCTATGGCTGCTGGGGCATGCCTGGGTAGCCGTACATCCCCTCCATATCCCCGTACATGGCTTGGGGTGGTTGTTGGCTATAGGGACCGCCGGGGCCGGTTTGGACTTGATTGTACATGGGGGGGCCGCGGTATTCTTGGTCAGAGCCCATGGCGTGGCTGCCCATGCCGTAGTCGCCCGGTGCCATGTGGTTGGCGGCTCCGGGCATCCCGTGCGAGCCCGGCATTTGGTTACCGGCTGCTGCGGGCGGCACGCCACCTTGAGACTGCTGCGCCTGGGCGGGATTAGCGCGCTTAGCGTGACTCGCCTCTTCGCGCGGAACAATGTCGATTAAGAAGTCGAACATGTCGCTCTTAGCGAGAGCAGAGGCGATATCGGATCGCTGCAATGTTCGTCTCTTATTCTCTTCCGCATGAATCCACGCTCGCATCGTCAGCTCGGTGATGAATATATCGCACCCCTTCGCGAATAGGATGGGGGCTTCGGCAGAGATCATCTTAACCTCGGGATCGGCCTTCATGACCTTCTTAATTCGAGCGAGGGGTAGTTGATGGAGCTTGTAGTCATGTTGGTCTGACTCGAGGTGGTTGATGGTATTTTGCCAGTAGGTTGTTAGAATATCCTTGTATTGGCCGTGTAGACCCTGGTGAACATTGGCCCAAGGCCCGGTGTAGAGCTCGGCGGGTGCGAAGCCAGAATTTGCGAGCTAGATTGGCTATGTTAGTAAAGTGATAATATGGGAAAGAAGGGATCGATAGTTGGTAGAAATGCAGGAAGAAGGGAAGAACCCGGTAACAAGAGACGAGAAGCGAGAGTCAAGATGGGAGATGAGCCGGGAGACGGGAGACGGGAGAGGGGAAGAATGGTGGGACTTACTGCTGCACTGGCACCTAGAAGGAGAGATGATTAGCGACGTCGCACGAACGAAGGCAACTCGCAATAGACGAGTGCAATCAAGAGGTACTTACCATAGTGACCTCCGTGAGCTATATCATATACACCAGTCCCTCCACCGCCTCCCCTCGACGACTGGGGGTGATTTGACGAAGACTGATCCATGGTATTTTGTTTTGAGGAAATTGCGCAACTGGTCTTACAACCTCGAGTGCGCAGGTAGAAATACGTCGAGTATTTCAAAAGGCGCGCGAAATAAACACAAGACTTGACCGGAGCTGACAGGCAAACGAGAGTCTTGCGCGATGGTATTGCACGCACGCGCACGACCCTAAAGATGGTAGTGAATTTTATCGAGTGGTCCTTTTTCGCTTGCCGAGAACGCTCGTAAGTATTACCGTGCGTAGATAGGCTCCCGACGGCGGAGAAAAAAAATTAGAGGGCTTGTTTGTGTTGTTTACACAGAGCCCCAGATCGAAGCTTTGGTGCGCGTGGTGATGTAACAAATAGGCTTTTTGGTACAGTTAGGTATTTCCAAGTTAGACCCTTGGATTGGAAAGATTGATTGGCCCGACGGGAGGTTGGGGTCGGGAGTGACTAGGAGAGAGTGACTAGGTTCGAGGAGAGGAGATGATTGATTGGGCGATCGTTTGGCTTTAGGAAAGCTGTTTGTGCGATTTTGGTCGAGGAACGGGGTTTTTTTTTTCGCCCCTTTGTCAGCTACTTAGATTATTATTCGTTCCCGTTTGTTTCTTTTACCCAGAAGTTTGCTCACCTTGCGGCTCGCTCCGAGATGCCCACTATTTTTGCTTGAGCTTGAGCTTGAGCTTGATTCCTGGTCTTGACCTTGAACTCGAACTCGATCTTTTCAAGGTATCCGCCTGTCTGGCCAGGTTTTTATCTACTTCTTCCCCGGAGTTTCTCTTCGAGAAACCGGCGTTGGATCAAATGAAACAAAATTAGAAGTAATAAAAAAAAAGGTTGAACTTGGATGGAATGTTTATGATAACTGTGAACTTTTATGAATCGTGTGTCATTCATGTATGTGTTTGTGTAGGTACGATATGTATTAGAATGATCTGATTCACAACCCAAAGCTAATAAATTAGCTCTATGTATGCGTTGGTCGGGATTGGGCAATGACGTTGAATGGATTTTCTAGAAGTGCTTAGATCTTCGATGCGCTTATACGTTGTAGGGCTGGCTGCGAAAACTGGGCGGCTTCGATAGGAATCAATGCGCTGGCACTATGGTTGGGCATCAGCGGCCGCCGACTTCACTCTCTATCAGCTATCAGCTATCGAGGTAAGTACTGTACGTATTAAGCAGGTTGGGGGTGGCTGCAAGGATTAGAAGATGGTGTGCTGCCGGAAGGCTCTGACGGGTAACCTCTGTTGTCTTATCGATAGGCTATGCTAGGTACTGCCCTGTAATACTTCGGCCAACCAACTACATAACACCGCAAAGCCCGGCGTACATATGTATATGATTAGGTAATAATATACGTACCTCTATTTTAAGAGTACTAGCCACATAGAGGCTCACCAGTCACCTGCGCCTAGCCACACTGTACTAAGACAAATTTTATTCTTTTCAATGGAGCTCCAAATTTTTTTTTCTTATCCTTTCAAGCTTTGAGGACTGACCATCCTGTCAACGAATTGTGCTGTTGCCCACCATGGCAGAAACAGCAACCGCGGAATGTCTTTCAGATGATCAAATTGAGCAGCTTCTTAGAGAAGCTGAGGAAAGATTGAAAGCGAAACATCAAGGACAAGATGAGAAAGCTGTTGCCGTACCCAACAAATCGGACGTCGTAAAGGCCTCCAAACCAGACTTCCCAGCGCCGAAGGTAGCCTCTCTAGTCTCTTCCAAGGACAAATCAAAGTCTGAAGGGTTGTCGGTAAGAGTACCCGAGGTTCGGCGGCCAAAACAAGAAATGGTACGTCGCACATCAATTCTTTATGGTTTATATACGTTGCTATCGGCACGACCCCTTTATGATGAAATTCATATCCCAATTTAATTGAAGCAGTGACTGTTCCCGTTATGGGTAACATTACTGCGCCAGAATGATAGATCCATATCATAGTTACTCTGACTCTTTACCTCGCTTCTTACTTCGCTTCAGTTTGTGTCAAAGCTCTTTGCTGACTAGTTTCTCAGGCTGTCAAGGCAGATGCTGGACCCTCGTGGTTTAATCTCCCCCGGACTGATCTTACTCCCCAACTCAAAAAGGACCTGCAATTACTACGTATGCGCGATGTTCTAGACTCTAAGCGATTTTACCGCAAGGACAGTTCTAGAGCTTTAGTGCCACAGTTCTCCTCAGTCGGGACTATAGTTGAGGGACCGACCGACTTCTTCAACGCTAGATTAACCAAGAAGGAGAGGAAGCGCACTCTTCTCGAGGAAGTCCTAGAGACTGAAGACGCTACTCGGAGATTTAAGAGCAAGTATGGCCAGATCCAAGATGTAAAGACGAGTGGTAAGAAGGGTCACTACAAGAAGATGATGGAAAAGCGATATGGTCGCAAGAGCCGAGGGTGAATACTGGAGACGAGGGATCAGTATCCCTACTGCGCATAACATAGTATGCACACAAAGTGCTACGTATCCTAGATACACTTGAACATGTTCTGGTGTTATGGAAACGCAATAAGCGTCCATCATCAGCAGATTGGATCATGTTGTTCCTGTCTGCTGATGCGGCCTAGAAGAGGCGTACAAGTAAGTTACGATCTTATACAGTCGTGCTATATAACCCGTTTCTAACAATATTTTAGCAATCAGTAAGAATATAAAGACGTTCTCGCGAAATTAATCGCTTGTTACACGTCTTGACCTAGTAGTAGAACCATGTTGCTTCAAGCTAGGTTGACGTACTTAGGTATATTAGGTGGTCTGAAGGTTAGGTTATTTGAAATAAAGTCACCTCAAAATTCCGTCGAGGGGGTAAGAGGCCTTAGCTAGTACTTTAAGTAAGTTGGACAAATAAGAATCGATCAAACATCAACAATATTTCGGGTATCATACTAGTTTATATACCTACCAGATGATTAAGAGTTTCTTTGGAATCATGATTACTTTCGCAATATTGTCTATCTTTGTGCTTGCGTGCTATAAGCATGCTTAATATAGCTATTGCCGTTTTGAAAGACTAGTAAAATTCGAACATTTTAAAAGGCGAGGACCGCGCATGTTAAGGTTGAATGCTGGGCGCAGGAATTACGTATGTAGGTACCTAACCTAAGTACCGATGTAAGTACCTTATAACCCGAGCTTTATCCGGTGTTATTTCCCATTGAAGCTCCAGGTACCATCCTTAGCTCCCATCATCCACTTACTACCTCCCATGCTCTACATTTCTAAATTCATACGGAACGCATTTCGACTATTTGGCCTCAGTTGCTAAGATGATGAAATGAAATAATCATGGAGGCGATGCATCCGACCGCCGGGTGGGAGAAAGTGGGAGATAAGTTTTACCGCAAGACCCAGCTGTATACCGCGATATTCGACCAGGATCTTGACCTGGATAATTATATCGTTGCTGGTGCTCCATATGGCGGCGCTGTAGGTAAGCCGCTTTTTATATTATTACGTTTTATCTATGGCCCCAATTAAGACTTTGAAGGCCCTTAACTTGCACTTGTAATCTAACATGAGAGTTGGTTACTTCAATTGTATCGCCCTTCGGAGTTCAGGTGTATGGGGGATAGCTTATACACCGCATATAGCTCTCACGAAGCATCGAATCTCACTGACTTCGAATAGCAATATGTCGAGATGATACTAAAATCGTATCTTACCAGCCTTCCAAGTCATCAAAGCCCAGTATTGACATATACAGTTGCGCTGGTAAGCTATTGAAAAGCATTTCCTGGGATAAGGGTTCCATCAAAGGCCTTGGTTGGTCTGAAGACGAGAAACTTCTAGTCGTGAGCTACGATGGGACCGTGAGATGTTACTACAACCTGCAGGGAGATTTTACACAATTCTCCCTCGGTCGTGAAGCCGAAGATTTCGGTGTTCACTCATGCCGATTTTACGATCATGGTATGGTTGCCTTACTTACTAATAATATACTCATTTCTGTGTCCTCATACGATGAACCACGGCCAAAAGCCCTCGCATCGCCACCGGAAGGAGAGGTTTACGCCTGGGCCATCATATCCCCGAGTTTCACCCTGTCTAGGTCGGTAGAGGTACTCTTAAGCATCAACAAGACGGTCTATGTTGTGGATAAAACCGACTGTGAAGATCGATTCCTTGACATCGGCCCATTCTCACACATTGGCGTGTCTCCGAATGGGAAATTTGCAGCGCTCTATGCTACGGACGGGAAAGCTCATGTTATCACAGCTGACTTCCAGAGCCGGCTAAGTGAACACAATTCCGGGTCTCAGCTTACACCTAAATACTTAGAATGGTGTGGCAATGACGCCGTTGTCATTGCATGGGAAGATGAGGTGAACGTTGTAGGACCTAACAATGCCGTGGCAAGCTACGTCTATGAAGGTCGCGTCCACGTAATACCGGGTTAGTCGCAAACAATCCTCCTCTCCTACGGGTTGCTAATGTACGATAGATCACGATGGCGTACGGTTAATTACTAATGATGTCTGCGATTTCCTCCAAAAAGTACCAGATGTTACGGATGAAGTATTCCGCCTTGGTAGCGGGTCGCCTGCTTCCGTCTTACTCGATGCTGTAGAGCAGCTCGAGAATCAGTCACCAAAAGCTGACGATAACATCCAACTTATAAGACCAAATCTTGTTGAAGCAGTTGATACGTGCGTTGCTGCTGCTGGACATGAATTCAATGTCCACTGGCAGAAACAACTATTGAAAGCTGCCTCGTTCGGCAAGTCAGTACTAGATATATATAATAGTGACGACTTCGTTGACATGTGCGAGACATTACGAGTGATTAATGCCGTACGATATTACGAAGTCGGCCTACCCTTGTCCTACGAACAATATCAACGCCTTACACCCGAAGGATTAATCCAGAGGCTCATAAACCGCCATGAATATCTACTCGCTCTTCGAATTGCCGGGTACCTACGCTTGCCCACGGACCGCATATTTGTCCACTGGGCTTCCGCAAAAGTTCGAATCGGTACGGAAGATGAAGAGACCATCTGCCGAATGGTGGTAGAAAAGCTGTCAGGCAAGCCGGGCATTTCCTTCGAGGCCATCGCCCGCGCTGCTTACGACGAGGGCCGCGGCCGGCTGGCTACAGAGCTTCTGAATCATGAGCCTCGCGCGGGACGACAGGTCCCGCTCCTCCTGAGCATGGAGGAAGACGAAATCGCGCTTGACAAGGCGATCGAGAGCGGCGACTCTGACCTAATTCTATTTGTGCTACTCCAACTGAAGAAAAAGCTCCCACTAGCATCCTTCTTCCGCGTGATTAACGCACGACCGACTGCCACTGCCCTCGTTGAGTCTTCAGCAGCGCTAGAAGATGATAATGCGCTCCTTAAAGATCTTTATTATCAAGATGACCGCCGAGTAGATGGCGCAGGTGTGTTCGTCCGTGAAGCCTTGCGACAGCCTGATGCACGTACAGCAAGCGATAAGCTCGCCCTTGCCGCGAAGTTGTTATCTGATTCGAAGGAGAACCATTTCGAGTTGGTAGCTTTAAAGGAAGCAGCTCAGCTTTTGCGCATGCAGGAGGCTTTGGATCGGGACCTAACCGACACTTTTATCGGGTTAAGCGTCAACGAGACTCTATTCAAGCTGATTCGCTTGGGTTACCATAACAAGGCTAAGAAGGTCCAAAGCGAGTTCAAGGTTCCAGAGAGGGTGGCTTGGTGGGTCCGGTGAGTTGCTAAGACATGTTTATTATGTGTTTCTATACGAAAATAATATCTAATAATGCCCCCATTGTAGACTTCGAGCGCTCGTCGCGAAACGGGACTGGAACGAAATCGAGGACATTGCTAAGAGCAGAAAAAGCCCGATTGGTTGGGAGGTAAGCCCGTTTTCCCCTTGTTTCTCTACCTCTCCCTCCAAGTAATCCTATATTAATAGACCACCGCCCCCAGCCGTTCTTCAACCAGATCCTGCAAGCCGGAAACGCCCACCTCGCAGCCTCCTTCATCCCTAAGTGCACGAATCTAGAAGCGGGGGCCGCTATCACTATGTACGAGAAGTGCGGCCTGCGCGTTAAGGCCGCGGAGGAAGCCGTCAAGGCCAAAGATGCCGATGCGTGGGCTCGTTTGTTGGAAGCTGCCGGTAGAGACACGGCGGATGGGAGGGTTATCGAGAAGCTGGGGGCACAGGTGTTTAAGAAGTAAGCTGGGTAGATATATGTACTTTCTGATAGTAAAGGCCGGGCAGAGAATGTGGCAGTTATATCCCCCTGGTTATATTAATATAAGCACCGTTGATAATTAAACGTACTAGATGAGACTTTTATAATATGGCAAGCATAGGAGAGGTCATATTGTATGTACGAGCAGTCTATTAGAAAATCATTTTCGCATTCATTATCCCGACGTCTATGTGAACATTATCTTCTTCTCCTATCTGGCTACCTACTCGGAAGACCAGGGACGAAAAGGGAACGAGACTCAGCCTTACAAGCAAGACCACCCAGGGACAGATCCTTAGACCAGCATAAGCATAAGCCCCCCCCCCTTTCGTCCAACAGACGGCGAAAACAAGAAGAAGGAAAAAAACCAAATACAGAAGAGAAATAAGGAAGTGCCCTACCCGGCCCACAAACTCCTAACTGGACTTTTGTTTAGCATCCGGGGAAAAAAAAACGAACAGCAGGTTTCTCATGGCACGTCATGGCATTAAACATGGCGCAGCATAACACACAACGACTCCCATTTCCTTGATACCTGCTTCATTTTGCTTCACCTCCTCATCTCGCCATTCTGCTCATCGAGTCCCTTTTTTCCACCCTGGTCCCGACCTTTCTCGACGAATAAAACAGACATCGAAGACACCAGATAGATACCACACAACCACATGGAAAAGAATCCTAATGCCATCCCTTCCTTTCTATGTGGACATAGACCGTCCTCAGTAGGGACGAATTCCCGTAAACAATGACCCACAAACACGGAAAACCGACGAAGATGGAGGCAATGACAACTCAAAAACTTGTCTCTAGATACGCCGGCAAAGGCATGCATGTAGCAGCTGTACGGTGTGCTGTTCAGTCCTACCAACGATATCCCTTGTAGGAGGGGGTATTGGTATATACGGTGGGGTAGGTGGCAGACGCAGCAAGCAGATCAACCTCATAACGCGTACGTACGTAGTAGTGTAGTCGTCACAACAAGGAATATAAAGGGGGGTAGGTAACGGGAAAGAAAAAGGATCATAAGTTTTCTTCGTATTGCAAGTCCATAGTATTATGGTGTGCCAATGAACTCCCCTCCCCCCTCCCACGAGCCTGAGCATGGAAGATCTGAATTTTTGTACAGTGCTAGCTTCGCTTAAACACGTCGAGCATTACGGCCCTTTGCTTTTGGCACGGTCGTCCAGCCATCGGGGTCCGCAGCCGGGGCGGCTTCGGCTTCTGGACTAGGTGACGAAGGTTGAGTAGGCTGTTGGGGAGAGCGAGGTTCAGAATGACCATTCGCTCGACCACCTCTGCCCTCGTAGTTGCCTCGAGGTCCTCGTGGTGCACCACCGCGTCCTCGAGCATCGCCACGGCCTCGTGAGGCGTTGGCATACCCACCACGGCCTTGGCGCTGCTCTCCTGATGATGATGTTCTCCAGTTACCGCTCTCAGTTGCTCTGGACTTCGCGTTCTGGGCGCTGTCCCTGGATTTAACTGGTGCCTTCTGCTCTACAGCTTCGCCATCCTCAACACTTCCACTCTTCGGTTCCTCCTTCGTCTCAGTTACAACCTCGGCCTTCTCCTCGACCGGTTCAGCCTTCGCTTTCTCCGCTTTCTCCGCTTCGGCAGCGGCTTTCTCTGCAGCTTCCTTTGCGGCAGTCTCCTTAGCAAGACGTCGGTCTTCCTTTGCCTTATCATCCGCCTCTTTCTTTTCCTTCAGCTGTTGCTCTCGCTTCTCTGCGATCTCACGCTCTTTTGCCGCTGTATCAATAGGACGGGCGGCACCGAAGGGGCTCGCTTTAGACTCGCCAGTCGCAGATGGCAGTCCAGGAGATACCACATCTGGAGATTCGGATACGGTTCGCTTCTGAAGGTTGAGTCGGGGACGGCCTGCGGGAGCTGGGGTAGCAGCCGAACCAGCGACCGATCCACCAGCAGGCGATGAAGGCGCCTCAGATCCATCACGAGAGCGTTCAGGAGACTTCACCAGAGAGTCAGGCTTCATATTGCTGCGCCACTGGTTGTCGCGCTCCGCTGCCGTTGGAGTGCGCTCCGGACGCTCTGAGCGCTCGGGTCTATCTCTGAATTCTCTGGGAGGTCGAGAACCTTCCTGGCGACCTTCACCCCAGGTAGCTGGTGATGCCCTACGATCCTTTCGGAAGGTATCACCTCTGTTGGCATCATTAGTTCGGGGACGGCTGCTATCTCGCGATCCCTCAGGACGTTCAGGCTGAGGAAGTGGCGATAGGGGGCCCTTGCGCTCCCAGTTGCCGAAATCGCGAACCTTGCCGTCATCAGAAGGTGCATCTCGGAAAGCAGGTGTTCGGCGCTCCCCAAATTCGGCAGGACGTCGATCGTTACTACGAGATGGAAGGTCTGCTAGAGGGCCTTTTCGCTCCCAACTGCTAAGATCACGAGCGGACTCACCGCCGGCACCACGATTGTCTCGATCCTTGGCTAGAGAATTGTTAATAGTTATTCACTTAATACTAGTTATTGGTACTCGGACTTACGAGGATCGGCAATCTTAATCTTGATAGTACGGCCTTGGAAGCTAGTTCCATCAAGGGTCAAGGCCTTCTTCAGACCTTCGACGTTCGCAAACTCTGCATAAGCAAAGCCTTTTGGGCGTTGTTCAATTCGATCTTCGATGATTCGAACACTGGTGATTTCGCAGTCCTCAAAGAAGTCGGTGACAGACTCGTTCGTGGCTTCGTAAGATAGATTTCCTAGATGAGCGGTGTAAGGGGGTTTAGTTGGGAGCTGGGCCGGACCCTGGGTTGCGTAGGAATCGCGAGAGTAGCCTTAGGGAGTACAAGTTAACTATCGATTAAGCAGATAACAGTTAATCATCTCGACTTACCTCGATCATTGCCCGAGCCTCCGTAACTAGAATAGCCAGTTCGTCGTTCGGTGGAGGGCAAAGGCTGAGAGCCTAGGTTAGGGGATAAGAGGTTAGCAAAGTTAAGTCCATGTATAATAAAATCAAATCCCCATTAGGAAGTTAGGAATTATGACGTACCGAATGAGTCTTCAACTTCATCAGCCCATGATCCGCCGTATTCTATTTTATGTTAGCAAAGTCGCTCGTTCTCCTCGTCTCTCTGCTTTAATTATGGGATGCCTGAGTGTCTGTTTATGGAATGATGGCATTGTGGACGGTGGGAAGATAGGAAGATGGAACAGAAAGGAGACGGGAAGGGGAGGGCGAACTGACTCTCCTCCTGCAGAAAGGCCCCAAGGCTCATCTTCTGCTGCTGTTCCTTCTTCTTAGGCGCTGTAACACATCAATTGTTAGCATGTGATCTCTTGCGGCAGGGTGAGGATAATGAGCGATAACATACCCATGATTGCGGTGTTTTAGCCACGCGCAACGCTTGTCGAGGTCGTCGCGCGCAGAGGGGAGATGAATGGCCGAAGAAACTAGGCTTAGTTCTTCGGTTTAGTTGTTCAGTGATGAGAGAATATGGGTTAGAATATGGGTTAGACGGTAAGGCAGCAGTGATTTTTCACAGATGCCAGGCCGACAATACGATTGGGACGATACAAGTGGTAACCGAAAGTTTGCGGGATAGGCAAGGAGAACCGAAAAGTTTCCTTGACCAGAAAGAAAAAAAAATGGATGCTGTGAAAAAAAAGGCCGGGAGGGTTAGCTTAATTTTTTTCGCCAATGTATGAGAGATGGGGAGAATTAAGCCTGCAGTACAAGTTGACCAAGTACCAGCAATTTTTCAATTGTCATGGCGGGGTTCAGCTTTTAATAAAGTTAAACTTCACACATTTATTGTGCGTTTTTATGTGTGTTTGTATTGTTGTACCTTAGGAGGGGAAAGTTTTAATCCTAGGTACATAATTCTATAGCGTGCACTACCTTGTTTAGGTACATGTAGGCTGCCCGCTAGGTACATACTTACCTAAGCTGGACCTTAGGTATGTAAAGCTTGTACATACCTAGGTATCAAGACCTAGAGAGTTCGAGGGGCTCACCGATTCCCTTCCCAACTAGGTACATACCTAGGTACATGGAATAATTATTAAGATGCGGGCTGGACATGCTCGCGAGTGCCGCAGCTTTCCCTCAGCTTTCCCTTGTCGTTCATTGGCCAGCTTTTACTGGGCCATCGCTCAGGTACCTAGTCTCTAAGTACCTTAGTATCCTATCCTATTGATAGGTAGCACCTGGCGGATTGGCGGATTGAAGCGCAGGGATTTATTGCCGCCGATGGCTGTGATGGGTAGAATTCATATTTTGAACTGGCCTACAATACAATAATTCTCAACTCAGAAAACCTCCAATCAAACATGACTATTGATTGATTGATTGCATAGGTACCTAGTTATGCTTTAAACTTATGCTTTAGATACGAATACTTCTGCTCTTAATAGCAATAGTTATTCAAACGCTAAAGAAAACATCAGTGCCATCACGTCCGTTAGCACAATTAGTCTCTTTAGACTCGACCAACTGCCTTTACCTTAGGTAGTCTTATAATGAGACTGGCACAACGCCTCTAGTGCCAACCTTACTCTACTCTTTCGATATACCTACAACTATGGTTTCCTCACCGCAGCAACCGACGCCTCAGGGGCCCTCATCCTCAAATCCTAACCCTAACCCTGAGGCTATTAGTCCATATGATAGAGAGATGCCATCAGCAAATGATCTTATGGAAATTGCAAGCAAGTCATTGCAGACCGGAGTTATGGCTGGTAAAGTCATGCCTTAGCCAGCGGACTAATGGTATAGACCTACTAACTTGAGTTCATTCAGGCGGCGTTGGCTTGGTGATTGGGGCTGGTTCTGGTATTGTCCGATCAGCGCCACCAGCATTGTTCGCATTAGTTGCCGGTCTCCAATGGTTTGCTCTCGCGTCTACTTACACGGGTGAGGATTATCCTTCTTTGATCTTGTATTTCCAGCCGCTAATTAATATACAGCTTCAAGGGATCTCCTTTGGCATGCCTGGGGTGGTAAAGAAAACCTCACCACATCAGACCTAGTGAAGTCGAGCGGCGTAGCTGGCGGCGTGGCTGGGATGATCGGTGGCATGTTTCGTAAGTCTTTCCGATGTCCGTGCGTACTATATTCTGAATCTATGCTAATTACTATGTAGGGGGCCCTAAGAATATTATACCAGGTATTCTAGTTTTTGGCACTGCTGGAACTGCTGGTGCATACCTAGCCCAGCTCTTCAAGAGCCAGTCCAAGGATGATTCCAAGGCCAAGTCGGGCTGGCTTGATTCAAAATGGAGCCCTTTGAAACGATTATCAGACAAAGAGTATGAAGAAAAGCTCGAAGAAAAGATTCTCCGGATAAACGCCGAAATCTCTATCATTGATGATAATATTGCTGCTCTTCGAGCGTCAAGCGGCGCATCAACCAAGCCAGGCGAGGGAAGTAAAACAAATAATAACTCCTAAATTTTAGCCGGTATGCTGAGTTGTTTATTACAACTATTAGGATTTCCGTGCCAGCAACAGAAAAGCCTAGATAATGTTCTTTGATAGAAGGAACTAAACTCGGTCTATATTAGGTTCTGACGGGAGGAATTGGCACCAGAAATACCTAAGACAACCTAGTTGCGAGCACTTCATCAATCTCAGCCACCCATATGAGACATCATCATATAATATATATAGATATATATATACCCCCTGATACAATACTACAGCTCGAATCATCGCCGACTTTGCCGATAGTACTTCGCTTACTTAAAACGTGAGCTTTGCCAAGCCTTTAGTATTACAATGAGCATTAGCCGCCGTGTAGTAACACGTGCAACTCTTCAAGGATAGGATACTTACCTACCTAATCTAACCTAGACCGCGATTTCGAAGATCTTCATCACTATCATTGTTAGTCTTGATCGTACTGTGACACATTCAACGTAAGAAAGCTCGGTATGCCAACTATATCGAAAGATATAAGGCTATGTAGGTACAAAATGTAAATGCATGGATATGACCTCAGCATACGTCATTGCTTTTGTAGACAAACCATCCCCCACATATGATAATACAAATTAGATATACTCGCCTCAAGTTAGCTATCCGCATTCAACCCATTTACATTAACCCGGTTCTAACACTGTCTTACACGCCCGATATAGCTTCCTTTTTCTCAGACAACAGCCAAGATGACTGATTCGCGAGGAAGCCACTCGTCTACACTTGAGCAGACACCCCTTGACTCGAACCAACACGGTCAGGCGCAGTAAGTTGCCTCTCCTGTCTATTTCTGCATAGTTCAAACCTATAGTGAAATATATCCTAACTACCATTATACGATATACCGCTAACCTCCCCTGCAAACAGAAACATCATCGACGAGACCTCCGCGACATACGGCAGCACTACCCAGTCAGACCTCGGGGCCAACATAGAATCCCACGACGAGGCGCTCAAGGACAAGGTTGATGGCGCCGTGATGACCGGCCCGAAGAAAGCCGACGAAACTACCGGCGGTAGAGTGCAAGTCGGCGAGACGGGCGACTTACACGATCTTGCTGCAAAGAGGCAACCTTAGAAAAAAAATACTTATTCATTAACTGGCCTGGGTATGTGATAGGGGAACCTGTATGGCACTGGAGTTGGACGGTTTGATTATTTCGATACCGGAAAGAAGGTATAAGTACTTAAGGCATATCATAGGCACGGTATGTTTACTATTGCCCTTGGGAAACAACGTGGTGTTTACGCCTGGATAAATAGTACTCGGGACGCTCGGTCTATGTAGCTTCAAGCTTTAAGCAAGGCCCATGCACAAGAAAGTCCTAGCTACCTACTTAAGGAATACAATTTGATATTTTACTAGAAACTAGGCCCAATAAGTTGAACCTAATAGAAAAGACAAATTTTCTCTGCCCTCGCTAATATTCAATGGACAGTTCCCATGCTTACATTCTACATAAATGATCTGACTTCATGTGGCATCTTTGAATCAGCAAGCTAGTGTATGTCCCTTACTTGAAAAGGGGAAAGGAAAGAGCAGGAAAAAGCTAAAATATTGTAACACGTCTGTATAACGAAGATATGAAGTTCCTACCGAGTACTTGATATACGTATGAGCCTGGATATACTTAAGGGGGGTCAAGGACGTGAATTCTGTCGGAAGACTTACCCCAAGACCGACCTGATACGTCCATATATGAAGGAATACATGTATACCCGCGGATAAGATGTAGACCTAATATAAATATCTCCCGAGTAATGCGTATAGTTATTCTATCACGATCTATGTCTAAGCTGGTGATTTAATAGGTCTTGCCGGGCCCATATCCGATTCCTTCATGCAAACCCTTCCCTGCAAATATAAAACCAACTATAGGTAGGTATCATCGATATATATTACCGAGGGTAACAGTAGGTAACTTCGACATCGGCCACGGCCATTTTATACCTGTTATCTTTCCAGCGTAAAGGTATACATATACCTCGGCTACTCGCGGTAACGATTCTATTTGCCAGCTATCACGTCTTCGATACGCAATCTGACAAAGCCAGTTACCGGTGGGCAACTGTAGTCACCTCAAATAAAAAAAAAAAAGTCGAGACACGTCATAATATTCGATGAATAGTTAAGAGAGCTAAAACAACCGTAATAACCCTGAACATACTCCAAATTACCAGAGGTATCGAGGTCCATTAACAGACGCATACACGCACAAACGACCGAAATGAGAATATCCGGACCCCAGCCCCCGCAGCTTTCTCTGCTGGGTACCTAGGTATCCCCTTTGACCCACCACTCTTAAACCTTAGTCCTTCTTGATAACCGCGTCGAAGATCTCCTTCATCTTCTTAGCGCTATACTTCTCCTTCCGTTGCTGGCCGTCGGCGTAGTTGACGTAGGTGACGCCGAACCGGGTCTCGTAACCCTCGGCCCACTCGAAGTTGTCCATCAACGACCACGCCATGTATCCCTTGACGTTGACGCCGTCTTCGCTAGATGCCTTGGCCATCGCGTTGATGTAGTCCCGGAAGTACTCGTATCGGAACGTGTCGTTAAGGATCTCGGGCTCCTCTAAGTCGTTCTCACCCTTGATGCTTGTTCCGTTCTCCGTTACGTAGATCGGCGGGTAGTTGTACCGTTTGCTGAGCCAGTTGAGTAGGCCTCGGAACCCTTCCGGGTTGGGGCGTAGCCAGAATGATTGCGTCTCGGGGCCGATGCACTCGCCGTTCTTGCTGTAGGGGTGAGTTGATAGGTCGCCCAGGAAATCCTCCGGGGCCGGGTTGCCGTCGCCGTGCTTGACATAGTCGGCAGTGTAGTGGTTCATGCCGTAGAAATCGTTAGAGCCCTTAACTAGAGCTAGCTCTTCAGGTGTGAACTCCGGCAGTCGGTCACCGAGTTGCTTTCGCATAGAGTCGGGGTACTTGCCCAAGTAGATGGGGTCAGCAAACCACGAGATGGCAAACTCAATCTTTCGGTTGGCAGCTTCGACATCTCTCGGGTCCTCGGGGTCCCACGGGTATGTATAATCACCGTTCAGAGTGATACCAATCTGTCCCTTGTCCTTAGGCTTGAATTCTTCGCGGTATACCTTAACAGCTCTGCCGTGAGCAAGGAGTAAGTTGTGGCCGACGATCCAAGGCTCTCGGCTGGAATCACCGACAGCGGACTTGGCTCGGTTAGATGTGTGACCAGGGGCGAAGAACCCTGTACTGTATCCTAGGATAGAACTGCACCAAGGTTCGTTGAATGTGATCCAGTTTTTGCATTTAGGAATTGACTTGAAAACGATGCGGGCGTAGTGCTCAAAGTCGAGTGGGAACTCTTTCCTATTCAGAAGTCCGCCATATCGTTTGTCAAGCGCATCTGGGACATCCCAGTGTAGTAATGTTATGAAAGGAACAATACCAGCTTCAAGTAGGTCGTCGACGAACTTGACGTAGTGGTCAATACCAGCCTGGTTAACGGGATCATTCCGACCACCGAGAGGGATAATTCTTGCCCACGACAGAGAGAAGCGGTAGGCAGTAGCACCCAGCCTCTTCAGGAGGGCGATATCTTCGGCAGTTCTGTTGTATGAATCGCAGGCGACGGACCCGTCAGTTCCATCTGCAATCTTCCCCGGAATAGCACAAAAAGTATCCCAGATAGTTGCGCCACGGCCATCTTGTTGGGTTGCGCCTTCGACCTGGTAGCTATGTGCGGAGAAAGTCTGAAGTCAGCGGCGAAATTCTTTTAGTGTGTGGGTAGGGCTGCTATATCTAATAGAGACAAGGAGCTCGGTGGATAGTACTCACGCAGCTGTAGCGAAGCCCCAGAGGAAATCCGAGGGCAACGACATATTGAACAAGCGCTCTGAATTCTCAAAGGCGATAAATGGATATCTAGGATATTCGAGATTGCCCACTAGCGTTTCGATTTCGTCCGGGAAAATGGATATTTACTCTGATGCCCAGCCAATACTTCAGACGATCTCACGAAGGGTATATAGAGAGCAGAAGATGATGATGACTGTTGAGTCGAATCAAGCCGAGCAGAACGACTGCTCGACGTTGGAATGGAGGCTAGCATCTTCTTTATATATACCCTTGTGAGGTTTTAGGCTTTCAGAGGCGAGCTCGTCTGCTTTTCGATGTATAGTGTAGGGCCGGCACTTTCCCCTTTTCTCCCGTATCGGACCGTGACGACCGAGAACAACAGGCTTGTACGATGATGGCTGTATCTCCAAACCATTCATACCCATTCTAGCCATCCATACCCACATAGGCCATAGCAACCATCTCCGCCGCGGGGTAATTGGAGCTTGTAAGCACACAGGCAGAGAGACAGGGGCCAGTTTTTGATTTGGGATGTCCCCCCACAAACGAACTCGTCATGTGCCGGAATCATATTAGATCCCAGCGACGGCCCGTGTCTCCGGCCACCGAAAGGCACATGTCTATCCAAGTCTCGAGTCTTGGCCCTTTATGCAGCCAGGGGTTCGTAGAAACTTCGGCGGTACAGCCGAGTGGGTAGACACGATAGTCCCCATCCTTCGAACAGCGGTGTTCCTTGGATTCGGGATAGTCACGAATTGATGAGTGGCGGCGCTAACGATTCAAAAGATCGATCTTGGCCACCCGCCTTGCCTGCTCCGTTGGAATGCGGCGCAACATCCCTTCACATGGAAGGGTCATAAACACTTGCTTAAACATTAGACCCTGGAAATGGCTTTAACGTCAAATTCAGCTTGGGAGCCGGTTGGTTTATGCCGAGTCCCGGAGATCAATGTCGTCGTACATACATAATGACTTCTCTTATACGTTGTTTTGCGGAATCTTTTTCCTATGTCCATTCACCGACTACCATCTCGGTCGCTGCAGAAAGATCTCGGCGATAACTACTCGATGATTTAAAAATCACCTGTTTCGGGCTTACCCAGTTTTCCTGACCGAGTCGATTCCCTATTCGATACAGCTTTATTCTTTCAGACGGAATCTCGGATCTCATTGACAGATCACTAATGTGTATCCTTGCATATAATGAGGGCTTCAACATAAGATTTACGTATCTAGTCGCCGCGCTGCAGGAATAAAAGGCACTGCCTGTCGCTAACTGGAGAACCCAGGAGGAAGTGAGCATGTTTCCGACGGATGCAGTACTTATCCTATTTCGAACCGATCTTTCTTTCTCGCTAATGCTTTATAGTTGTATCGTCCGGTAGCGGGTAGATTCGATCGGCCGCATGTACGGCGACCGAGCGATCAAAGTGATGCCCTAGGCAGCAGTATTCCCGCCCTCTCCATCATCAACCTCTCCGCGTTTTCTCTTACTCGTCGTAGGCAATTCATAGAATAGTACCGTCTGCCCTGTTTCGTCCCCTGCCGCATCATCTCCCGTCCATTCTGTGATTTCGTACTCGACTCGAGCCTTGCCGTCTCGACCTTTCCTAACACCTTTTGTAGTATATATGTTGCCTAGACGACTCCCTAAAATCATGCTTTCAAACCATGGAATACCAGCTACGTCCCGTCCGATCAATTGCGAATCTTGGCTGGATGCTTGAGTAGGTACAATATCCATAAGGTCCAATTCGGATTCGTCGGGAATCAGGCCTAGATCCTCCAGGTCACGAAGATCCTCGGTTAAGAGGCTACCCAGCGTCAATTGAATATAGTCGGCTTCACTCCTGGGTTCTTCGGACCAATACGACAAGGGAGTCCCGCAGAACCCGCAGAATTGTCGCATAGCATTTTGTTCGGCGGGGTGGGAATAGGCACGTTTAATATTAGTCCGAGACTCGTCGGGGAAGAATGGAAACATTTGGCTATGGTACCATGAAAGCGGAACTCTAAGGAAGGCCGAGAGAGGCGTCGCTGATGAGATTCCTATCCATATGCTGCGTTAGCTCCGCGTGTATATTGCAACTAGCTAACCTAGACGAAAGAACAATAGGGTTCATCAAATTTCTACTTACTGTGGCCTATGGTCGAATCAAAGAGGACCTGAGCTCCTCCCGATGAGCCCCCGGGTATTAGGATCGTATACTGATTCCTGCCGCAATCGCAACTTCCTCGTAAAGTTCTATCGGAGTTCATCATGTATCGTTCTCAATGATTTAAATTTGAGGGACGAAATTGAGTGAAGATCAATGAAACTTATTGCCAAATGAATAAAATTGCAGAGACGAGACAGAGATGGTATTGTTATGAATTAACTAGTTAGTATAAATCTTAATATGTATATTTAGGTATGTAGAAGTTGGAATCGTCTGGAATGAACGAAACTGTTCCGATTCGATAATCTCGTGTTTTAAGAATTACCTATAGGTGATGATGATTCCAGAATGTTTCGAAACATTCAATTAAAGCGCGTCATAAAGTGGGCTGATAACGTTGGCCCCACGTATAATGAGGTGACTGCTTGGTCGACACTTGCTCGTTCCATCTGATAATTCGTTATTGCAATTAGCCAGATACACTAGACTGTAAACTTTATGTAATATAAAAGGTAGTTACGTCATTAAACGCAAACATAGGACACTTATCGAAATAATAAAGAACTCATAATAAATATCACTAGTCCTAGTCTCAACAAATATCCGAAGTTATATTCTCATGAAACGGCTTTCTCTAGAACGCCACGATTTCCATTCCCCGCATCCCGGAGATTGTCGTCCAGCTCATCGGCAGCTTGATTTTCCTCCTGGGTCGTAGCGGACTCAGCATCTAGGAGACCCTTATCGGATCGATGTAGCCACCACTTGAAGAATATGGTGAAGAATTGTGCTATAAATACCTGTTCCACCGTATATAAGAGTACCGGGACTTGGATAGACGAGATGGTAAAATTGTCGAGCTGAGACCACATGGCAGCAGCTAACGGGATCCCTACGCTCGTAGTCTTTGCAGCTCCGCAGAAGCAGACAGCAACAACAAGTTCTTTGGGCATCTTTTTAACCGTCACAACCTTCCGAATTATCCCAGGTAGACGAGAGCCCAGTCGTGAGTCAGCAACATAACCATTGATTACCTTAGTAAGGACCTCCGGTGGCGATGCTACCCAGTAGCAAATAGCAGTAAACAATATATATTCTGCTATGTTTATAAAAACATTGAATATTATAGACGATTTGGGTAAAGCAGTGAGTGCCCCTGTCTGGAACGCCCCTGAAAAAGTCGACCTAACAGCATATGTCAGTTTACGTCGAATCCTACACAATCTTCTCTGTTCCTCTAAGGAGGTTGGCCTACTTACCAAGCTACTAGCATAAGCAACACGGAGCAGAATTGTGCTAGGTAAAATGTACTCAATGTCCAAGACACCTGCTTCGGAAACGTCCATCTTAGACCCTGACCGACGACGAGCGGAAGGAGAACGCTGAGCCCTAATTGCTTCATGACGTTGGCATACATTGGCCCTAAGGTATCTGCTTTCGCCGGTTTGAGTGAGTCGAACTCGCCTCCGCTAGGAAGAAATCCATATATTAGCCAGGGCGAGAGAAAGGATCCGACAACATTCCCAATCACCACTTCGATAATAGCGGCGGCTTCATCACCGCCCGCATTTCTCGTCATTACTACATTAGATGCGATAGTGGTCGGGATGCAGCTAACTACGACCATTCCAACGAGAATGCTAGCATCAATCGTCCCCGAGCTCACTCCTCCGGCAACTATTATGATATGGATTATGACTAGGACAGATCAGCAAAAACGACACAACATGGGAACGCAAGTAGAATTCCGTACCAAGTTGAATAACGGGTATGAGAACAAGATTTATTCCTTGCACTACAATGTGCAGACGCCAGTTCATTACATGCTCCTTGAGTTTTGCTGGGCTAAGCTGCATCCCGTTGATGAAAAAGATCAAAGCAATGCCCCCATATAGGATAGAGTATTCTGAACGAATGATACCACCACGGGCCGCAACATCTGAAGGGTAGATCAGCAACCGAGTGCAATACTAAGATATCCAAGTCTCTGCTAACATACGAGGAAAGAAATATCCCAAAATACAAGCAAGACCAAATCCCAACACTAGCCAATTGCTCCAGATGAACCCTAGAACTCGCTTGACCGCCTGAATAAACTTTGGGCGTTCTTTCGTAACGGCGCTCTCATGAGCTCTAGGAAGCTCGCTCATTATTTCCGGTCCGCTCTCACTTGAGTATCATAACCACTGATCTTAAGTAGCGACCGGGTTGGTACCTGGCTTGAGTGGTGATCGCGAATACTTAGATGACGATCAAATCCAACAAAATAAAAATTTGGCATTTCATGATGGCCCAAAGAGGTTATTGAGAAGGTTACGATGGATACGACTTAGAGCACGCAACAGCTCCTATCATCGGAAGGACGCCGAAGTTAATCCCATTAGGCTAACCCCTATCCCCGATTCCGACATCGAGAAAGGATCCACTCGCAAAACCACATGGCGTTCCCATTTCCTTTTCGTGAGACGTGACGATGGCGATCTTACTACCGTGTACTGCGTCGAAAACTCAAACATTGAAATAGAGAAGATAAACTTACGTCATATAAGATCAATATATAGCAATGATCCAAGGGATAGGGGAAAGTTTATATTTTGTCTCGAGACCCTTTCACTTCTAGATCATTTTTCTATCTTCTACCGGCCCGTCGCTTTCGTCCCGTCGTCTTTTCTTTCGCTACTTCCATCCATCTACTAGTTACCCTATACATAGGTAGTTACATATGTCTCAAATCTTCTGCAAGGAAGAATTCGGAGGATGGTCCCTGACACGCGGGTTTCATCAGTGAAGATCGACAAGGCCTGGACTTCCGAGACCTTGATCCGGAACAGCGCCCGTTCAATCTGAGCCGTTTGTTTGAGGTAGGTAATTATTAGTTAAGGCTTTTAAAGGTCCGTCTATGCAAATTTCTCCGCCGGCTGACTCCTGATTTAGAGAAAGCTCTTCCCCGTTCCGCGCCCATTTTCCGAAGGTATCATTTTTCTCCTTGCGGCTTTGATTCGGAGCCAATACTTCAACGGTCTCTTTTCCTCTTTTGGACACCATTCATACGAATTATCCTAGCTTTCCCCTATATTCTACGCCACAATACACGCCGACTATGTCAACACATTCTACATGTTACGCGATATCAGCGCTTGGATTAATTCTAACTGGACAACTTCAACCTCGCCGGATTATGACTTCCTAGTTTGGTACCTAGTCTATCTGAAGTGAATATCGATGTCGTTGCATTACATTCACCGTATTCACCGACCCATGGGAAATGTCTCCAATTCTGCCATGCGGTCCCATACGCTTGGGTATAACTTGCAGGTCTGGTTAACCGCGCCGGTTCTCTTAGGAACTCGGGTCCGCCGCGGAACACCCAACGTTGTATTCCAGCATTCGAACGACAGCTCTTCGTCATCGTCGCTGCGACCTTCCAGGGGGCGAAACGTACCATAAAATTATTTACTTTGTCATTTACCAGAAATAGTGATTCGCTTATCGGAAAGAGTGGGTGAAATAAATAAACGAACTTCTATTGCTTACCTCATTTAGTATCGAGTACTTAGAACACATGCGTAAGTCGTTCCCATAATTCGGCAAGATACCTATCAAACGACTATGAGACTTGAGTATCGGTTGCCTGTTAGATGGATAGACCAGAGTTTTTCACCAAGTAGATCCGCTCCATCGTCCCGAGCCTCCTAAATACTGAGTACTGAGACAGAGTCACATTTTGACCAACCTTGGCATTGATACAAGAACCCCTAACCCCACCTGAGAACACTATATACGCTTTCGTTACAAGGCTGTGGGGTAGGTAGGTGAATATATGCATGCTCAAACCCTTTGCTCTTTATATAACTTACTGGCCCATGAAAAAACGATATCATAAATCGAGAGCATTTAGAATATATAACTACCTATATGTCGTACAATGTACCGTCTGATTTTACGGCCCATTAGGTACTGTTGTAGCTGTATAAGTCACACATTCGCTACACGCCCATTGTTGGAAAAAAAAACATATTGCAAGTAACCATAATGTCAAGTAAGCCGTTAAAGGGGAAATGCAGGTTTTAGCATTGGAACTCTCCGTCAACCCAGTACCTCAAACCCCACGCGTTTTGAGTAGCACCCATGTCTAGTATAGATATAACAATAGCTACGCATAAGCAATCCTGGGTGTAATATGCCGGCCTATCGAGGTAGTGCTGATGAAATGGACATACAGCAAGGTGCCGAATGAATGAGAATAGCAGTATGCCCAAAAGCAAGAAGGTAATATACGCGCGCTTATTAAATACCTAGGAGATTAAGCATAGTCCCTTTCTAACTTTAGCAGCGGAGGTTCTGTACTGTTTGCCAAGAGATATATACTACCTACCAGTATCATTCCAAAATGAGCTCCCGGTAACCGGAACCGGTTGGATGCCAATCGCGGATTTGAGCGAGCCATCTAGCTCAGAGCATCTACTATCGTTTAGATGACGAAGATATACCAATATCTCGTTCCGCTAGGATCACGGGAGCAATATAGTGGAAATCTAGCAATTTAAATCTAGCGAAGTACGGGCTTGAGCGAGCTATGGAATCTTCGAAGGCCGTCTACATGCTTAATTACTTCACCCGCCAGCGTCGCGTAACTCACGAGGGACGTTACAAGGAACGTTAGAGCAGATCGCGAACCAATACCTCGACTTGTGACTACATAAAGTGCATGTATATCAAGCCATTTTCGTATATCTATTCCCTATAATGGATACCGGAGCATTCTGGTTCTCATATTATTGATATGACGACGACATACATGCTTGCTTGCGGCTATTCCGAGCGGAAAGGCCCGTTCCGAGGATATCTGTCGTATAGTTTCAACCATGCACTTCGTCGATAAAGTGGTTATTAATACTATAAACTCCAGGGGTTCGATATTCCCATTCACCCCTGAAAGTTTTGCTGCGGCTAGGTTATGAGCCGGTGTAGAGTTTAACACCGGAAGCGTAGCCGAACCGAACTTGAACGTGTTGGTTCCCGAAGGATGCCATTCGGTTAGGAGAGGAACTCGGTGAGATTATAAATAAGAGTGAAAGGTGTAACTTGCAAATATTGGAAATGCATGACTTGCTCGGAGAGGTGTTGCTTGGGTAAGACTTAGATAATTCGTCAGTCTTATAAGGACTAACGTTATCTATGGGTTCGTAATTCCTTTTTAGCAGATGCCAAACGTATCGTAGTAGTTTAATATTAGTACATTAGTACATGTGGAGTAGAGAGATTCAAATATCAAAGATTTGTGTACCTATTATCATAGCCCCTATCCGCCTCCCGGCCCTGAACCAACAACGCGCCTTTTTATATAGCTTCCGATGGCCCCCTTTTACTCCCGGGAAAAGTCGCATACCTACCTTTACCTATACTTAACGCCCAATACCTTGGTATATCTAAGAATGATATGAAGAAGAGATGGGGTAATCAAGTCCCTATTTATTCATTGTATTTGTTAAAAGGGACACTCGCATACCAGGTAGGTACCTAATTCAAATAGTGATATCGTAGTTTCAACACGCGTGTAATAATAATAAAAATGTTTAACAATATTCTATTTGGTTGCCTCGTGTAATTATAATGCGTTAGAGTCCTCGTTGTCGTGCACTTTAGATAAAAGGGAAAGCTTGTTTTTTAATACAGCCTACCCGCGACCCGAAAGGCCTCACACCCAAGTCTGATGATAATTGTGTTATTCTAAGGGATATAATAACTGTTCTTCCATCGTAGCGAATTCAGTGGTACGTACGATACCGGTGGACCAATCCGCATTTTCAGTTGTAGGGGCACGATGGGGGACTGGTGCCTCCTGGGAGCTACTCAGTGGACCAAGGCGATGCTCGTCTACTTTCCTGTTGGATCTAGTATTTCGTGAAGTGCTGCTCGAACGAGGTCACGAATTACTTTTCCCTGTTCCTTTGGTATCTGCTGAAGATGAAGCCCATGGTCTGGAAATCCAACACATATCCATCGATTTTACGCCACTAGTTGCTTTAGGCATCGAAGGGAGGCAGACAACAAAGAACATGAGGGTCATTTCGCCCTCAGCCCATAGAAACATTGCTGATCCATCATAGACTATATCGAACGAGTTAAGGTAAGTCGCAGAGCTGGTAATTCGAAAGCCAGCAGATACAACACAACTTATATTAACACAATTAGGGTATAATACGTCTTTAGGGAGATATTCTGAACTGACAATATACCCGTCGCAAATGTAAGAGAAACAGCCAATTTTCTCCTCGGTGGCATTTTCAAATTCCAAAAAACACATTGAGGAGCAAGAAGGATTATGAAGTCAGATATCAAGTTAAGGATACCGGTAGAAAGTGTCTAGGCACCAACCCCCTTCTATAGTCTTGTCCCATATTTTCTGATGAGGGAAACATGCGAGATTGAAAGCAATAAGGCAAGTGAAATAAAAGAGTAGGTTGAGCCACAGTAGTAACGAGGCGGAGCAAGTAGCATGGAAACAACCTCGTTGTTCAATAAGGAACTCCCACCCTTACTGTGATTATACGTGCCCACCCAAGTGGGTAAGTACTGAAAACACCCTTTGTTCTAGATGTCTCACCTAGAATCCTAACAGGGTAGCAAGTTTGCAGAAGGACGACATCTCCCCCCGAATCCTTAGAATTTGTTAAGAGTCACCATTATACCTATATGCCAAAACTTAGGTCCTTATTATCTTATTATGTGCCTCTTCATCCAATGGGGGTTGTCCAACAAGGTAGGGTAGCACTTTGCTATAAGCTCAGCATGTATATACAAGCATAAAAGCCAACTTGGAAAGGGGTACTAACACAATGATGAATATCATATCTGGCTAGATTTCATCCCTCAAGTATCTTTGAATTCATTTCATCACATTAAAAAAACAGTACTACTAAACACGAGTTAAAATGGCCACTGTAGAATCTATGCCCATGACCGATGAGAGGAAGTTAAGTCTTCTAATTAATCCCCTATTAGATAGAGTGAAATAGATTACCTCGGCTGCTAGGTAGAAGCAGGCTGAAGACACGCACACTCATGTATGCAGAACTTGCTTTTTCAGCTCCACTTCGATGAACTAGAAAATGCCGCATAGTTTTCTTCCGATCGTCGGGTGTAAGCATTTAAGGGGCCATGGCAACTTGATACCGATCTATGTTTTCTAAGGCATTCCTGGAACCCAAATACAGAAAATATCGATTTTGAACCAGCCAAGGACTTAGAGCTTATGGAGTAATCTTCTACGATCTAGATCACTGAGGCCAAGGATGAAGACTAAGAAAAGAGCTACTTAAATTGTATCATTCCTACCCGCAGACCTCGGAAGGTTGCTCAAAGACGGTATTTGTTGAGCTTGTAGAGAAATACAGCATCTCGTTTATTTCGTGCTAGCCTCCTGCAGCCATGAATGCATACCTACCTAACTTACCTAAGGTAAGCATCGTCGACGTTACCTTACGCAGTTTCTGCCGCCACTAGGTAGGCTGTGCAAATACGAAGACATTTTGACCGGAAGTCATAATCACTTAAACAAGTAAGTAGAACCGCTCCTGTTGCCTAAAATGGATTATCGAAGTATAGTTCCCGCATGATAATGCAAAGCCAAGCCGGAGAAAGGCTTGCAAACTTGCTTAAGAAGTGCACTTTCTCTTGTTCATGACGTGTGCTCCATGCAGGCTCTTCGTTAGCTATTGTATATGATCTTATGGCAATGGTACACCGCTTTTTCTAACGGCATATCGAATTTCCTAGGATTGGGGTGGCGTTTGAGGCTGAATCTCATCATCTTCATCCTCTTCATTTTACAGCTTTAAGAACACTAGTATATCCAGAGGAACCCTAAGTTCAAGCAAAGTTTAGCACAGATCAGTCTATCGACACATTTATTCACTACATTACTTCAAGTCACACCCAAAGGCACTTGCTATCTTCATATCGTTCACTAGGTATAACCAAAGGTTATGTGATGAGACAGAAAGATGAAGTCCAAAACTAAGCCCACGTCACGCAAAAAGTACCCAGCCATTACAGCCTTAAGGCGCAAGGTTAACACTGCGATGGTGTTTAATCACGAGAAATCCAAATTTCTGCCTTATGATCAACTTGCTAAACTTGTTACGCCAAGCGCCGTAACCGATGTTCTCAAAGACGCAGGTGTATCATGTGCCGAGAGTCTCACAGAGTTTGTTCTAAATGGAAACGCAAGAAGACTTTTCCTGATTCTAGTACTTATGTCGAGGAAGAAAATGAAATTTTCGATGCTCACTTGCTTCAAGCAAAGCAAGATCACTGATGCGTCCTTACCGATCAAGTTTGACTACGACGACGACAGCGATGATGGCGATGGAAACGATGACAACGGTGATAACGATGGTGACGATAGCAACTATGATAACGATGACACCGATGGCACTGATAACACCGATGGTATTGATGGCACCGATAGCACCCTACATTGTTCACACTGGACCTCCCTTGAGACTGGTCGTACCGGAGACCTTTTCGGCGTTTGTGATCCAGATGACTTGCTCCTAGTTGAATACAATCAATGGGAATTATTGGCACCAGTATTCAGTCTTGATCCTTTCCGTATCGAGCTCAACAAGAAGCGGGTATTGCCATATTTGCAAGCTGAACCGAAGCCTGCTAGTAGTGGATTCTTTGGTGAAGTATCGCAGATAAAAGTTCACCCAGCACATATCCCCTCTCTGATAAATCCCGTGAGTCTCTTTTAACCTCATCAGTATTATCAACTTCTACTAAATTCCAACAGGATACACCTGAGACAGCGATATCAATCGCTATAAAAAAGGCCAAGCATGGCGATGAGCTTGCAAAGTTTTTTGACAAGGAGGCGAGCAATCTCTACAAGATCCAACAATACAAATCACCACATTTAATTTCACCAATTGCTGCATACCGAATCGGTGAGGACCGGTGTCTCGTTTTCCGATGGGCAGACGGCGGTAACCTGTTAAATTATTGGGAAAAGTCCTCGAATCAGAACCTAGATCGTGACAGCTTACACTGGCTTCTTAGCCAAGTTAAGGGGATCTGCTCGGCCCTCCGTGACTTACACGAGGAGAATACCAGGCATGGAGACTTGAAGCCTGAGAATATTCTCTGGTTCAAGAACAGCATGGGTCGTGGGATTTTGCAAATCGCCGACTTGGGGCTTGCTGCGTTCCACGAGAAAGAAGCAGATACCCAGAATCGTAAAGGGATAGGAACTTCCACACCCTCAGGAACATCAAGATATGAGCCGCCAGAGATGGACGAAAAGCGAAACAAAGATGATCCTCGGTCTCGGCAATACGACATATGGTCAATAGGCTGCGTCTTGCTTGAACTATTACTATGGCTCATGTACGGCTACGGAAGCCTAGGCATATTTACTAACGAAACTCCTCATTTTTGGTACACATCAACTAAAAGGGTTTATATTGTCCATCCTTACGTTGAATCATGCATGAAAGTTATGATGGAGGACCTCAAAGGTAAGATGAACGTGAAGGTGTATATTGATCTTCTCGATCTAGTCCGGGACAGGCTTCTGGTCGTCGCGGTTTCAGATTCTTATCAGAGTTCACCAACGCATCGAGAGACGGCCAATAATCTATGCGAGAGAATGGAGCGTATTGCCAAAGAAAGTACTGATCATTTCGCTGTTATTAAATTGGAATACCCGGCCGATAGAATCTCGAAGCAGACATTTTACAAGATCGACGGCAGTCTAGCACTGCCCCAACGCGGAGATGTCCATAGGCTTCCTCCTATTCCATCCGCTGATCCTGCATCGGGTGCTCCTAGTATCGGCGGGAATGGAATCCCTATCCGCCTTCATGCACCAACGGGAGAGGGCAATTTGAGCTCTGAGAGCACAGATGCATTGGGGAAAACGGTTCAATCAATTCATCAGGAAGTGAGTTAGCGTGGTACTCGAAGAGAATAAGATCAAAAGCTAAATCTGAATTTTGGCTTAGTACGTAAGTAAAGCTGTTCCTGGCCATGATAAGACTGGGTACCTACCTGATAACTATTACCTACCTAACTATGTTACTTACCTGTTTATAGAATGTCAGTGCATTACCAACCCTTTTTACCCTACTTCACACTGTTCATATGTTAGGTAGCTAAAAAGGAGTTTATTCTAGTTGGTGAGGATGTAAAGTGATGCAGTGATAAGGAAGATACAGTACGCTAACGAAGTGTAGGCAGTAAGTTTCTCGTAACCTAGTCCCGAATTACAGAGTTAGTTGATGTTTTTAGCATACCAGTATTCTCGATGATGAATGGAGTTTTACACCCGACGACGAGTTTGCAATACGATTTCTTAATTCGGTTGGATGGGATAAAGTCAAGCCTGGGCAACCAAACGTTATTCCTTCACTATGCACGGGCTGCAGCGATTTACAGTCGACCCTAATGTTCGATAGCGAGTATGATATTTCGTATCTAAAGCTAATGTCAGAAACTTGTAATTTGTGCAACCTTTTCTCCAAGTCATTAGCTAGTACTGGAACAAACCCCCTAGATATCACTACGCTGAGACGGGATGGGGTTACAGTAAGTGTTAAGGATGGCCCAAAGCTCTTGTCAATCTATACAGATCCAGGTATGTTTTACACACCCGACTCTATATTTACACTTATTTACTGAACTAAAATAGACTCGAATCGCCCTAAAGGCGCCCAGTTAGGATTGCCTAAGCTTTTACAACCGGGTAGCTGTGACCAATTTGCTCTACTGCAACAGTGGATCAATGTATGCGATTCTAGCCATGAGATGTGTCGTCGTAACGATGAGTATGTCCCGACCATGCCGACCCGCCTAATCGAAGTTGGCAATCCTATCAGGCTTGTCGATTCAACTAGAGTTGCTCCATCACCATATATCGCTTTAAGCCATTGTTGGGGACTACCCGGGGATAACACAAAATTCTGCACATTTAGGCACAATATCAATCAGTTCAAAGACTCAATCGACTTCAAATGGCTCCCTGCCACATTTAGGGATGCTGTAAGCGTTACTCGCGGACTTGGTCTCGCGTATATCTGGATTGACTCGCTCTGCATTATTCAGGATGATGAATTAGACTGGCAAAATGAGGCGGGTAGGATGGAGCAGGTATTTAGCGGAGCGTACTTCACAATTGCGGCAAGCTCGGCCAAGTCATCCAATGAGGGGTTTCTCTCACCGCGTACACAGCGTCCTTGTGTTCAGCTGTCTATGCAGGGCATGAGACAGCTTTACGTATGCCCGAACATTGACGATTTTCATAAGGATATCGAAGCAGGGGAGCTCAACCGCCGGGGTTGGGTATTGCAAGAGAGAGTTTTATCTCGGCGCTCAATCTACTTCAGTTCTAATCAAGTTTATTGGGAATGCGGTGCTGGGGTGCGTTGCGAGACCTTAGCATGTCTCTATAAGTAAATATGTTTGGACCTTTTCACCGGTTGTATCTTCGCTAATTCTTGTGGTATCCAGTTCCAAGACCGCATTCCTCGGCGACGCTAATTTTCCTAAGTCCGCATTGGAATACTATCGGGATGGAAGGCAAGTACTTATCCAGGACCTGTATGAGAGGTACTCCGGACTAGCATTTACAAGACCCTCAGATAGGGCTGTGGCAATCCTCGGTCTACAGAAACGGCTAGCGGAGGCTTTCAAGTCAAAAGCGATGTTTGGGCTTTTTGCGACCTACTTTGCGAGAGGTTTATTATGGCGGCGTCGTGATAAACGCATGGGGCGCATTGCCTGGCCGAGTGGACGCCACGTTCCAAGCTGGTCTTGGTTCTCAAAGGAGGGGCCTATTAAATATATGAACCTCCAGTTCGAGAAGATTGAATGGGCCACCAAGGAGTTCAAGAGCCCCTTTCAACGTCACCCTACTGCTACCTTTGAGTATCCAATAGAAGCACATAAGGATGAAAACTTTGGCATCATACAGGGTCGGGCTAGAAAAGTGAACCTCACAAAGCTGGAGATGCTCGTACGGATTGTTTTCGATGCTGAGGAGGAATTCGATGTTGAAAATTTACGTTGCGTAGTTATTGGGCGAGATAAAAGAGACAACGGTGTGGATGAGCCAAAACAGCATGTGCTTGTTGTTCATCCACTCAATGAAATAGCTTATGAAAGAGTTGGTGTCGCATCTCTGAGACCAGCGCATTTGGGAGATGGTGGACCTTGGATTGCAATTTACTGACTAGGTTCTTTAAAATAATGAGGGTTACTATATTATTATTTCTAGGGGAAGATTGTTTGATTCATAAAACAATTTTGATTATACAAGAAATTCAATCCTCGTGCGTTTAGGACATATACCCTTTTATCTTTCGAAGGATTTCATGACTGCAAAACTAAACTCGCTCGCGAAACCGGCAAGTTATGAGACATATTATCAAATTCCTTTATTTCTATAAATAAGCTATAGGATAATACAATCCTTTGAAACAGATCTCGAAGTACTAGATATGTTAGTTTAATCTTAGTATCTTGTGATAGCTAGTCCTGGATCGGGACGCTCCGCATCTTAGGTATTGTTCAAAGGTTGAATCTAACTAGTAGGGGTCTGTACACAACCATGTGGCGCAACGCGACCTACTATATGTGCGTAATGTTCAGCGCACATGTATTTAGTTAACGTTTGCACCGGTTAAAATTGAATGGTACTATCGAACCATGAAAATAGATATCAATATTCCGAGCTAGCTACCCATAGTCTACATGTAACCTTAGGTTTTATTCTTAACCAGTAGTAGACATTATCTCCAATAGTACATAAAGTTCGGCGGAGGGACGTGAGATGGTTTAGGCAGGGCTAGATTAATCAAGCTCATTGTTTATAACTATTGAGGCTTATCTTAATTCTTTGACGTCAAGTACACTATGCACATTATTGGCTTATCTTGCCAAGTCAATATGACAAAAGTTAGTAGTAAGAAAGGACTACAGCAAAGGGCTATCTGTATGAAGTATATGAGTACATGATATTACTCTTAATCTATGAAGCTAGATGGAGGAGATGACAAGTGAGCATTCACGTTTTAACTTTATAATAGGTATCATTCGGCTAGGGGTTTGACTGTCGTTAGTCGTACGTACTTAGAGCTTCGTAGAAAGGTAGCCTAAGGAGGTAAGGGAGGATAGAAGTAGCGGGTTAAAATTAGCCTTTGTCCTCGTGGACAAGCGACTGTTCGATATAGGGTGCTATACCGCCCACTCTACCTATAATGTTATAAAGATAAGTTATCATCATGTATATTATCATCTACGTACAACATTAGAATGTGAAAAACTATAGTCTGCATATTACTTCAGAGTATGTGATACGGTAACTTGGAATAGCATTAAATATATGGCTCCTTAGACCTTTTACTAGCTAATAACTGAATAACAGCAGCGAAGTCCTTAAAGCTGGCCACAACAGTAATATTATAAATATTTATGGTTCGGCCTAATAGCTACAATTTCTACATTATAAAAGGGGTGATCTATAAACATTCGTGTCTCAGACCCCTTTATTTTGAGGTTTTGCTAGTACGAAAGATATAATTCTACGATGTAGCTGTGTAAAGGCTCCGTCTAAGCCTACACTCGGTCAAAACTTAATTGTATGTGTATCCCAAGCGGGCCGTTTTAGGGCCGATGCGAGATATTATAGTCCAGCTTGGGTAACTCCAATTTGTAGGTAATGTGCGGCGTGCCTGACTGGTTGAACCCAATGACGTATTCCCTTTAAATCACGAATAAAGCTTAACTCGGACAGTCTTACCACATAAACTAGATCTATAAATAGCATTGTACTAAAGACCACACCTTGTATTACATATGTTAGGTGCATACAGTAGCGTTTGTTAGCGCTTAGCACTCCCCCACTCACACTGTCCTAAAGGGAACTAAAAGGTGACCGACCAAGAGATGAGAAAGAAAGAATCCCCGCTTGCAGCTACATAGATTCCCAGATTGTTAAGTTTTTGGTCTTCATGTTGTCGAGTTAAACGAACCTACCTATTACCTAACTATGTTGGGGGCGATATGCGAATAATAAGCTACATAATCCACCTCGGTATATAGGTAGTCGCCTGCAACATGTAATGTAGCTTTGAGATAATAAACCCAAAGCCTCAACGATATCCCCGGATACGACTATACCCAGCCTATTACAACCTGTAAAGTGGACTAGGACTCGAAAGCAAGAGCGAGATCTGCAGGTGTACATAGTCTGATGTGAGAGGAGACTCCCCGAAACCGCTAATCACATGAATCATATGTTAATAGCCACTGTTGTCTTACAATCTTTCTTATCGAGAGCAAGAGCATATAAAATGACGGCGTTGGGGATGATACCATCTCCTCTACATGCGGCCTTTTCTCGCATCGGACAGATCGACAGAGGGGTAGACATTGTAAATGTATGTACTATCACTTAGCCTGGGAATTTTGTTTAATTGTAGAGGTGTAGGTTATACGAAATTGAGTTTTGAGACTTTAATATGTTTGTAGGAACTCGCATTATTCTGTTTAGTGAGCTTAGTACTGCATGTATAGGTAGGTACCTATACAATATAAGGATTACCTAATGTTGTATCATTGGAGGAAAAGACTTGGAGGTTAGGTTAACGAGTGGAAACTGCCTATTGTAGAAGCAGGAAAGCCCTGTCGCAACCTCGCAACCTTAGGTACTAATGGTACTCTATTTTTTTTTGTTGATTGACTAACCTAGCTGAATGATGAAAGTCCTCATAATTTCATAATTTCTCCTCCCATCCCCGTTCAACATTCATCCTTCGCCCCTGGGCGTTGCCTATCTTAGATCTTTACTGGCGCTTTGTATATTTGTTTATGTCTTTGTGTTGCTAATGAATACTCGGCCCTGTGCCCCTTTCTTTATCGCTCTACTTTGTTGCTACACCTTGTCCTTGACATCAGGGCTTCTGTCGTTTATGTCGGATTGGGTCTTTTTTTCGACGCGCAGTTTTTGATGCCGATCGCGATTCGCACAGCCTATTAGCGGCCGGAGTAGCTCAGTCAACTGCGCCGTCTTAGAAAACGGAGAAGACACGGGCGAGGTCAATCATCTTTTTGAAACCTCACTTGTTTTATTCGTCTACAATCGTAACAGTTTAGATCAATTCATTCGTCTATTCGTCTATCCGTCTATCCATCTACTCAGACGACCGGCCTAGTTGTAGAACAGCAACGCAAAACAAAGTACGAGTACGAAAGTAATACTTAGTGCAAAGCGGGAAAGGAAACATCTTCCAACCTGGACATCTTCAGCACAGCCCCCCGCAAGAAAACGGGAAACCCCTGTAGGTTGATTAGAGGGGTGTATGTGGGAATCAGACGGCACACCTCGAACAGAAAATAAGCCAGATCGTTTTTATCTATCCAAAAAATCCTATCTGTACGAAACGGTTGATCTCGGTTCTATTCCTGTTTGTGCTTTGCCTCGCTTTCTCCTTGTCTGCGCTGCTCCGAGATCTGCGGCTGTGGGAGAGACAAAAGAGAGGTAGATAGAGCGCGACAAACGGCCCAATTCCGTTCGGTTTAGGGAGAGTAAACCCGATACAATAATACCATTATGCCCTCCTTCGGTCGCATTGGAAAGCACAGTAATCGTTCCCAGCATAACCTGGTCGAGCAACAGCAACAGCAGCATCATCATCACCACCACCATCTTCTTCAGCAACAGCAACAACAGCAACAACAGCAACAACAGCAGCAGCAACTTTCGTCTCATCAACACCAGGTGGCGGGCAGTGGGGCTACTGCACCGCCCCATCATCCTCATCAACAGCAAGCTGGTTCTACTTCTATTTCTGCCTCCCAGACTGGATCTAGTCCACTGAACCCCGGAGGCCGTCGAGTATCTGCCGCTGGTGTTCCTGTTACGGTTCCCGTGACCAGTTCGGTGCCTATACCGGTATCTGTTAACGATTCTAATACCACACCTTCTTCAGCCTCGTCAATCGGCCTTAGTTCTAGTGAGTCTTTTCAACAACAGCTACCACCACCACAACAACAACCACAACAACAGGTGGTCGACACGAGGGCCGGTCAATCACATTCACAGCAGCAAACTCCACATACTTCACCGCGTGGACATCAACATACGCACCATAATCAATTAGGTAGCCAGCAACAAAGCCAGTCGGCCCAGCCTCTTGAGGCGTACGGAAACAATCAAAATAATTTATCCACTAGTTCAATACCCCTCAACCAAACCCCCGCTGCTTACACTGCGCGACAACAGCCCCACGATAATTTCGCCGAATTAGTCTCAAGGTCTCAGTCTGCAAGATACTCACAATTAAATCCTTTGCAGACACAACATCCATTTGGCATCGCATCGAGCTCGGTCGACAACTTACCTCAGACCGTCTCTTCTCCCTCGGTATCCTCCAGCCAACCATCTCTACCGCATAGCCAAACCGCCCCCACTGAGCCAAAGCGATTCACACGAAAGCTAATTAAGAATATCCTCTCCGGCTCTTCTTCCTCTAGTCGGCCCAATTCAGACCACTATCAGGACGCTTCCTACGACAACAGCTCTGGTTTAAATCGCCGACCCTCCAAACGGGCAAGCAATACCCCTGTCGTCAGAGGCAACCCTTTGTTGTCGCGACCTATCGACCACCCCGATTGGGTCCCGCCCCAAAGTAGCTCGCGTAGCCACCACTCACCCATCCAACCTGTACGCGACCTTGAGGACCCCTACTGTGTCGCCCGTTCTAACCAAGATATGCTTTCACAGAATCACACAGAGCCATCCCAGAATACTATAAGACAAGTTCCTGCCGATTCCGATCCTGACGCCGACAGCTTACCATATAGCCGCGAAGACCTTTCTTATCAACAGCAAGCTATCGCTCAGCACCAAGCCCAGTTACAAGCGCAGGCCCAAGCTCAAGCGCACGCACAGGCGCAGGCGCAGGCGCAGGCGCAGGCTCACGCGCAAGCTCAGGCCCAAGCGGAGCAGCAACAGCAATTATACGGCGGTCAGATCGTTGTCGACCCAGCGCAGAATCAATACCAATACGCATCTCCTTACGAACAATATCAGTCAGGTCGTCGGCCATCCCTTTTCACTGGGCATCTTAGCACGGCGAGCTCTCAGCCGCCTAATCCCGAAACCGTTTCGCAGGTGTCACATGAGTCGCCCGATTCTGAATCAGACTACCAGCAGCAGCAGCAACAACAACCGCCAGCTAACTCTCAGTCTGTACAGGATTCACCCGCCGTGAGCTACGTACAACAGGAACTGCAGAGCTCACAGAACCAACAACAAGCATCAGTGGGAGCAGGACAGGCCCAGAATATGGCACCGCTACCTGGAGGGTCTGGGCAGAGCCGTAGATCGGGGGATAACGAAAAGCAGATGCGTTCCGTTGAGCCTCCCCCAGGGCCACCACCCGGCTATAGACATAGCCAAGGGCCCATAAATGCGATGAACCCTCTCCCGCCTACGCCAAGCATCTCTGGTGCTCCACAAAATTACCGTTCTAGCGGCGTGCAAGAACAAGGGCAGTATGATAGGGCTGTTCCCGAAGGCGGTCGAAATAGTCCTCAACCATCGACGAATGCCGAGCGGGAGGCTGACCCAGAGAAGCAATTCAAAGACTTACGTAAGAGATACATTGATAATCCGTTGAGCGGATTGCTGACCTCATATACTAGTAACCAAATATAAGAACGTCAAGAGGCTATATTTCGATGGCAAGTCTCAAATCGAACAATTAACTTCCCAGGTTGAACAGCTGCAGAACGCAGTTGCTAACCAGAGAATGTCTCAATCGCGGACGTCTCTCGATGATAATGAGTATTCTACGCGGTTCAATCGACTGAACGGCGCGATAAACAATTTGTCATTTAACATTCGCAAGGATTGGCGAACGTTACCCGGCTGGATCGAGAGGTATGTCAGCCCGGAAGCGATTAAGACAGGCAAGCAGGAGATGACTGCTGTTGGGCGTGCAGTAATTGTTCGGTGGATCGTGGACGAAATCTTCAACAAATGCTTCCACCCCGCCCTAGACGTCCACCTTAGTTCCCACCTCAAGCAAATAGAGCAGAATATCCGCAGATTTTCGTACACGCTAAGCAGCCAGGAGGAGTACGATGCATTAACAGCAAAGGTCGTGAACTGGCGAATGGCTACTTTAGAGGGACTCCAACATCAGCTTCAGGCGCCTGAGGGCAATGACTATAAAGCAGATTTTACTAAAATGGCCACCGGAAACCTCACGGCAACATTGTTTCAATATCTGACGGACCCGCCACCCGCCGGCGTAGATGGAAGCGCATCGATGATCGTCGAGTTGGTAGTGGGCATTGCGAGCCATCTGCCCATGGAAAGCCGAGACGTCGCTATCACATATCCACTACCCGGAGACCCCATACAACCCGACTTCATGGAACCAGAGAAAACTGGATTGCCTCCGTTACCAGAGCCGGTGGACGATATCGAGGAAAGCAACGACAAGGACAGCGAAAAGACCGCTGCGGCCAAACGAGAAAAGACAAAAAGTGGTATGTTGAATATGCTCAGCGGGACACCGTATCCCGGGAGCAGGAAAGGCAGCACGGCTTCGGTTATTACTGACACGACATCGTCGGCAGCAGCAGCGGCGGCACAACAGCAACAGCAGCAAATACCCCCCAAAGACCCCAGCAAGGTTCGGTTCGCAGGCTTCGTGGCGGTCGAGGTCAGAGGACGACAGGTATTGGTTAAAGCTCCCGTGTGGACCCTAAGTTGATGGGGTTCCCCCGCATAGAAGAGGAAGAGGAGAGACAACGGATCCGTGGTCGAGGATTAAGATACCAGTAATTACTTTTCCCCCTTTTTCGTTCGCAAAAAGGTTTGACACGACATAAAATATGATCCCCGAGGACGGTAGTAGTAGGTACCTAAGGCAGGTTAGAGGTCGTGGCGGTAAGGTGGTTTGAAATTCGCAGTTGATACCCCATCTCCTTTGCTTGGATGGGTGGATCGATTGCGTAGGGTGAGCAATGATAGGATATCGGGTGCAATTACGACGGATGTGTGCTACCTACGGAGTGAAGGATGCTTGCTCATCTAGTCAAGTTCATATAAATATAAATACTTGAAGGTTTTTGCTCCCCCCACTTGCTAGTACTTAGTATTTCATCATCACTATTACATTATCCATATAACCTTGATTTGATACACGGCTATGTACTACATAGGTAACTAGCAATGAATTTAGAGGCAGACCTGAGCCGAGCACGTTGTGAGTAATGAATTTATTACTGTCAAAATACAAATAAGCAAAGCTAGCCACGAGCAATCCCTAACTACAAGTCCTCACGACCTAACGTCCCTAGTAAAAACTCCCCTCTCGCCTAGGCGCCATGCATGCCATCACTTCCTGAAGGGCGGGGGAGTTGACCAGCCTTCATAGCTCCAGGCTTACTTGATTGATGTCTTGGGAGGAATAACCTTCCAAATTATCTTGTCTCTCACTCTCTCCGTCTCCAATCTCTGCAAGGGAAAAAAAAAACATCTTTTTGTTGCGTGAGCATCCAGGCATGCTGGAAAAAACAAAAACAAAGTAACAATCAATCGTCGTGATTAATTAGACCTGTACAAGGAACCAGAATGATGAAACAAAAATAATCCTGTACTTCCGGAGCCAGAACGAGAAGGTTGTGTCGGATGTGTGTAATAGTAAGCCAAACTGGTCGCGGTGTGTCCGTCAAAAGAACCAAGTGGACGATAGAACAGAACCGGAGTTATGGCAAAATGGCAAGATAGAAGGGCGAACTCAGTAGCGTATCGATGATCATGAATTCATTCGTATGCAGGTCAACAGATCATATCGGGCATAATATTGTCGTTTCTTCGTTTTTCTGTCGCGAGATATCAATCATGAGAGCTTGGCAGAGCCATCTGAGACTTAGACGATCATGCTCTTAGTCCTCGAATGAACTCGTCTGGTCTCGGCGCGCTTTCGAAGCATCTCTTCCCGCTTAAGAACGAGTTCACACCACTTTCTGCGGGAACTGGGAGCGTTGGTGTTGTCCTCCTCTTCTCCAGTTCGACCGATGACATCGCCAAGGACCTTCATCCAGCCTTGCTTGTCTTCGCGGGTGTCGGCGTAGAAATCGATAATCTCGCCGTTATTGAAGCGGATACGGAAACCCTCTTCAACAAACATGTAGCCTTCTTCCTCTTCCGCGAAGGCAGAGCGACGTCTTTTGCCGCCGCGACCCGTGGTCTCGGGGTCAGTCAGCTGCCGTCGATCGTCAATGAGTCGCTTGGCATTGGAGAGGTTGATGGTGGCACGAGGTTGACGGGTTGTTTCGTGATAAGCGGTAAGCTTAGTACCAACAAGTTTAAAGTAGCGGCGACGCCAATACTATTGATGCGTCAGGTTAGTACTCGGATGCTTCCAGGCTGTGTGCTAAAAGTGACACTTACGGGGCAATCTCCTCCTTGCTGGCTTAGGTGACCCTCCCAGTTCCTAGATAATCTCTCCTCAGCTGCCTTCAACTCGCGGATACACATATTCATGCTCTTTGGCATGTCATCATTCGTTGATCCTTTAGGTCGCGGCACGAAGAGAAGTTGTACTTCCAGCTTGCCGATCTTGTAGGGTGCGCGACGCACAACCGAGTTGCTAGGAACTCCAGAGCGCTTGCTCTTGACGCTGTTGGCAAAGTTAGGTTCCTCGGTAGCCCATTCGTTGAAAGTCGCAATCTCTGCCATATAAGGTCGGCCATAGCAGCGGGATTCGTGCTCCTTAAGGCAGACGTATGCGCGTGCGAAGGTTCCATCCTCTGCCGCAAGAGGAGATAGTAGGTCCCACGCCGTGGGTATAACATTCCTCTGCTTCGTAGCGGCGTCGCGCTGGGCCTGAGCGTAGGCTTCCTCTTCGGCACGTTGACGAGCTTCCATCTCCTTTCGCTTCTTGGGGCTAGCGAAGACACGAGAGAAGGTAGATGGCTTGGGTTTTAGCGCCTTAGTTGGCGCGACTGTTACGCGCTCAGGCGGAGGCTTCTCTAACTTCACGTTGAGGGTAAGTTGGAATTCCAACTCGTTGGGAACAACAAGTTCAAACTCCTGGCCGATCGGAGCGTTACGAGCCAGCTCCAGCCAGGATGTGGTCACACAGTGTACTCCGTTGTCGAGAGTGAGGCTAAACCATGTTCGTTCATCTTGCGGGAGGTTAGTACCTATACTTATGTAGGAACACGTTTAGGTATCAATGTCAGGAAAAACTTACTCTTGGGCAAGGGAAGATCAAGATCTTTCACGCCCATTACCTTGACAAATAATCTGCCTCGCTCGCCACACTCTTCCGTCGCTAGCTCGTGGCTATCTTCCTCGGGTAACGAATTCATCGCTGTCGAATTGCTTTCATGACCTGGTAGAGGTGGCACTTGACCGCCGATGCTTGGTGCGTGTCTCTTCTTGATACTTTTCCTGTGCTTACCATTCCAAGGTTCAACAGTCCACGACTGAGGGCGTTGCTGCTTAATTGGAGAATTTCCGGCAGAACGGGTACCAGCTCGGGCTTCTTCGGTTTCTTTGTCGCTTGCAGTAACGAGTTTTGTGTTCTGGCGCATAAGGTAACCTCGCTGTCGTGGAGATTCAATGTTAGTTTTAGTTGTTCCACGGTACGAATTAACTTTATTGGTGTCTTGAGGATCGGAGCCTGACGCTTGTCTTTTTGGCTCGTTGATTGAAGCAAGGGAGTGGTAGGCGTGGGGAAGGAATTGGGTATTGACCTTTTGTGCCTCAATGACCCGCTCAAAGTCCTGATCAAGACTGAGGCCCAAGTCGAGATCCAAAGTTAAACTACGCTGCTTAAAGCTTGGGTGCCGCTCAATAAAATCGTCACCAGTGGGGACCTCCAGAGTATCAGGTGCTAAATCCCGAGAAAGACGGTTGCGATGCCGGTCAGGAATTGGTGGGACCACAGGTGCTACTTCTCGGCTTACTTGTCGGCGAGCCTCACGCATGGTCATAATGTCGGACGGGGTGGCAGAAGCGCGAGTCTTCAGCTTAGAGCCTGAAGAAGATTTAATGGTAGCTTCCCGCTCAGGAATGGCAGGTGACTCGATTAAATATTCCTCGAGCTCTTTGGCTTCTTCGACTTCTTCGACTTCTTCTTGGGCTTCTCTGACTTCTCTGACTTCTTCAACTTCTTCAACCTCCTCGACCTCCTCGACATCCTCAATTTCATCTTCATACTCCTCTTCCTCATCATCAGATATAGGATGGTGGATAACAGATTCAGGAGTACCTGGCTCCTCTGATTCATACTCATCCTCTTCAGGATCTCCCCATCCGGAACCATCATATACAGGTTTCGATATAGGCCTTTCCGGGGTCTTCGACCGTTGTAAGTATGAGTCCGCATCCGACACTTTGTGGCTCTCTGAGTGCGTGAGAGCACCTGCTTCCTTAGGCTTCGGAAGCATGTGAGATTGCAAGCTACGAGTGAATTCTACGTCTTTAGACGAACTTGTTATCTGGGGAAGGGTAGCGCTGAAGTTTGTAATGGCACCTTCAAGAGCTGGGCTCGCCGCTCGAGGAGTCGTGACTGACTCCTCTTCAGGCTGTGCGTCCACGGGCTGGGGCTTGTCAACCTCGTCAGAGTATTGACTCTCCGTATCATCATCATCGTTGTCGTCGTGATCACTGTGATCATCATGATCATCACTGTCGTCCTGGTCATCCTGATCATCCTTTTGCGACACCGCATCTTCATCTTCAGACCGTTGGTATAGGTCATAGACGTCACCTTTATCAACTTCACTCTCGTGATGAACCACACTGTCTTCATTCGACTCCTCACCATCATCAAGAATCGAATCTTCGATACTAGCGATAGGGACATCAGGGTCATAAGGAGCGTCGCGAGTGAGGCCCGGTTCAGGGCCTGGTGACATAAATGTGAATTCAGATTCTTGATCAAGTGTCCTGTTGCCATTAACACGACGCAGGATGGATTGTCGAGAAATGCTTGGAAGCTGATAATCCATATCTAGTCCGGATAAATCACCAACAGTGTCGTCCTCCTCCTCATTACCTTCGTCATCTCGGTCTTCGTGATCCTCATGTTCCTCGTGATCGTCATGGTCTTCATGGTCTTCATGGTCTTCATGATCGTCATGACCGGGAGTGGGGCTTGTAACCCTATCACGGGCTCCAGCTCGTCGCATGCGACGCTCTCGCTGCTGTTCAGCAAAAGTCTTTGCAGAGCTGTCAGACTTAGGACTAGTCTCGTCCAGCATCATGAGCTTAAGTCGCTCTTCCAACGACATGCTACCATTGCCAATATTGTGGATATCAGACTTGCTTATTGAAGCAGGGGGTGGCGAAGGGAGACTTCGAGGAGAGCCTAACATACGTTCTGCGGTAGCAGACAGTCCATTTGAAGATGCAGACTGGGAGCGGACATGGCCCATTCCCGGTAGAGGAGGTAGAGGTCGATGCTCACTGCTAGATGTTGACGAATCTGTACGGGAATGCTGTGATTGTGGAGACATGGCTTGTGACAAGGCACCCTCGGGCATAGGACTACTATCAAAGCGCGTGTCCCGATCTTGACGCCAATCATCAGGCCCGACAACTGGGGTCTTGTCTGTGTCTTCTAGTGTCGCATCAAAACTGTCATCCTGTGCGTCCATCTCACCCCCAGGATAATGACCATAGATATAGTCATCGTCGTCATCATCATCATCCTCATAGCTGCCTTCTCGCGAGTTTGTGCCAACAGAAGACATATCAGGGGTTGCCATTTCGTACTCATTAATCTGAGGTGGGGCAGCATCGAAGGTAACAGACTTGGCGTGGCGGTGGAGTGACCTGCCACTTGGGAGTTCATGGTCTTCGAATGAAATGTCCGAGAAAACATCATTATGTAAATCTTGACTGTTCTTAAGGCGGGCTGAAGAAAGTGATGATTTAGTCGGAGATGCTTGGTCTTTGCTTGGGCTGGGGGGTTGAGAGCCAGTAGGAGCGGGAGATGAGCAAGAGCCAGTCTTTGTAGGGGTGTATAGAGAGATACTGGTCTGGCTATCTGAGCGGCCATGGCTTGATCGAAAGTTATTTGTGAAAGCATTGCCTTGGACCTTAGCAAGAGGACGCTCGATTGTTGGTATACGCATCGGGTCGTATTCCTGTTTCTGTTCTCGAGCAAACATGGTACTGTTTTTTACACGCGACGCCTTCTGCAGTCGTTCGATAGAAGAACGCCTAGTGGGCGACGGGGAACCAGCACGACCTCCATACAACTCGTTTTCGATGCGATTGTTGACATTACGATTCTGCCAAAACAGGCGCGGTGAAGTCGTACCGTCCAGAGGAGATGACTGGAATGGAGATGAATCGGTATTAAGACCCATCTTCTAACGCCACGAGGGTTAGCAGAGTCAATTTGAATTTGAGTTGAATCTAGAATGGAATTACCTTTTGTGAAGGATTCCAACTCGGTGAGTTTCGTCGCTGCTCAGTGGCTGAGATCTCAGACAACGGACGTGGAATGCTACTCTTAATTGGCGATGTAGATGGAGTGCTGTTCTTAGCAATACGCAAAGGCTGCGTTACCTATTGATTAACAGTTAATTTCCCGTGATCTATTGTTTAGACATCTCCTTCTTTACTTACAGGTTGCCCATCAGAGGCCATACTGAAAGGAAAACTTGCAAATTATCTCGTGATTATTGGTAATTCATGTCTCCCAATGGAGAAATAAAAAACGATTTACAAGATGAATGAGATGTATGTTAAAGTCTCGTGGCGGTGCAGGTGCAGAATATGCGGCCTACGATGATGCACAATTTGAGAATGGCGTTTAAGAGTTGTTTTGGCAAGTTATAAGGGTTGCTAGGTTGACGCACCAAGCACCAAGAACCAATCGGTGACAGCTGTAATGTTTACAAGCGGCTGAAAGTAGGTAACTCCGAAGAGGCTGAGGACGGTTGCTAACAAGGTAAGAAATAGTATATCGTTAGGCGGTCAAGAAAGAAAATAGAAATAAAGGACACACGTCAATGGTATAATTACCAAGTGAAAGATTATCTTCCTTCTACAAGAATGAGAAGAGAACAAATGTTGTGATGATAATAACAGTGGCCGAGGTTCTTGATCACAGGTTGCAGGTTGCAGGAGGTTATTTGGATGGCGGGCGGAGGTAAACAGACATGGGAGAGTGGCTTGGTGGGGAGTGGGGGATAGGATAGCCAGCCAAGCGCTATCGCCCCACCAAAATACCTACACCAAATATACAAGTTCCCGCCGCTAAATCTAGGAAATCACCGCTGTTCTGTCCAGGCTTTTTCCGTTGCTGTTGCCCCGCCAACACGATAACTCACGAACCGCTAACCGGTCTAGGATTATCGTTTGTCTCAAGTTGATCTTAGTTACTGGGATACGTGTGCACCATTATGCACAAAATACAGTAGTATCGTAGTACGTACAGCCATGACCGACTTTCGACATGACCGACTTTCCGACTGTGAGACTTTCAAAAAGTACCTTGATCTTCAAATAAATATTCCCATGATTCATATAATAATTCCAATAGACTTTTACTTATAAAATGTCTAGGTTAAACAATACTTACATAGGTACATTGGGTACTGTTTAGACTTTAATGGGTATATGCATACCTAACTCAGGTAGGTAGATATGTAGTAAACAATATCAATGGATTAGTAAAGTATAGTAGGTAGGTACATACTTCGTACAGCTTTCTGCATCTCTTAGGTAAGATAGTCGAGTCCGTGGATACCTGCATCAATGCATTGCATGTAGGTACACGACATAGATGTATGCAACTCCATAAGGAACATGTTGCACGATTGAAAAAAAGATTCATTCATTCAAATGTTCAAATTTGCATGTGCGTATGACATTTACATATCTACCTACATATATAGCTCGTATTTGGATACCTCATGTTTGGTTGAGGCTATGAGTTTAATTTTATTTACCCAAGAACAAGAATAGGAGATAGGAGAAGACCAGATCTGTACTACCAAACGCATCCATTCGAAAAGCCACATGTTAATGACAACAACAATCAGGGGCAAAATACATCACTTTTGAACAAAAACTAGCTGCAGATGGTAGACCGCTAGATAAGCAAGATTGGGAAAAAAGGAAGTTTTATTTAATTTTCTTCCTGTAAAGGCTGGTTGGTATCAGATGCACCCGCAAAGACGCCGTATAAAAGAAGACAATTATTATCATACATTAATTAACCATTATCACTATTCCTCTTCTTCGACCACTTGCTTCTGAGCAATGTAAAAGCGGTCACCACCCTTTTCATCCCTCTCATGCTCCAGCGCAACCTTACTTAGATGCGTAAGGATATTCTCCATCATGGTATCCTGGGCCGATCTCTTCTTTCGGCCGAGGTCGTTGAGACTCTGCATACGAGTCATCATCTGGTAGATGATAGCAATGACAATAACACATGCAATTGAGTAAATCCAGACGACAACGATAGTCAAGATATCCGTGGCGCCGTTGTCAGACAGCTTAGCAGAGAGCGATACTGGGCTGGAGGGTTCACCCTGACCGCCCGAGAACCAGCCGAATCCAGCGAAGAGAGACGCGAGGATATCGACTCCGAAAATCGCGCTGACTAGTTGCCACGAAGGATATGTCTCGAAGCCACGTGTGACGAAGATAAGCCAGTTCTCCGTAAGCGATACCTGGAGGAAGATGATTTCTTGCACGCCGCCGTATTGCTGGATAACGCCACCGGGGAGCCAAAGCGTGCCGCGGAGGATCCAGGTACCGAGAGCAAGTAGAGCGCCGAGGACAACACTTATGATCCAGATCTTAGGTAGTTGCCACTCCACGGGTCGCTTTTCGTAGTGAGCAGTATCGTAAGCAACAGCAATAGTAGCTAAATCAGCGAATAGAGCCAAGAAGACAATCAGGTCCGCACGAATAGTCTCATTTATGATGATCATAGTGGTAACCAAGTAGATTTCAAGATGCAAGCAGAGGGCAATACGGTATTGGATGTAAGCCTTCATGCGCTGGAAAATTTGCCGTGAGATTTTGATGGCTGAGACGATGGTGCTGAGACCTGGCGCAAGGAACACGATGTCAGCAGCGGCCTGGGCAGCCTCAGTAGCGCCTTCGACGGCGATACCACAATCCGATTTCTTCAATGACGGAGCGTCGTTGACACCATCACCAGTCATAGCCGTCAAGTGACCTCGTTGCTGAAGCATTTCAACGACCTGGTATTTGTGTTCAGGGAATACCTCGGCAAAGCCATCAGCCCTCTCGCAAAGGTCGTGGATCGCAGTACCAGCCATATCACTGTGAAGTAGCTTATCAGAGTTGTAGACTTTCGTGCCTAGAGCAAGCATGCGGCAAGTCTCCTTAGCAATAGCGATAGCGTCACCAGTAAGCATCTTAACAGAGAGGCCAAGAGCCTGAGCCTCGGCGATGGTCTGGGCAGTGTCGGAACGGGGAGGGTCGAAAAGAGAGATCATGCCGAGCATTTCCCATGGGCCGTCTTCCTCCTGAACAGCAACGGCAAGAGAACGGAAGCCACGGCGAGCAAATTCAGTAGCCTTTTCCTTAAAAAGGGCAGTTTGCTCTTCGTTGCAGTTCGTCAATGCCAAGACAAACTTCGGCGCTCCCTTAGCGCACGTATATCGTACGCCATGATGAGTGCATACAGCAGTGATCCTCTTAGAGACAGGGTCGAAAGGGGTGAACTTCTCAGTCTTCCAGCCCTCACTAATCATCTCCTTCGCCTTAGGATAACGGTTAAGAGTAAGGATAGTAATTTTGTCAATAGGGTCGAGGGCCTTAATGTTGTGAGACGAAGCCAAAGCGGCGACAGCCATCATCCAGTTGATGTCAACACCTTCCATAACAAAAGGCTCTCGGATGGAAAGCTGATTGGCCGTTAGAGTACCAGTCTTGTCGGAGCAGAGAATGTCGACACCAGCGAGCGACTCGATAGCTGTCAGCTTCTGTACGATGGCCTTTTCCTTAGCAAGGTATGCGGCACCAACAGCCAAGGTAGTGGTGGTAACGACGGGCAAACCAACGGGGACACCGATGATTAGTAGAATTAGCGCGTAGGTCAACAGGTTGTTTGAGCTTTCCTCTGGGGAGACGATGTGGAGGTTGCGATAGAATCCACCAATCCAGGCAGTAAGGATCCAGAAGACGACCAAAACGAGCAGAGTAGTACCGATAGAGTCCATGATAGCCTTGAAGTGACCAGAGTCCTTAGCTCCTTGAACAAGACTAGCAGTCTTTCCTACGAACGAAGCTTGTGCGCCAGAGGTGACCACGGCGTACGCCTTGCCACGCTTGCAACCAGTAGTGTAGTAAACGGTATCGGTCATGTACTTTTCAACAGCAAGGGATTCACCAGTGATAGCACTCTGGTCGATAGCAACGATCGCGTGGCCCACATGGGGAGTTCCCTCCTCATCAGCTTCTTCAAATTTCTCCTGGCGCGGCGATGTGACATCTTGAGCTGAAAGTTCCGCTTGGTACTGAGCCTGTCCGTTGGGGTTGTCGTATTCGCAGATAAGACGAGCGTCACCCGCAACGACACAGCCTTCTTCAATGATAATCTAACATAATTAGCTTCTCGGTTGAGCTCAAGGAGGGATCGTGAAGAACTTACGACGTCGCCTGGTACTAGCTCCCTAGCCCTGATCTCCGTCTCCTGGCCGTCACGGACGACACGTGCCTTCATAGCAATATCTCCTTTCAGACTGGCGACAACGTCGGCAGCCTGCTTTTCTTGGTACCAACCGACGATAGCGTTCAGTAGCAGAATACCAATAATGATACCGCCATCGAGCCAATCTTCCATAGCCAGAGCAATGATGACGGCAACTTCCATCACTATCGAATTTGTCAGTTGATGAACACGTATGAGCAGTTAGCAACAGCACGAACCGTATAGAATAGGGCCACGGAAGAAACCGATGAACTTGATCAACATGTTCTCCTTCTCGGCTGACAACTCATTCCACCCAGAGTATTTCCGTCTCCGTTCGACTTCCATCGACGAGAGACCCTCTCTGATGTCTGTGTTCAACCAGTCACCCGGCGTCTCAAAGTCACTCAGAGACGCGCGAGCATAGCCACTCTTGCCACCCCTCCAGAATGCCCACCATGGCCTCTTCTGGTCTTGTTCGGAGAAGTCTTCCTCCCCCGCTTCCGCACGTGGATCTCTATACGTGTCGACATAACGAATCAAACTGATAAATAAGTTAGTCGATATCAAATACACTCTTCTGCTGAGGTACTCACGCTCTGTACTCGTCCAAGTACGGGTTGTCGCCGTGATTGTTGTTGTCGACCGCATTATTCCTTTGAGCTTCAGTCAAGAAACTACCCGCCTCTAGGTCTTGTTCGGTTGAAGACCCATCGAGTGTAGAGTCGATATAGCTAGACGGAGCTGCCTCCTTCTGATGGCTGAAAATATTAATCTTCTTTAATTTGGGTGCCATTGTGACCCTCGGTACAGCCCAGCTGTATTGAAGAGAATAAAAAGAGGGAGGGAGGAAAAAAAAGAGATATGCGGAAGGCGAGGGAGGGAAGAGAGGATGGAAGTGGCGAGAGTGACAGACCAGTTCAAAACTCTATCCCGAAGAGTTGAGGATGAGTCTCTATTTATACAACTCCCCAACGGGCGGAAAAGAAAACGGTACACGGCACCAGCGACCATAGCGAAACTCTTGGCTAGTTAACTCTGAAGCAGCCCCGGGAGACACCATTTTACAAGGAAGATGATCCACAGACAAGCTATGGAAATAGCAGAGCTACCTTATTTAGTCCGAGGCGGCAATCTGAAGCTTGTCATGAAAGTAGCTACTAAGATTTCCATCCACAACGAAGCTTTGATATCAGATGAATTGACCTATCACAGGCCGAGTAAGTGTTGTATTAGCGGTAGGGGTCTCTCTGACAAAAAGGCCCGTGATATAATGTCGATCCGTTTCGAGTCGACCGTTGCGGCTACCTCGATATAATTCGACGGTAACATTTAGCCAAGACACGGCCAAATACCGCGGCTACGAAAATGCCTCACCGGGTGCGGTTCGTTAGTGATCGATCTCATACGCGGGTCATGTCTGGGGTTATCGTAGAGACGTACGCAGGTAGTCCCTTGCCACAGTTTCAGCACTGACCAGAGATGAAACCGCCGCTCGATGGACTTGGAAGTGCAGCACGTGATGAATTATACCAAACAAACAATAATGTGTTGAAACAGAAACAAATCGGTTGCCAAGATGTCAGGGTATCTTCTCAAGGAGCTCCCGTCTCGGCTCTCCAGAAGATACCAGTGCCAAGAAGAGTCCTATCAGAGATCATCGCTTCTGGAAATAGCTAAGACAAGACGGAAACAATACGAAGAGATATACTAGTTATTAATAACCTGCGCTTAGAGTTTACTGTACGTCAGTTTCGTCGTTGCGATTCTTTGTACATAATATGTCTATGTTGATCGATGAGGCGAAGAGGTCGATTAGCCATCAAATCTTAAGTTATCAAAGTCTCAGCTAGGCGAGATAGGTACGATGAAGCCTCGAAGCTTAAAGTAAGTTAGTGTTAAGCCTCTCGGAGATGAATCTTAACGTCGTCTCTAGTTACGGGCCTTCTCAACAACAAGGGATGGGCTATAATAACGGGGACGACCTAGTCAATCGTACCTATGTAGTAGTATGCAGATCTTATCGGAATCCTTGAAACCCCACGGGAAAAGAAGCCTCACATCGTCTAGCTCGCCTAGGGTTGCGATAAGATGTCCAATTGACAAGAGATTGCTGTGGCACCTTCATTCAAGCCTCGTCACTCGGGATTGAGGCCCCAATAGGACTGCTACAGTGTGCGCAATCGATACCATATATCATATCATATCAACCTAACCTAACCTTATGGCGATAATAATTCGTACCCGGAGTAAAATGTCCACTTGGCGGATTGGCAAATTCTTATACCGAACCGATGAAACTTGAAACCATTAAATGGCTACTTGTTCTGCAGCGGGCAAGGCAAGCGTTACTACCCGCTGGCGTACAGATAGTGTACCATATGTAAGAGAGTTGAGACTCGAGAGGGCACAGATGAAAGCCATACCAGTTATATTGAAGTCGAAGTCGTATGTAGGGGTTCTCTTGGCCAAAACTCTTGGCTTTAGTGGTGCGGCGACCACGGTGTTGACCAATGGGAACAAGCTTAATGAGCCAGCCGGTGCCAAGAACGTCGACAGCCTCAGCGACAAAAGCTTGGTTCGTCTACCTACCTAGTCGACTTCAGAAATGCGATGAAAGATGAAATTCTTCAAATCGACTTGTGGGGGTTTGGAGAGGCGCATGGGCTTTGCGCATTCACCCAATAACGACAGATTATTTACCCCGTCCGCCTATACCCCTTATGTGCCTTGTAGGTAGCAATCCAATCTCAACTGCCGGAGAATGATTACGCAGTACGCAATATTGCGCTCCGCATTGGTAAAAGGGGAAGGGTTTTGCTAAGGACAGCGATTGAAATGAAACCCCAAGTATCAATGTACTCACTTAGGTAAAAGTTCCATGGTTTTTTATGTAATCCGTAAGCAAAATGATATTAGATTAGGTACTTTGGTACTCCCAGTGGAAGAGTCCAACATAACTAGGTAAAATAGTTGTTCCAAGTTCCGTACTTAATGATAAGATAAGGAATTATTTTTCTAAGCCCATCTATCAGGTACTCTATTGAAGTGGATGGTCTATCACTACAGACACCAACCATTCCAACTTCAAAATCTCTTATTTGCTACCGTGAATCCAACATCATGAAGCGCAAGTTAGACGAGAATGATGCGCCGGTCTCAACCGCCAACGCTGAAGCCCCGAGCGCCGGTATGACCGCCACATTCGCAGATTTCGGCCTCGACAGCAGACTCCTTCAAGCCACAGCCCGCCAGAACTGGCATACGCCAACCTTGGTTCAAAGCAAGGCCATACCGCTGGCTATCGATGGTTGTGATGTGCTGGCAAAGGCTAAGACAGGCTCGGGGAAGACTGCCGCTTATACCCTACCCATCCTCCAAGCTATCCTCAAGCGCAAACAGGTATGAACATAACATAACCTACTTCAGATCAGATCAGACATGACAGGATGGGACTAATTCCAGGCCAGACCTCATCAGATTCCTATACGGCCGCTCTTATCCTAGTCCCAACGAACGAATTGGTAACACAAGTCGCCAAAGTACTCGAATCTCTCACTTCGTATTGCTCTAGAGAGATCAAGGTCTCCAAGCTCTCCGATAAACTTTCCGATGCTGCCCAGCGCGCCGTCCTCTCAGATTCGGCTGATATAGTGGTTGCGACACCTGCAAGAACATGGCACAATATCAAAAATTGCGCCCTGTCCGTGGAGAAACTTACACACTTAGTCTTAGACGAGGCAGACCTTGTATTGTCATACGGGTACGATGAAGATCTACAAAATGTCGCGTCTTCGCTACCAAAGGGATTGCAGACAACTCTCATGAGTGCGACGCTCACGCCAGAAGTTGACACCCTAAAGGGGCTTTTCTGTCGAAATCCGACAGTTCTGGACCTAGTTGAGCCTGATGAAGATAGAGGCGGTGTTTCGCAATTTGTTGTCAAGTATGGCTGCGCATCTCCTATTTTGAATTGCAATGCTAACGGATGTATAGGTGCGGCGAGGACGAAAAATTCCTCCTTATTTATTGCATGATAAAGCTAGAATTGGTTAAAGGAAAGGCAATTATATTTGTCAGTGATGTTGACCGATGCTATCGACTTAAATTGTTCTTTGAGCAATTCGGAATACGGAGTTGCCTCTTGAATTCTGAGTTACCAGTTAATTGTCGAATCCATGCTGTCGAGGAGTTTAACAGGGGAGTTTACAACATTATCATTGCCTCCGACGAAAACGAGGTGGTAGGCGAGGAAAAGGACCAACTTGAATCGACCAGTGAGGGGGCCTCTAGTAATGCTCATGGAGATGCCACCAATGAGATGCCGGAAAACAGCGAACAAAGCAAGGCCATTGTTCCGACTTCTAAGAAACGCAAATCCTCACGACGCGATAAAAATTACGGAATATCTCGAGGAATCGATTTCAAGAATGTTGCAGTCGTCATAAACTTCGATTTACCATTGTCATCTCGCTCGTATCTGCACAGGATAGGGCGGACTGCGCGCGCGGGGCAAACGGGCATGGCATTGTCCTTTGTTGTCCCCAAAGACAAATTTCGGAAGCACATGCCTACCAGCATTGAGACAGCAGAAAATGACGAGAAGGTGTTATCTAGGATCATCAAGCAGCAGGCTAAGAGAGGTCATGAAGTCAAACCTTATAATTTCGACATGAAGGCCGTGGAGGCATTCCGCTACCGAATGAATGATGCCCTAAGAGCCGTCACAAAAGTAGCTATTAGGGAAGCGCGACTACGAGAGCTCAAGCAAGAGTTACTCAAGAGCGAAAGTTTGAAGCGCCACTTCGAGGAGAATCCTCTGGAAGTACGTCATCTTCGCCATGACGTTGAACTTCGTACAACAAGAAGCCAGCCCCATCTCAAGCATGTCCCCGACTACCTATTGCCAAAAGATGGGAAGAAAGCAATCACCCCCAACGAGGTTGGATTCGTACCATTTAAGAAGGTACTTGATGGGAAGGGGAGGAAAAGCCGAGTTTCAAAAGGCAGGGGTAGGCGGATTACTGGTCGTAAGAGCGATCCTCTGAGATCGTTTAAGGCAAGATCCAAGACCAAGTAGGTACCTGTCAGGCTGTTTTGTTCCTTCTTAGCTAGAAGTAGTCTCATACTCATAGATACCCACAACCCTCATAATCTAGCAACAGCGACTAATCGTGCCTCCCCTACGAGCATCCTTCCTAGTTCGTGACTTCACATACCTGCTCGTCTTACAAGTCGTCCTATCCAGTATTACAAACCACTCAATAGCCTCCAGCTCAAGCTACAATACTAGGTAACCACGGGTTAATGCGATCAATGCTACCTGAACGCGCGTTAAAGTTAAACTACCTACCTACCTACCTAGGTCGGTAGGTAAGTAAGTGTTATTTTAGTCTGACCAAGCTAATAAAGTTTGCTGATAAGGTTTGCAAATAAAGTATTTAGAGCAGTGCCTTCTGATATATAAGGTGGCTGCTTCGACCTGCCATTTTTTGACCTACCATTTTCCACTTTCTCGACCTACCATTTTTCATTTTCTTGACCTATCATTTTCTAACCCAAGACACACTTCCTCTAAATCACGACGCAGCAACATCATCAAGATAAATCGTTAAATTAGAATATGGACAACAATCAATTGCAGCCCGACTTAGAGCAAATCAGTGCTGCTTTTCAGCTCCTAGCAGATCAAGTTCCTCAGTTCGCTCGCGTGCTAGTCTTCCAGCAGCAAAATGACATGCTCAATTTGCTCCGGGACATCCAAGCAAGACTTGCAGATACCCAAGCGCAACTAGCCAATATTCATGGGCAACTAGCCGATATTCATGGGCAACTAGCCGATGTTCATGGGCAACTAGTCGATGTTCATGGGCAACTAGTCGATGTTCGGGAAATATAGCGAGACTCTAAGAGACCTAGTCTAGCTTCAATCATCGCCTTCTAATCTAGAAAACTCTCTAATACCACCCAAAAAAACAACATCCACTCGAACCGCCGATGCAAGGGTGATATTGCAGGCTCTGGAAGTACTACTGTCCGTTCTCGATCAATATATCTAGCCAACCGAGTTGAACGATGCCACCACACCAGACAGCAACCTACGCTAGGCCAATGCAGAAGCTTACCATCATCGCAGAGTTGCAAAACAGGATACCTATTGATTTTGATCATCATAAGCGATCAGGCATGCTCACCGAGGCCGAAAACAGTGGCAAGGCTGCTGCGAATGTTCCTGCCATTGCGAATGTTCCTGCCGCTATGAATGTCCCTGCCGCTGCAAATGTTCTTATCGCTACCCCGGCTATCGCAGATCCGGTCGTCGCAGACCAAGCCGCTGACGCAGCACCTATTACGTCGAAACATAAACGTGGTGGCGTGTCTACAGGAGCCGAGGTAGATGGAAAAGGTTCCTATTTACACAAATGGGAATATGTATTATTCTCTAGGACTAATATCCAGAACGATCCCCAGCAGCTGGATGGATCGTTCGTAGATCGTGAGCAGGCCAATGCCAAATTGGATGAAATAACGCGCCGTGATAACTCCGAAGATGGCATAGCTGCCGTAACCCGTAGACTCGTCTATGAGTATACCCCATGCAAGTTACTCAAAGTCAAGCGCACGCTAACCAACGGCGAAGAGCGCGTTCTGTGGGTGGAAAGGCGCTGTGTGGATCTCCAGCACGACCTTACCAAGAGCAAGCGCGCACTCAAAAAGTGGTCTGCTAATAGGCCTAAACTACCTCTCTATATAGTGGAGTGCGAATTCATGACGCGAATGACGGCAGAAACACCCCAGCAGGTACCCGGAGAGAGTGATGAATCCATTCCCGCCATGGTTCACGAGCAAATAGGCGCTCTTAGCGGTGAAATCGAACTGTATCGTCTACCACTAGCCCCATTCACGGAGAGAGATCTAGCTAACGAGCACGCCGGCACCCTGTTCCTAGAACACTCAAGAGTCAGGGAGGAGATCCGATGGCCAGTAGATGATTATTGGTGGGAGGAACATGCGGTAGCAATTCACATGGAAGCAGAGAAGGTAGCAAGAATGCCTGGGGCGCTGTATGTTGCGGAGATGTACACGCACGATATGAATACAAGGCTGGGGTTTGATATGATCAGGGTGGGGGTTTATGCGGTGGATGATGTAAATGGGCCGATGAATAACTGATCAGGGTATATGTGCTGCGGTTTCGAAGGTAGGGCCAAGGCTATGGCTTGGGGAGGAGAGGAGGAGGGCGTCGTGCTTGTGCTATGCGGGCAAAGAGATTGACCGGGGAGGAGTTTCGCGATGATTTGTAGATAGGAGGCAATGCCAGGGCTACGAGTATACTCATTCGGCAACGATATGCGTTGATTTCAAGCTGAATTCTTCCCGGGGGTTAAAAATGAATCAATAGAAATTCATGGTTTTACAGAAAATAGGGTCTGAAATGAACATTGAGACAATTAAATGCGTCTGGGAAGAATTTCGGTATATTGTGCATACTTACACAAACTACCTACCGATCTGTGATTTATCGTCCGGGCTGCTTGGGAAACTCCGGATGCAATGTAGTCGGAAGCCAGCAGCTGCGTTGTTGTCCGGCTGGAGAATATTAGTGAAGTCGGAGGTTCGGCGCGGAGCAGAGTGACCGCTTCCGAGAAGTTTTGCCTAATATGGTAGTATATGCCGAAGGCGGGGCCGACCGAAGTCACTAGATAGGCCGGGCTACAAACATGCTAGAAGACATGTCTGCCTGGTCTCTTAAAATTAAATCCAAACCTGAGGTAAACCTAACCTGCATATCAGCTTTAAAGATTGGTCAAACTCGATATGCTTTGAGCCAGCAACGCATCTTTTAGTAAAGTCAATATATTTAGTCGAGCCCTACTGCGAGGGTAGTTAATGCATCGTATCGCCGGTTCTTCCTATTATACAATGCTACACAATACAATGCCGGTACACCTCGCCCATAGGCATACCGTTATTATCGATGCTGCGCCTGATACTTGGCCTTCTCGGGACTCTCATTAGTCTTTAAATCGCAATCGTTATTGCATCGTTTTGAGGAAGCCGTCTAAGTCAAAGCTTTCCTCGTACTGGCGGTTATCCCAGAGTTCACCTAGATCATCTGCCCATGCCTTCTTGCCTGGTGCTCTCACGTCTCCCGTTTCAACATCCACCATGTCCTCCTCTCGTCCTTCGATAGTGCCTTGAGGTTTATCTGATATCAGGCTCGGTCCTGAATCACCTAGGCTGAAGAGGTCTAATATTTGGTCCGTGTCCATGGTTCCCTTGAGAGCGAATTAGTACGATTTTCGGCGTGGCACATGAGCGATGTTACTTACTAAGCCGGCATTCTGTTGGTTCACTACGGTAGATGCCACATCTATCTTGAATGCTTGAAGGCTATATCCAGCAATTAGTAGGTGCTAAACTAAGCGCAGATATGTGTGCACTTACCTCAGAATCTTCTCTTCTAGTGTGCCTCTCGTAACCAACCGGTAAACGTTGACAACTTTCTTCTGCCCGATTCGGTGAGCACGGTCCATGGCTTGGAGATCTCGTTGAGGATTCCAGTCATGCTCGACAAAGATGACAGTATCCGCTCCTGTAAGGTTGAGACCTAAGCCACCAACGCTGGTGGTGAGTAGTAAACAGTCGTAGGAGGGGTCCTTGTTGAATTTATTAACGATGTCCTGCCGCTTATTCGCCTCAACAGAGCCGTCGAGTCGTAGATATGAAACAGAAGGAAGCATGCGCTTCAATACTGTATTCTGGACCATGTCAAGCATTTCTTTCATCTGGCAGAAAATCAACGCGCGATGCGGCTTTATTGGCTGGTAGAGAGGGTCGTTCGAATCGGTACCTTCAATTCCAATACCGCAATCAACCAACAAGTCTTTGAGAGCGGTTAGCTTGGGAGCGTGTACCGGGTCTTCTACGCTAGTTCCTTGTTTCGCAAGGAAGCGCTGGGTGTCGTCGTAAAGTTTGTTGCTCGGTGTCATAACAAGTGCCGGAGAGTTACACAGCTTTCGCATGTACTGCAAAGCTTGGAAGATGTGCTGCTTAGCTTCCTTATCATCACGACCGGCTTCCTCCGTAAGCTTCTTGCTCTGTTTCTTGGTGAAGTCCTCGAATAGTTTCCTTTGCAGCTCGCTAAGATCGCAGTAGTAGTTTTGGAGAATCTTGGGAGGAAGATCGTCGAGAACTTCCTCTTTCAAACGACGAAGTAAGAATGGTAAGACTTGTTTGTGTAGAGCTTCGATCGCTAGAGCTCCGGCTTCTTGTTCCTTGGAAGAAGCTTTACTGAAGCGACTAGCGGCTATCGGCTTAGCAAATCGATCTAAGAACACCTTTTCGGCTCCAAGGAACCCCGGCATTAAGAAGTCAAAGAGCGACCAGAGCTCTAGGACGTTGTTCTGAATCGGTGTGCCGGTTAGGATTAATCGATGATTACTGGCGAGTCTCTTTACGGCAAGGGTGATCTTCGCTTTGGGATTTTTGATCAAGTGACCTTCATCAAGCACAATGTAATTCCAACTCTGCTTCTCAAGATAGTCGGTATCGTTACGGCAAACTTCATATGAAGTAATGACGACGTCGGTCGAGGCGAACTGAGCTGCCTTGGCCCTTCTTTCGGTAGGAGGTCCAACGAAAGCGGTGACGTTTAGGAAAGGTGCGAACGTCTTTAACTCCTGCTGCCAATGTCCTGAGAGCGTTGGTGGGCAGACAATAAGGGATGGGAGCTTTCGCACGTCTGGAGCACTGGTCTTTTTGAACTCTTCTGCTCTGTTGTAATGATCACTCGCGACGATACAAAGGGTCTGAAGCGTCTTTCCAAGACCCATATCATCGCAGAGGATACCATGGAGGTGGTACCTGTTTAGGAAATGAAGCCAATTGACACCCTCTTGTTGGTACGAACGCAACTCAGCATTGATTGCGACTGGTATTTTGAACGGCTCAACTTTCTTGGGATCAAGGAGCTGTGCGATAAATGTTCTCTCGCGGTCTCTACCCTTTAGTAGCTCTTCGGAGAGACCAGGTGGATCAGGGATGCCAGCTTCGAGGGGTACTAGTTTAACCAACGTAGCAAAGGATGTAGTCGCAATCAGGCGAATATCGTTGTCCGAGTCGCTCATACGACCTAAAACAGGCACGATGAGGAAGATGACGTAAGGGAGGATGCCGTCACCCATGACGGCAATCAAGTGATAAATAGCTTCTATCGCGCCTTGACGGAACTGTAGGTCTATGGGGTTGTTAATAGAAGGCAGCACTTTCTCCACGAGGGCAGTCATGCCCTCCACGGTGATGACACTGCAGATAGTGGCCAAGCATTTTGCAGCCATGTATCGAAATATGGATAATTCTGAATGGAGTGACTTGATGACAAGTGGTACCTGTTGCATTATGAATGGGTGAAGGGCTTTGTCTAACGTCGGTGTCATGGTCCGGATAACCGACATAGCATCTACGATTTCCTGCCCGAACAGATCCTCAGGATCCTTGGCTTCAGCAGGCAGTTCGCCTGAAAATGCTTTCATCAAAGGTTCTTCCATAAAAGCCCTCAAACTCGGGACTGTAGTAAACAGATCTGCACCGAACGTACGGGAGAGAATCTCGAGAGCTTCTTTCGCTCCCCGTCGGGTGATGCGAGCGCCTTTAGCTTCCCGGGCAAACTTAGCAGCGTCTGGCCCATGATCAACTCTGTCTTCCTCTTTTTGCATTGATAGGATGATACTTGTCTTCGTTGCGTGAACTGGAAACTCGGGCGTTTCGGCAACCTCAACACAGGAGAACTTGACTAGATTAGAAACGACCTTGTCGGCGGGGCCCCGCCGGCCTTTCTCGGTGAATAATTGGACTAGCCGGCCAATTGTGTCAGCAGAGCGAGTCTGGAGTTGCTGGTTCTCCTCTAGCTTGATGCTATCCATGATAGCCTTGATTAGAGGGCTTGGTTTCTTGGGGAGCACTTTCATTGCTATGAGAGCGCAGGCCGCTGCAGCTCTAATACGAACGTCTCGCGTGTCTTTGATAGACTTGGCGTCCTCGATCGCTTCTACCGCAGCTGCGCGAAGTTCGTTGAGTTGCTGATTAGCAATCAAGCGTTGCGCTGGTACCATAACTCTCTTTAATCTTTCGAAATCCTCGTTGATGCACTTCTCAGCCGTAGTGAGAGAAAAAGCTCCTGGGCCTGCTTCTGCCTCGCCTTGCACAACAACAGGAAGAGCTGGAAGTTTGTGTTGAGGCACTTTGCCATGGTCTCTGAAGAGACTCATGAGCTGTTGGCATTGTGAACGTACCCGTTGAACGTAACTCACTAGATCACGATATTGGGAAGGTCGTTCCAAATCTACGATCTTTTGCAATTCGCCCATATATCTCGACGTCTCGGCTTGAGATGAAACGCAGTTTCGAGCGTATTCGTCGATCACTATGCACGCCGCGAGTTGGGTAGATGAATAGGATGATGCTAGTCCCGGGACGAGCGTAGCATCGTAGGACTCTAGGTGCTGCGTAGGCACAAGCGACATGATCAAGCCCATTGCTGCTGCTGCAGAGACACGAGAGCGGACAAGGGTATCGATCCCGACTAGGTCTACATCTCCTTGCATCATGTGGCCATCGAGATCGTGTGAGTGAGCAGTTGGGGGCGGATCGTCCACCTTAGTGGACTTCTTTCGCCTCTTCGTAGCTCGCTCTCCCTCTGGCTCGGAACCCTTACGTGCAGTTGAAGGGGCGAAACCGGGTACTGAGTATGTGCCTCCGGATGGTTTAAGGAAGAGCGCACCATTCATAGGTATAGGATGCCGAGAGACTCCAACAGGATGTAGAGTAAGTTGCATAAGGGCATCAATATGTGGGGCAAACTCATGGGCCAGCTTATCTGGATTCTTCGCCAGGCATTTAACTAGAGCAGCCCACAGATCCATGGACATGCGGAGAGTCTCCTGGTCACGTTCCACGAGCATATTTTGGAATATCAATCGGAGGATCCTTCCATCAAGCCAACCTTGGGATTCTGTGCCGAGATTGACAAACGTCATGAGAGCTTTCAAGACGGCAAGACGAACCGAGGTTATTGTATGTCGTAAGAATGGATAAAGTCGCGGAACTAATAGCGTGAAAGATCTCTCTTCGTCTTGTTCGGCAGAATGCTTCATTGCTTCTAAGACCTCGGGGAAGCCGCAGAGAGTAGCTAATAGATCCATAATCTTACCCGTGCTAGCACTAAGGTCATCTCCTAAGCTGGACAGACTTTCCCACATGATGTAAATTAGTTCGTCGAGTGCCCCTGGTCGAAGCTTGACGAACTCCTGGGCTATGGGGATCAAGGTGGCCGCACTGACAGATCGGACATCGTCGTCGCTGTCACCGAGACCCTTCATGACAGCTTGGACTATACCATCAATCATATCGTTGTGCTGGAGTAACAAATCCTTTCTCACCGCAACAACATATCGCAAGCCTACCATGCCACCATGGCAGACAGCCCAGATTGGCCTATCCAAACCAAGGTCCTGCTGCATCACCATTCGAAGCAAAATTCGATAAATACTATAAACAGACGCCGGTGGCACGTGTTTCAGGAATGAGCCCAGAGTCTGACCAACAGTCTCTCGAATTGGTGCGACAGATGTGTCGGAGGCATAATCTGTGAATCTGTCCAGCATGAGCACGCAACAGAGTCGGCAGGCCATGTCATCCAGCCACTTTCTGTTAAACGCATCGTTCTCGACTCTCGATTTCCCTCTCAGCCGGCCAGCTCCGGCACCGTGTACCCGTAGTATCTCTCGCAGGCCCAGTGCAGCACCATGGCGCGTCTCCCACTGCGCATCGAATATGTCGATCTTGAGAAACTCACACAGGCGTTCGTACGGCCATTCCGACCCTTGAAGCTCGTCTTCTGTCTCGATTTCTGTTTTAATGGTAACAACTGGCCCTTTAAACTCGGAGACGATCTTGGTATCCTCATCGACGTCGGCTGGTCGATCAAGACTGAAGTAGTCCGTCTTTCCGCCCTTCTTCGTATCGGCATCTGGCATAGGTGTATCGTCCAACCCTTCTGATCCCGCGGTAAAAGAACGGCGTATGGATAAGTCACCAAAGCCACTTTTTCCTTGGGCGGCCTTTTGTGCATCTCTCTTCCGTTTTCTTTTAAGAACATTTAGCTGTCGAGCGCTTAAACCGGACTCTTCGGCTGGCTGATTAGACCCAACACTAGCAATAGTATCCTGACGAGTTACACCATTAGTAGGGTTAGGATCCTGCAGCGTGAAAGGACTGGCTGATTTTTCAGCCGTGATCGGAACCTCCTCATCTTCGAATCGTCTGCCCAACAGCCCAAGCCGGCCTGTGAGCGTCTTCTTTTGATGCGCGAGCCGCGCTTGAGGGTCAAGACTGGCAAATCCGTAATCCACATTACCGGTCCTTAGCAGCTCACGACCATATTTGAGTATAATTGAGACATCTAACGCCTCAGGCTTGAAGTACTCATCGGAGGATAACGGCGACTCGTCGTTTTCCTCCTTTTTCACGAAGTCGGGTTCACCGCTGACCTCTTCCTTCTTCGCTATGGTAGGATCCTCATCCTCATTAGGATCATAAAAGGGAGCGTTCTCGATAATTTTACCAAGAGCCTTGGCCGCAGTAGCTCGAGTGTCCCAGTCCTTGTGACGAAGGTAAGGTACAACTCTAGATAGTAGGTTGAAGAGTTCCTCGGGGTGTTGTTTTTGCCAATCAGCTAATTGATTGACGGCAGTATCTTTAATTAACTTTGTACTGCCTGTCTCGAGGATTCTACAAAGAGTCAGTAATTAAATACATAAGGTAATAACTGACAAAGCTTATTAATTTGACTGTTCTAGTTGACCTTTGGTCGCATGAGCGAGTTCATGAAAGTGTCAATAAACAAGGCGAATGGGGATATACTCGAGCTGCAATAGCAGCTAACCCCCTTGTCGATTGGACATGGGTAGGACGAGCAACAAACAAATAATTACTTACGTGACGAGACGGTCAAGCCTGTAATACGTTCTATGGGTCAGTCTGTGTTCCTTAACTCATGCTGTGAGAGGGTAGATAGGACTCACCTTGACGCCATCTTCATAAATCACGCCTAGGCTACAGTGCCAATACCTGGCAGAGATTCATTTCATAATAACGATCTGCAGGCGTTGGTTAGTATTGCGTGTTCTTTGATAAACAGCAAAATATCATATCTGACATTAGTGTAGGGGAAAGTAATAGGTTGAGATATTGAGATGTTGGATGTAGGATGCAGGACTTTGTGTCTTGAACATGCACATGTATTGTAAGTTGTAAGTCGAGTACAAATAAAGAGGCTATTGTGATTCTGGACTTGCTACCTGAGTAAGGTAGCCTAGGTCCAATACAACTCTTGTTGCATCTGCTGCATCTGCTGCATCTCTTGTTTCCTACGTGACTAAGCTTCAAGAGAGAAAAAAAACCATCAGTGTTCCTTTAGGAACATCGATTTGAAGCAAACACTTGTTCTTTCTTATTGGTCCAAAAGCGCCCTCGACGTCGACAGGAACCGTAACTAAATCAAAGTCGCGGTCCCTTCCATACGCGATAATGGCGTGTATGGGGAAATGATCAGGATGGGATGGATAATAATAGACTAAAGTCCAATGAGAAATCCAATAAGAGAAGTGTGTACAATAGTGAGGCATGCAAGGGTATTGTGTAACGATGGTGTGTAATCAAGAACTGAGAATGAAAGAATATATGGGTCAAAAATAGGAAAGGCACATACCCTGCAGTGTAGTATCGCGATGCTAACGATCAGCGATGCGGCAGCTAAGTTCGTTCGTTGTATGTAGTAAGATAGGCGAACGATGAAAGAATTAGAAAAAAAAAATTATGACCAAGCCGCATACATTAACTATAACCCGAAAATAACGCTAAAATACCGTAAGTCGCGTTGTAGAAAAGTATTGATGCTTATGACGCAAAATGGTTGTTTTAAATAAAATAGAAACCGCAGTCGTTGCAGCCGTTGAAGTTTGGCAACTGAAATAATAGGTACCTTAGAGAGGCTCTAAAGATTCTCAAGCCATAGGCGGAATAGGTGGATGTCAGAATATCACCTTTTGGTTGTTGCTATGCGGTGGCGCGTGCACGCCTTTGATTGACTTTGGCTGCTTAGGTTGGGCGGATTGGGCGGATTGGGGTGGCCGGGGTCTGTGGTGCCTGTCAGAAAAATATGGCGGGATGTGCAGCAGCAAGTCGTCGCAGATGAGGGCACCGGCTTCCTTAATATTCCTGTATGTATGGATACTTTTATACACGTTTTGATCTGCCTTGGGGGCCCCTGCTGGTCTGAGCTCCAACCATAAGATAGCCGCCTTTCCTAATTGAGCAGTCACTACCAGCTGTCAGCAGCTGAGTCGACTTGAGTCAAGCCTGATGGCCTTGAATAAGCTCAAGTCCACGCGTTGAACCTTTCACTTTGAAAGACATGTATTTCCTACCAACGTTATCCTGTATTACAGCATTATGATGGCTACAAGTGACCTTGTTTTGTGAAGATCCCCTTTCCCTTTGGACTTTGGGATAATTTAGTTCTAGAATGCAGCATTAACTACACAAAATACTAATCCATGTTTCCAGCTGCGAAACCTTCTTAGAAAAGTAGAGGGCATCATGCAAAGGCTGCTAGGAAGAGAAGTCGACTAAGATCTTCGGCCATGTTCTTCTCCTGTATCTTGTACGTACTTCGTAGTTCACCTGTCCAAGTGCGTGCTTTCTCGCTTAATTCCTTAGCTCAACCAGCCCATGCGCTAGTGGCTAAAGCCGTAGGAGACCCACTCTTTAAAAAAATATGGTGGCTTGTTGGAATGACGAGTTTCTTGGCCTCTACAAACTCCTTCGTACCTACAAATATTGACTTCCAAATACGTGTCCATTTCTGAGCTCTTGGGGAGATATTTAGAGGACGTAAACATTTAGACTGAACTTGACATACACGAGAAACTGATTATTGCGGTGATGGTTCTCCGTTTCACTTGCTTCTCTACATAGTGTATGTTCATCATCGTCAACAGGCACACGTTTCTGCTTCATCTTAAACCCTAGCTGCCCTGCAGTCGGTATGTATTGACAGGTTCGGTAGCTTACGGTTTCTGTGCCGCAAGCTTGGCGCGATCGACCAAATTGGCCGGGGGTTGCAACGGGGCGATCAAAACACCAATGTGGAAGTCAACTTGCATACGGAATATTTTGGAGCTAATAAACCGCACATCACGATATCCATCTAACTATCCCGACCTCCAATCTGCGAGCATACATAGAGCGATGACAACGCCGTACTCGCTCTAATTATGTATGTATGCAGGTATGTGCGACTATAGTATACCTACCTATGCATGATGAACCTCGTTCAAAGATTTCCTAGGTCGGAGTTTTTACAGCCTGTACCAATGAATGCGTGTTTCCGTACACAAGGCTTCTTAGATCTAAAAGGTAAGCATAGCCGGGCAGCCGGGACAAAGCGTTTGCCTACCAATACTCCACTACTTATGCTAGTGCCTACCTATCACAATATACATAATCAGACTTCGAGCAGTAGACAAGAATCTGGCCAGTGAAGAAAATGAAAAATTGCAGATGCAGATAAGGCTGCGTTAAAGTATCTCAAGACACAACAAAGTAGCCTGTATTCAAGTTCCGACGACAGCCGCTTGCGTTCTTGTTGGATTCTCAATATTGTATGGATTAGGATTGCCAGTCGTTTATATTGTTTCATTGTAGATGAGGATATTAAGGATGGCCTGGTTCGATTTAGGGGCCATCCAGTGCCGAAACGTGCATGCGCACTCTTTATGTATTTCACGTCGTCCACCTAGAACACCAGCATTCAGGAAACTTAAATTACCTACCTATGTTGGAAGATTATGGGGTTTGAAGAGGTTTATATTTAATAAGACTATGAGGTAAGGAAAAGTTATGGAGCCGCACTCAATACTTCGTACATAAGTTCATAGGGCTATTGGATTATATGCATTATGCACACAGAATATCTAGTGCCTAAATACCTACCCGGGTGGGGGGGGTCCTAGAACAGACTGATACCAATCTGTCAACATTATAAAAAAAAGGTTAAAATAATTTATTTAAACAATAGAGACTTACACGTTTTGTATCGGATATTATTTGACTTAGAGATTTTTATTATTTTAATAAAAATATTTTTAAAGTTTTAGATTTAATTTAAATATAATAATAAAAATAATAGTTTAATAAAATTAAGTTAATATTATTTTTTTACTAATATTGTATTTTTAATAGTATATTAATTGTATAATTTTAAGGTTATACAAATAAAATGTATATGGTATATAATTATATTATGTTTATAATAAAAACATTAACGTAATATATATTTTAATATAATATTAATAGTATTATTAATATATTTATTTAATGGGTATTATATATTAAAGGATATATATATATTAAATAAAAATTAAAAAAAGGTTATTTTAAATACTTTTTATTTTAAAATATTTAAAATTATTTATTTTTTTATTAAATTACAATAAGATTTAAATGATTATAAGTTAAATTATAAGTTAAATTAAAAGTTAAATTATAAATTTACGGATTATTTAAATTAATTATAAAATATTATATTATATTATATTACGTACGTGTGTAAAAAAATAATTTATTATTTTATATAAAGTATATTAAAACGTTTATTTTTTTTAAATTAATTAAAGTATTTTAAACTTTTAAAAACTATTATATTAATAAAGCTTATTTATTATTAAAATAATAAAACGTATGATTTTATTAAATTAATTAATTTTATATAAATTTAACGTAATAAAACAAGTATAATAACCGTATTAATAAACTTTATTATATTAATTATATTAAATTAAAATTAACGTAATAAAGTAAATGTAATAACCGTATTAACAAATTTTATTATATTAACAAAAACGCTTATTATCGAGGATAATAATATTTTATTTTTATAAATATTATTTTTTTACAAAAGTTTTTTTTTTATTTTAATTTTAAAGCCATAGTAACATTTATTAAAACAGTATAAAATCGACAATATTAAAGCTATTTTAATTATAATATTATTTTTATAAAAGGGGCTTGTGCTGGAATGTATGGTTAGTGCGTGTGTATATTTTTACGGAAAAGATCGAAAGTAAAATTATTATTATTTTATATAATTCTAGTACAGCTCTATTAACAGGCTTTCCCCGAATTGACATTATAGTACATTTCAACATTTTAGAATCATATTGTCCTAGGACCCCCCTTACCCGGGTAGGTACCCAGCCTAGGCGTTAATTGTACGAGCATTAAACAATCAGATGATCGAGATCAAGATGGAATACATACTATGTAGAAAGAAAAGCCTAAGACAAAGAAACGAGACCGGATCTCCGTATCTTCCATCCTTAAGCGTCTTTCTGCATCCCTGAAACATGTGACCGCAAAGCCACCGAAGCCACAGTCTACAATCTACTTCGTAGGTACATGTAGCTGGCAAACTGGGCAGTTTATTACTAACCCACCTAAGCAAACGCTACGGCTAAAGCGTGCAGCTACTAGGTAGCAAGCTAAACCAGCTATGAAATTTACCGAGTTTACACCTCACCCCAAAGTTATCCTGGACCATCAGCCCAAAGTCTAACCCAATAAGGCAAATGTGGACCTTCATTCCACCGTAATAGTATTAGCGCACCCAAAATTTAATTACTATTTCATTAATATTATATATGTATAAATATACATTTTATACACCGTTTTAAAATTTAATGAAATTTATTAAAATTAATTATTAATTAATTAATAATCGATTAATAATCGATTATCGATTAACCAATAATTAATTAATTTATTTTAATTTTAAAAAAACTTTTAAGTATGACAGATTACATAAACCATGTCACGTGTTGATTAAATTGCTGATTAGATAACAAACATCGCATGAAACTATTCGCATTACGCATCGTACATACTTAAGTACCTAAATACCTTACTACTATACGGAACACAATGCAATTACGAATTAATCCCTGTTTCCTTATTATTTCGTGGATGAAATGCCTCATATTTTGTAATTGAATTGAATTGAATTGAGTTGAATTGAATCTAATGTGGGACCTTAAGATTTAACCAATCAAATCTTGCGCTCAGGCTGTTGGATCCAAAGTTTAAACCTTTGCCAAATCAGGTTAGACTTTGGGCTGATGGTCCAGGATAACTTTGGGATGAGCTGCGCCCTCAAATTTACCAGCTTAGAATGATCCCGCCTAGATTCACTCCCCCACCCCCGAAATCACCGCGCTCGAAAACGCGTCGGCTGTACATTTTCATTTTACGTGTCAATTTCAAGGTTTGACGAACATTGACGAACATTACCTAACCTATGTTATCGCAACATTCGCAAGCCTCTTTTTTAAAGTTTAATACTGTCCTGCGACAATAATTCTGACACTAGATTCGAGCTGCCCGATCGGCAGCGCCTACCGCGACCATGTACATAAAACAGATCATCATACAAGGCTTTAAGAGGTGCGCGTTGACAAGTCATCATAATCCGCCATAAATTTCAGTTCTACCATACTAATGTCTATTCCATATGCAGCTACAAGGACCAGACGGTCATGGAGCCCTTTTCGCCCGGTACGAATGTCATCGTGGGTCGCAATGGTTCTGGAAAGAGTAACTTTTTCGCCGCGATACGATTCGTCCTGAGTGATGCATACACCCAAATGAATCGCGAGGAACGCCAGGCGCTACTACACGAAGGCTCAGGTTCGGCAGTTATGTCTGCTTATGTCGAAGTTATCTTCGATAATAGTGATGACCGATTTCCGACCGGAAACAAGGAGGTTGTTCTACGCCGCACAATTGGTCTAAAGAAGGACGAGTACTCGGTCGATAAGAAGGTCTCTACCAAAGCAGATGTCGCAAATCTGCTCGAGGCCGCCGGATTTTCGAGGTCGAACCCCTACTATATCGTACCACAGGGACGTGTCACGGCCCTTACTAATATGAAAGAGTCGGAGCGGTTGAATCTACTAAAGGAAGTTGCTGGAACTCAAGTTTACGAATCCCGCCGCGCAGAGTCGCTTAAGATCATGACGGAAACGAATAATAAAAGGGAGAAGATCGACGAACTACTAGATTATATTAAGGAACGTCTAAGCGAGCTGGAGGAAGAGAAGGAGGAGCTGCGCGACTACCAGGACAAGGATCGCGAGCGTAGATGCTTAGAGTACGCGTATTATCACAAAGACCAAGTCGCTACGCAGGAGGCTCTGGAAGAATTAGAAGAATCGCGTCAGGGTGGTATCGAGGATACGGACGAGAACCGCGAAGCATATAACTCGGGTATGAGAGTCATCGCTACTCTAGACGCCGAGATACATAAGCTCCAACAACAGATGGAGCTTCTTCGTATAGACCGTCGGCAGCTTGACGAAGACCGCCGAGAAAGTGCCAAGGCGATGGCGAACGCCGAGTTGGTCGTCAAGAGTTTATCGGACAGCATGTCAGCTCAAGAACAAGCCAGATCCCAACATGACGCAGAGCTAGACGAAGTGAAGACGACAATAGCACAGAGGGAGGCCGAACTAAAGAAGTTGACACCTGATTTTGAGAAGGCAAAACGGAAGGAGGCAGAAATCAAACAAGCTTTAGATTCGGCAGAAGCTGGACGGCAGCGCCTCTTTACAAAGCAGACCAGGGGAAGTCAATTCAAAAGCAAGGCAGAGCGGGACGCGTGGTTGCGAAAAGAAATAGATGAACTCAACGTAACGCTGAGTCAGCAAAGGGCGAATCGTCTCGACGCTGATGAAGAAGTTAAAACTATTCAGGCTACTATCCAGCAGCTCGAGAACGAGATTGCAAACCTACGACAGAGAAACGAAGGATTTGGTGGCGATCGACTCGCTCTCGCCGAAGAAGTCACCAACGCGAAAGATGTCCTAGACAAGCTCAACGAAGAGCGAAAACTACTCCGCCGAGAAGACGACAAGTTGGAGACAATCATCGCAAACGCTCAAGGCGAGTTGGCCAATGCCGAACGGGAACTATCTCATACCATGGACCGCTCCACCTCTCGAGGTATAGCATACATACAACGAATGAAGCGCGAGAATGACATCCCGGGTGCGTACGGTACGTTAGCTGAGCTCCTGGATGTTAACGAGGCGTACCGGTTGCCGGTAGAACAGGTCGCTGGTGCCAGTTTGTTTCACTACGTGGTCGATAACGACGACACTGCGACATATCTGGCCAGTACGCTTCAGAAAAACTTCGGAGGGAGAATCACATTTATGCCACTCTCTAGATTAAAGCCACGGATGCCGAACCTTCCAAGAGCTAACGATGCGGTTCCGTTACTCAGCAAGATCAAGTACAGCGCCGAATATGAAAAAGCGTTTCAGCAAGTCTTCGGCAACACAATTATATGTCCAAACCTCACAATTGCCAGCCAATACGCGCGAAGCCATGGTGTAAATGGTGTTACTCCAGACGGAGATACCAGTAATAAGCGTGGTGCAATGACGGGTGGATATATCGATACGCGAAAATCGCGTTTAGAAGCCGTACGAGCCGTTAACAAGTGGAGGGAAGAATACGATCAGCTAAAGTCTAAGGCAAACGACATACAAAAGAGAATAGAGCAAAAGGACCAAGAGATCACCAACGCGTTAGGCGAGGAGCGCAGGCTAGCGCAGAGACTCCGACAAATGGAAGATGGCTATGGACCGCTGCGAGCAGAATTGAATGCAAAGAATAACCAGGTAGATCGTGAAAGAGATCGACTTGAGGCTGCAATCAAACGGCGAGATGTTGTCGAGAGGAACATGAAGCAGTTCCAAGATAACCTCAGCGCACATGAAGCCGAGCTGGCTTCGGACTTTAAGAAGGTCTTGACAGCTAGCGAGGAGAAACAACTTGAGAACCTCGGTGCCACCGTTCAAGAGTTACAAAAAGAGTGGAATGAGGTCAGCAATAAGCGGAGAGAGCTTGAAAGTCGCAAGCGAAAACTAGAGCTGGATCTGCGAACAAACCTCCAGCTCAAACTCGATCAGCTCACTAGTCAAGCGTTTGAGACTGCTTCCAGTGGTACTACTAACTTAAAAGAAGCCAAGCGAGAGCTCAAGAAAGCACAAACGGCAATAGCTTCAGTTCAGAGCAAGATTAAGGCCAACGATCAACAAATCGAATCCGCCGAATCTAAGATTGCGAGCCTAGAAAAGCAAAAGGCTGAGAAGGAAGCACAACAACAGGAGATTGCAAGAGAGATCAAGAAGCAGGAGAAGAGGATGGATAAGAACAGGCAGATGAAGGCTTTGTTGACAACAAGGGCGACAGAGCTAGCCAAGAATATTCGAGACCTCGGTGTCTTGCCAGAAGAAGCCTTCGAAAAATACGAGAGGTTTGATCATAAGACCGTACGTCTAACCCTTCGTAAGAAGACATGTTCATTACCAGCTAACTCTGCATCATAGGTTGTATCGCGTTTAAAGAAGGTTAACGATGCCCTGAAGAAGTACAAGCATGTTAACAAGAAAGCTTTCGAGCAATACAACAGCTTTACCAACCAACAAGACCAGCTACTGAAGCGTCGCAAGGAACTCGACCAGTCACAGGCGTCAATTGAGGAGCTTGTTGCTCACCTCGATCAACGCAAAGATGAGGCGATCGAGCGAACATTCAAGCAAGTGTCCAAGGAATTTGCTACCATCTTCCAACGTCTAGTGCCTGCTGGCCATGGCCGCCTAGTGATTCAACGCAGAGCCGATCGACGAGTCGACCCTGACGACTCTGACGAGGAACAACGGAGTAGCGTAGAGAACTACACAGGCGTCGGTATCAGCGTCTCGTTCAACTCCAAGACCGCAGACGAGCAACAGCGCATCCAGCAGCTCTCAGGTGGTCAAAAGAGTCAGTCGCACAATCTTCTATTTAATATATCATCCTAGACTAACAAGCATAATAGGTCTCTGCGCTCTCTGTCTCATCTTTGCCCTCCAACAGACAGAATCCAGCCCTATGGTCATCTTCGACGAGGTCGACGCCAACCTGGATGCGCAATACCGAACAGCCGTGGCTGGGCTCCTGCAGTCCATTTCGGCTGAGGCGGGCACGCAGTTTATCTGCACGACGTTCCGACCGGAGATCGTGCACGTGGCCGACAGGTGCTACGGCGTGCTGTTCCGCAACAAGAACAGCACGATCAACTGCGTGAGTACGGAGCAGGCGCTCGACTTCGTCGAAGGCCAGGCACCGAGGTAAATTCGCGGCAAAACCACGAGTCATGCTAAGCCGAGGGGTGCGGTGCGGTGCGGGTCTATGTGTATATGGTCTTAGGCGAAGGAGTTTACGTGAAGTCAAGCCATACTGCGTTGTATACCATGAGGCACGCGAGAAGCTTGACGCTGTTATTTATTGCCGCTGTATGATGTAGCTTATGCTTCGAGGGATGCTAATGAAAATTATTTATTATTCATATTTAAGGGAAAGATATAAGTCTTGAGACCTCTTGATCTGACCAGACACTCCTAATTCTATCGCATAAGCTAAGGGCTAACTTCACTACCTTTTGAGGTAATGGGTCTTTTTGACTATTCACTTCTTAGCAGGGTTGAGATTGAAGCTGATTCTCAATCTAACAGTCTTGATCTCATATGATCTTGGTGTAGTGGTTGGCCACGTAGTTTAAACAGTCCGTCAACAACCAGGATCCCAGACATCCAGGCATTTCATACAATACGCTTCTACAAAGCCATGACTGGCCCATATACTGGTATAAAATGTTCGAGGGTGGATCCAAGCACCTAAAGTAATCGAATAATGAATTCGCTACTGTGAAGGACTATAAACCTATTCCATTCAAATCATTGATACGTCCACAAGCTCTTTATCTAAGGTATTCTTGTTCTACACTATCGACCTCCTCAAAGGATGAGTTGGTTGCGGAGGGGGGGGGGGGGCTTGGCTAGAGATAAGCCAACCACTACCGCTGTGAAAACATGCTTTTTGATCTCATTCAACTAACCTGACCATTGTACGAGGGCACTATTCATCGGCTTAAGGTATGCGAACTGCTGATTCGGGTGAAGTCAAGTCAATGTATGCTATTAAGAGTACGCGATGTGACGGTCCTATAGCCAGAGCTGGTCCGGTCTAAGGCTGGCATTCTCATAAGAATGACAAGGACCGTGACCAAAAGGCTGATTGGGTAAAGGATGAAAGATGGGAATCGTCTCATCTTCGAATCTTGAGTCACTTGGGCCTTCGTCGCTTCAGACGAATCTAACCTCGTAAGAACCGACGGTGGCCGTGCTGCTAACTGCCGTAAAGCTTGTTAAGACTATTTCGATCCTAACTTATTAGAAAGCCAGCTCATCAAAGGCCTTGCTAAATATACACCTAAGGTAAGTGTGCTAAGGTAACAGAATTACAACCTGATCACGATTCGAACTTCACTACTTCAAAAAGCTGCAGAGTTTAACAATGGGTTGATATTTTACTATACTATCCGTGTACTAACGTAATTCTACAAGCAGGCGAGTAACAAGAAACGCTAGCTAGTAAACCATCTCAGTCCGTAAGACCTAGGCCGTCTAACACACATACATATATATATAAACGTCGACGACCTTAGATATCCCAACACGACAACGAAATGTTATACTATATAGCGCCCCCGTCTCATTTCATTTCATTTCATCTCCAGCCATACAGCCAGCCAGAACAGCTTACCGAGATCGTCTCGGCTCTCGCCAAAACGCAACACTATGCGAGTCTTCGGGCCCCAGGCCGTCGTCCTCGTCCTCGGCGCGGATACCCAAGCTCTCCCTCCAGACGCGCTCTTCGTGCTCCGAGGGGGACGCCGCACGTGTCCGTGACGAGCTCCGGCTCCTGGCAGTGTCGCTACGACTACGGGTGCGGCTATGACTATGGCTATGACTATGGCTGTTGCCGCGGTCACGAGTATGGCTGCGATGGTGACTACTGCCGTGATCTTGACTATGGTGGCGACGTTGGCGATGGCTGCGATCATGGTTTCGATCGTGGTTATGGCTCTGGCTGCGACTAATGTGGCGATCATGGCTTTGGCCACGCTCATTACTACGACTATGACTACTATCGTGATCGTGGCTATCACGCTGGGGAGAAGGCAATTCAGTCACCGAACTCGAGAAGGGGCTCCGATGCGGCAGGACAGCCGTGTATCCCTGCGAATCCCTGTCCCCGGTAGTCTTATTCCTTGGGCGGGTGCTCCTCGTAACGTCAGACTCGCCAGTCAGAAATCTTCTCAATAAACTCCCCCCATCCGCTCGTTGGTCAGAGGAATACACAGACGAGCTTGTGGAATGTCTAGAGTTCTGAGTCGGGCGATGACCTAACGCGGTAGCAGGCCGACGGGTTGGCGAGCGGGTCCTTGGAGGACGGTCGCTGTCGTTGTTGCGATTGGTATTGTTACGCCTGTACTGCGAGGGGATCTCCGGCACGGGCGGCGCGTCCCTTATATTGTCCACGGTGTACACCGTGACGTCGGTCCAGACGCTGTCGGTGGCGGTAGCGTGGATTGGCGGCGCACTGCGCGAGCGATGCCCCCTTATATTGAGAGGAGAAGGGGCAGCTGACATATGACTGAAATCCCCTGGAGGCCGAAATGCAGGATGGGCCATGGATAAGACCGACTTGGTATCGTCTGGTGTCAGATCCGACTTTGATACCTGAGAACTGTACCACTGCGTTACCTTTAGCCTACCTCTTTCTTCCGCCTCAAAATCTCGGTCGAGGTCTGGGTGGTCTCCCAAGTCATTCAGATCATCTAGATCATCCGGGTCTTCCGGGTCTTCGTAGCCATCCGATAAATCTTGCTCCTCATTAATAGATGGCAAAGGATCACCTGCAATTGTCGATTCCCCGAGCTCTGAGTAGGGGCTCAGACTGTCAGGCCTATACACACTTTTCACATTGTCTTTCAAGCTATACAACGCAGCCCTCCTCTGATCTTCCGCGCCCTCTAGATCGGCTACAGCTACGGGAATCCCGCTCTTCGTCCTCCTCGTATAGTGCTTATTTTCTGCAACGTACCTCAACTCTGTTCCACCATCGCTTGTCTTTCTTAATTCGGTATAAGCTGCATTACTTTTACTACGTTCTTTTCTCCGTTGAAGTCGCCACTCTTTAAGTTGAGGACGGACGTGCCTGAGCTCCTCGAGTACGCTATCGCTCATAGCTATGCATTGCGCTGCCCTCTCCTCCGTGAGTTGCCTAATCCATTCGTCGACGTAGCGTCTAAGTTTTGGTTCCCTAGCTCGCCGCTTGGCTGAACGTGATGGACGTGAAGGACGTGATGAACTTGAGGAGCGTGACGAGCGTCTCTCGGTCCGGTCAATAAGGGTGGTCCGCAAGTCGGCAAGCACACGGGCATTGGCACCCATAGCACCTAGAATACAAGCCTCACAACCAGACTGAACAAAGATCATGTGGCTCTCAAAGGGTGGTGTTCCATAGCACTCGCGGTATAAGTCCGGATCTGTCCACAGGGCAGCAATAGAGTCCACTCGTCCGACGAAAGCAGCGAGAATTGGGTGATTGTTCTTGCCCTTCCACGAGCGTAGTACGTCCGTATGAACCGTTACCTCGTAAGCGACGGCTAAGAAAAAGCGACGGATAAGCCAGGGGTTGAGAACGGAATGTGTCTTACACAACACTGCCCTCGGGTCCATTACTTCTAGGTTAACCTTTTCGGCGATTTTTATGAAGAGACGCTTTAATAAGCCCGAATTATGAAGCAATTCATCCGGAAGATTTTTAATTTTCTCCTCCTGCCTGTTCAGCCATCTCCTCGACGGAATAGCAACTCCATACTCGGGTCGTCGGGATAGGAGCTTTGTAAGGCGAGTAACGTTCTCGCTGGACGGATGGTGAAGATCGATACTCATCCGTGCTGTATATCTCTGTATCTATAATATCCTAAGTGATCTTAATATTTCTGATTTCGTCTTATTTGGTCTGATAGTTTAGATAACTTTCTGTAACTAGTAGTGGTATAGTAAGTAAGGAATCAATGGTTGTTGTAAATTGGCCGCGGAGCGTTAATGCTATGTACTTCAGATTTTTGGGCATTGTTCCTAATCATATCGAAAACAGGCAACATCTACGCGAACTCTCGAGTAGTTGTGCAGCAGGCCTTTTGCTTCACCATAAATACCTAAGCATTTCTTTTGTTCCTTAACTATTAAAAAGTCGGTAACTACTCGTTCGTAGGACAAAGACATTATTCTGGTCGCCGCTCGACTTGGATCGACACAATGCTCAAAGAAACTTATGACGCTGCCTTTAGCTTCCGTCAAAGGGTTGGGAACTTTGAGCGAGTAGACTCACAGTAGTACTATCCTGCCAAGCCATAAACAGCCAAAGTGACTTTGTATTCTCTTTCAAGTGCCTATGTTCGAGGCTCACGCTCCGAGATTCACGCCCCGAGGCTCACGTTCGGGTGACAAAGCGGAAATGCGAGAATGCGGAAATACGGGAATATCGCATCTTCCGCAGCATAATATGCTCCCTAGAGTTGGGTTCTATATTTGAGAAAACGTCCCAAAAGTCGTCCCGTCTACGGCGGCGTAGAGGTTATAGACTAATTTTTATGTAACGGATGCTCAATGCCATGAAAACTATTAGCACAAAAATGCTGGCCAGAACGCCCTAGCCCCCCAACCGTTGCCTAAGCAAAGGCAATTGCGAGCTGTAACTGCAATGTCTGTCTGTATGCTAGGCCTAAATCCACCCCAAATATACAGGTTCGCCTTGGTATCACTGCCGTATCATCGGAATATAGAGGAATCGTTATCCCATTACCATTAGCCCGCAGCCGGACCTCGAGCCGGGTGGTACTCGTGCTCCCTCATACGCTCTAACCTAATCTTCGCCGCCTCAGTACCATCATCTGGAATGGCTGGCTCTCGGAACCACTCGTGCTCAAGAGCTTGCCGAGCTGTGATTCGTTTCGCCGGGTCATAAACGAAAATCTTCTGCAGAAGATCCAAGAAGGATCTGAGAAATGGGCTGGAGGCCGGTATGATATCCTAAATCTATGTCAGCAACTGAAGTAGGAGGACAATGGGTTAGTAACTAAGTCTTACACTTAACCGTTTCATATTCTTCACGAAGCGCCTAGACGCTCGTGTAGTTTCCGCGGTAGGGTAGTCCAATCTTAATCGCTTGAAATATCTGCCATCTGGATTAGTGAAGCTGTACACAAACTGAGTGAAGAGGGTCAACGTACTTGGATGCGGCGTTGCCCGTGCTTCGTGTAGCCATCTTATTGACAGCTTGTACGAGGTGACTGTCTATGCGACTATCACAAACATTCTCCATCATGGCCAAGTGCTCGAGATTATCGTGCGTCTGGAAGAGAGCATCGCCAGTAAAAAATTCCACCAATATACACCCAATACTCCATATATCGCAGGGGAAAGACCAGCCTAACCCAAGTATAATCTCAGGTGCGCGGTAGTGCCTGGTCGAAACAACAGATGAATGATACTCATCCTGGAACGTTGCGGATCCAAAATCGATGAGCCGAATCTCAGTGTCAAGTAAGACCTTGCGCTGAGTAGCCTGTCGGCTCACACCAGCCGACGAGGAAGGTATCCTACGATTGTAAGTGAACGTCTGATAGGCGCTATCACAAAGGAGGATATTCTCCGGCTTCAAATCGGTGTGGATGAGGTTTAGATCGTGGAGAACTGGGACCAATCAGTAACAGTAAAATGGTGCCGCGAAGGTATAATTGCTTACAAGCGACGCTTGTGAATAGTTGTCGGGCAAAGCTCTGGATCTGGCTATTAGGGAAAGGAACAAAGTTGTTGCTCTTGAGGAAGTCGAATACACTTGAACCGAGTAGGTCCATTACTATACAGATGTGCCCACGGTAGTCGAAACAGTCTCGAAGGTGTATACATCGGTTTCGGTTCTCCTCGTCGTTGGCCTTCAAAGTTTGAAGCACGCGTAGCTCAATTCTGGAAGCGTCCCGATACTTCTGCACGGCTCGGATGATTTTGATTGCAACCAGCTTGTTTCGTCTCCGGTCGCGGGCCTGAACAACTTTGCCGAAGGTACCTTGCCCTAACAGTTTTACCATTTGATCTGATAATATATTAGACGAGTAACAAGATGAGGAGGGAGGAGCTAGGAACGCACATTGTGATGTGAGGTCAGCATCAGGGACAACAATGTAATGACCGTCATCGTCGTCGACTCTAGCACCGCTTTGGTGGGAACGCTAAAACACGAAAGTTAATAATCAGTACGCACAGATGCAAGAATGGAACCGCTTACATCATTAACAACCCTAACAGTCACATCACCAGCTTTCTTGACAGGCTTCTGAGGAGGGCGGTATGTGACGAAAGCATCACCGAGAACTTCGACTTCCCTTCTCTTCGCTTCTTGAGCAATCTGCTGCCTGGTCCTCTTCCTCTTCTGACCAGTGTTATGACTCTCGTAGTCATATTGACTATTCGAGGACAAAGACCCGAGCGAGGTAGCAGCTGTAGTGTTGTGGGCCGACGTCGTGCGATCGGTAGAAGTAGAACCACTAGTAGAGGTTTGCTGGTAAGAACCATTTACACTTGGTTCGTACAAGTCATCATTTTGAATAACATCGTCCTTTCTTCGTCTCTTGGCTGTATGACGGGGGGTAGCATCATTCCCAACACCATTCGCGTATGTTCGTGACACAGTAGCGACCGAATACTTCTGTTCCTCCGGCTCGGGGGTGTCATGTATGACAATAACTTCTTTAGGCAAGCCGTTTTTATAGAAACTCTTCCAATCCGGTTCCTTAGAACGGCGACGTTTTCTCGGTTGGCTGTCGGGGAAGGACTGGGCTGCGGAGGCGGCGGAGGCGACCGAGGGAGGCATATTGGCGTGATTTGAGTCTAACCGAGGAGTAGAATTGGTTCTCGAGGAATCTTTGGTTGGTCTCGCAGTGGCTACTGATGCGGTTACTCCATTTGTAGAGGGTTGAATTGTTTGACTTGTGGCGTAGGATGTACTAGTAGTATACGAAGATGACGAAGAAGCGGCGTGGTGTCGATTAGAGACGGTCGCTGTCGAGGCTGTCGAAGCCGGGGTGGGGAGGATAGGGTTTGCAGAAGTAGCACCAGCAACTGATCTATATGAAGAACCACCGCCCTGTAGGTTTGAATAGGGCGGATAGTGATGAGTTGAGTGATGATGATGACGATAATGCGGAGGGAGTGTAGCCGTTGCAGTAGTCGGCGTTGACATTTTATTCAAATGTCAATAAATTGTGAGAGAGGAGGTGAAAGATCCCGTGGAGAGAGAGTTCTAGGATTGGGATGGTTGGGAATTGTTTCGTGTGCACTTTCCAAGAGTACAACACGTACCGGGGGGCCAGTGCAGGTTACTTTTTTTTTCCTACTGATGTCGCGCTGTTCGTGGCTGTTCGGGGCTGTTCGGGGCTAATTGCGCTGCCCTTAAGGGTCCTTTAGGTTAAAAGGCACTTGTTCGGCGCTGTAACTTAGGCGACGTTGGGCCTAGGATTTAAATCCTTACCGAAAAGAGTGCGGAACGCTCTTAACAGTGACCAGTAGTAGGCCCGTAGTAGGCCAGTGGTAGGCCAGTTTAATCGCGAAGGGAATAGCAACCGCTGCGACCGAATTCCAAGGTTCGTAGGCTGAGTTGGCAGCACCAATAAGCGATTAGGTACCTCCGTTTAGGTACCTACCTAACCTGCTAAGCAACCTGCTAAGCAACTTGCTAAGCAGAGTGGGTACGAACTAAAGAAATCCCAAATGTGGTGACTGTGATGTTAGGTAGGCCAGAACTTGCAGGCCAGAACTTGCAGGCCAGAACTTGCAATCCAAAGCGAACAATTAATTATCAATATTTTCCTAGGTAGTGATCTTTATTTTCCTTTTCCTCTATTTCCTCCTCAGCTGTTCGTTTTTGGCCTGTGGCATAGAGGGTTCGAAGGTCGGGGCTTCGGTAACCGAGGATAATACGGTTGATCGTAGATTGCAAGGTTGAAGTGCAAAGCTTTGTAGGTAGGATGATGGCTTCTGTCGTTGTATCGTCTCGTCTGCTACCAATGTGCAATTATGCACGTGATCAATGTCTTTATATTATTAAAGCGTTCAAAGATGATTGCTCGATCGAGTACTGTTGACGGTTTGGCTCTCGAAGGTGGAAGGACAAGACGTGCCTGTGACGAAAGTACTCGCTACAGGTGGTTGAAGTAGGGCATAGTCTTCTTGTTGACGACAGCATTAAGAACGACGGCCGAAAATGTATACTTGTCTACCTCTAGGAGACAAGAATAAGCAATAACACTCTTGGTGCTTCGAGGCAATTTCAAAGCAGAGAGAAAGGAGGAGAGGAATCTAGTCTCGAGTGTGAATTGTGAATGTGAATGTGAATGAAGTCCTGCGCTGCCGCAATGCAGGATGAGGTGGTGGTAATGATTTACTCGTGGGTTCTCTCATAACGCACCAGGCTGCCAGGCTGTGTGATACAGCAGAATACAGGGCAGATACAGGGCAAATACAGGCATGTGGTTGACAGATGCACATACAAAATGGAATATGTACATGGAGATACATAAGTTAGGTATGTACATGGCGGATTCACGGGTTCTGCCTCTTGTTTCGGACTTCGCCCACGCTGTTTGGCTGTGTGGTGAGAATGAAGTAATCGGTGGGTCTTCTTCGTCTTGCTAATTCGCCCCAGGAATTACTTATTACCACGCTATCATTACAACTTAAACCCATAGCGTCGATAGATAATATTAAGTACCTTCTATCTAAACCAAGTACCTGTGTGACATGTAAATACCTATACAGGTACATGTAATTTTTATAGTTAATACCAAAAATACCCCAATAACAATAGATTAATGACCCCTCCCCGCACGGTATGGGGGAGGAGCCAAAGATTGATTTTCTCAGATTCCGAAGGCAACAACCGTGGAGTTTCCACAGTATATATTTTATAAAATTTACTGTCTTCATCTTCCCATCGCCTCCGACGACCGACTTAAGAGGGCACCAACCTACATGGTTAAAAACAACATTATCTCACATTCAAGGATACCTAACATAGGTAGGTACCTGATGTACCTGAACATTGAAATCAGGTATCAGGTATCAGGTATCAGGTGTCATGGGCAACGGATATTATCTCCAGGGTATCTGCTATCGCTGATTTCTTCCCCGTCGATACCGGCAACCTTTTACTTGACTTACTTACACACACGTTTGACAATGTTGGCCAGCCATCTATATCATCATACATCAGACATAAGTAATTACATATTCCCAACATCCGGGGCTGCTTATCAAGATGGGGAAAACAGTTGATATGTCTCGACAAGTTTTTTTTTCTTAATTCGTTTCGCTCGTATCCCGATTTCTTTCTTCTCTTACTTTTAAAGTAGACCCTTTCCTACACAGGAAGTGATTGCGCTGGATTGGCTGGTCAGTGGGACCCCTTCGGGAATACTACCTCATTACCTTAGATACCTACCTACCTACCTCGCTAGAATTCCATCGGGTCCATTCAAAGGACCCCTAAACCCTCTTCTGCCAGCAGTAAACGACATCGCAGGCGGCAAATATCGCCACATACATATGTACTATTGGTACTGGACATCTGGTTCGCCCAAGTTTGTCTGCTTCTTTAGCGTCGCCTATGCATCTCTTGCATCTCTTGCAGCATTAGCTTTTTTTTCCCCTCACCTCAGTACAACGCAACTAGTATCACGATTTTTCACTTGCAGCCTTATCGATTTCAATGGGTCCGGTCTTTGCTTCAATCATACATACATAGCTGATGACTACCTACTTGAAGGAACAAGTCCCCGTTCTGCCCGTCCCAAGCCGTCCGTAATAAGTAAGCAGAGAGGCTTTTTTTTCTTTCTTCTTTTCTGCCTGCGTGGCATCCCATGATTCTTGAGCACAAATCCCGGTTTAGGATTACTCGGCCCATGGCTGTTTTTTGAACGACGTGAGTCTTCCAATTATCAGCCGGCAACTTGAGACGTGCGCATTTGGCTTGATAATAACCAGTTCTTCAAGTAGGTATGTCTACTAAGTGGAAGGTATCTTATAACAAACAATACCTACTTCATAAGACGTTTTCTTTAGCTAGGTAGTAGGGAATATTATTCGTCCACCGGCTGGACCTCAACCATTCCCTGTTACCACGCTGCAATCCAAGCCTCCAAGGGAGTCGGGACAACGGGCCAACGTTTTCATCTGACGAGAAACTAAATTAAAATGAACCCACCGCTTGCCTAGCTTACACCAGGTGTACACTGACAATCGTCAATTACATTCCAAAGAAACGTTCAATCCCGACTTGTTTTCAGCTCCAAAGCCTAGTGTAAAAAGGGCAAAGCCTTTTGATCGACAATTTTGAGTTATCACTACAGAAAGAAGATGAAGACAACTCAAATAATAAGGTCGTTAAGGTCGTCCGGTTTCGAGACTATAAGTACCTAACCACCTTGTAATATCATGACTCGCCAAGTCTGGTTTACATTTAAGTGGTTTGAGGAATTATTACGTTGCCCTACACCTCTTTGATGTCCAATTCTTACGCATCCCTCTGCGCAGTTAAGTATGCCCACGTCCTAATGAAGTCATCCGCTTCCCGACAAAAAGTCGTCCGCTTCCTACATCACGGGTTATTTCGCGCCTTTCCTCATGTAAGTGGTCCCTTCGGCCCAGCATTAAGGCGGTTATCAAATCTTATGATGTTATTTTTGAACAAGTGTTCAATGCCGTACCATCAATAATATATGTATATTCCTACCTGGGGCAAGTTTTATGTACCTAGGTAGGTATATACAATTCCCAGATCGGGGCCCAGACCGAGCCAAGTTCTAAATAATCCTCCTGCGGCATTGGCCAGATAAATAAACCTATAAAAAGGCACCCAGTTTTACATATGCGTTTCGTCGTCATCAGAATAGGCGGGCTTTTTAACCGTACGCCGGGCAAACCGAATATAATAAATACATTTAGTAATACGATTATGTCTCGCATCTCAGAACCGAAGCGTCTTCTACCATAGTAATAAAAATGACTTATCTAGTGTAATGGCAGCAGTGCCGCTCGTCAGCCCTTGTTAATCCTTCATGAGGCTCCATTGAAGCCTTCGTATTTCCTTTCTATGCGCAATAAATAGGATACTATTCCCTACATATAATAAACCCACAATCCCTATCTCCGCAATCTACACTACGGTCCTTCGTCTGTATTCCTTTGTAAAGCCAGAATACCTATCTAATGTAATGTAATACGCAGCTGTGTCGCGCTCAGACCGCCAGATCTTAGAAAGGATCTCTAGCTCGCCCCTGTAGCGAGCAAGCACTCCTCGTGGAATGGAAGGATACGTATTTAGATTCATATTATTAGAGGTAAGTACCTAGGTAGGCAACATGTAAGAGAACAGCCCCTCCTAAACCCTGCCGGCCATGGACAAGTCTTGCCGAACTCGTCACATGTACCCCGGGCACGCGTCAAGAAGCACGCCAAGACGGTTTGACGATCGAAGCTGAGACCCGGAAACCAATTTCCTTCTCGCATCCTGAAGGAGGCAATTGCTACGAGCTATTTAATAAGAGGGTTTGATAACTGTTTCTATTTCATTCTATTTCATGTCCTTCTTATCTCCGCGTCTAGTGACGCTAACAAAGCTACCATTGCGTCTCATCTATGACGAAGTATAATCTCTTATAGGTAGGTACTAACTGTGCCATGACATCAAACTATGTGATACTTGTTTGACGTCTTCTTCTCCCCTCAAACTAAATCATCGAGACCATGTTAAGTAGCAAACACAATCCCCCTCGACTTGTTTCGCTCCAGAAACGCCTAACGTGGCTACCTAACGCCGCCGAACAATGATGAATTCCGTCTAGATACCACGATTGAACACGACCATCCCCCCATCTCCTCCACGGCCGTGAAACTCCTCCTCTAAGCTATCTGCGCTGATCTTCTGGCGCTGCGGGAACGCCGCCAACGCAAACGGTAGCGCGAGGAAACTCATGCCGAGGATCAAGCCGAGGTTGATGGGCAGCGTGTAGCGGGGGTTCTTCTTGAGCCACTCGGTGCGCTGAAGGCGCACAAGGATCAGCGGCGGGACGACCATGATGGGGCTGCTATTGAAGACGCGGCTGAGCGCCGTCTCGCTGACCGCTAGTGTCGCGGCCTTCTTGCTCTTGCCCAGGCTCGGCACGTCATTTTCAGCTTTGCCCTCCTTCGCCAGCCGCGCCTTGTCCGCCTCCGAGAGCACGGGGAACACGTCAATTCCCGTGCGCATCTCCTCGCCGCGCATGAGGAACACGTTTAGCGCACCGGCGGACGCTACGGCTGCAAAGGGCACGAGCCGCCCGAGAATGAGCTTCGTCGACGGCGAAAATCCCTTCAGACGGGGGATGATCGAATTCAGACCTACTGCCACGGAACAAGATGCGCCGACGGCAAGGAAGTACGATTGGACGATTTTCGAGTAAGAGAGCGGGTTTGATTTGTTCGCGTTCGCGTGGTTGATGGCAACATTAAGAGACTGATTGGTGATTTGCCAGAGAACAGTCCCGGTGTTCTATTATTGCGCTTTAGGTAAGTATATCTTCAAGCTGCTTCCGCTCAGGTCGTAGTACAGGATGGTGCGCGTACCTTTAAACCCGGCGTAAGCATTCCAGCCGTAACGATCAAATTCGAGAACACGAAGCAGGACATTCGGAAGGGGAGGAGGACTGGCTCTCCGGTTTCTAGGGAGCCCGATTAGCCCAGCAGTTCGAAACTACGGAACACGTCAAGTTCATCATGCTATCGTACCAGGATGCAGTGTAGAGTCGACGATCTTCTTCGCCTTCCATAATTCCGGCGTCATATCCTTGATCTCGCCTTGCTTATATGCGACCAACAGCTTTTTGGCTTGTTCAAGACCATGGTTTCCAACGAAGAGGGTTCTATAACGAAAGGATACACGTCAGAGAAACAGTCACTGGTAAAAGATTGGAAGCTAGCAATACCTTGGATCTGTAATCGTTGCCGTCTGTTTAACACGGCCCCAATACGTGCTTAAGTCATATTGCGACTCGGGCAGCTCCCGACTGCCAGGCAAAGAAGCCGACATAGTGAAAGTTGCGAATTATGCGATTTATGCGATTCCTTCGCTCAGTTACGCGCGACCAATTGCCAAAGTCCAAAGTTGAAAGGAGCGGACAGCTGGTCCTACAAGCTTAGCCGACGTAAGAAGGCTGCCGGCATAAACAGGTAGTACCCGCCAACGGAACGTATGCGAGGGGTGAAAGTGGGAGTGGGAGTGGGAGTGGGAGTGGAAGCACTTATCCTCCGTTATTGTTTGTACCCTTTGTAAGTCGGTCCCGGCGATGAAAAGCCTTAGCTCACGGCTTCAGCCGGCATTCTTTACAGGAAGGCATGATTCTCACGAGTCACAAAGCAATTTTTTAGTGGGCCGATCTCGGCCATCGTATCTTTTCAAGTAGGTACGTACAGGTAGATAACAGGGCAACGCGGGGCACTTAAACGAGATCCAGAGAAATGAAGCATCTACCTACATACCTCCCAGGTAATGAGAAAAACATAGGATATTCCACAGTATTATATAGGATATAAAATCAAAAATCTACATGAATAGAATATATAACGTATCAAGGTGCAATTATATATACTCCAAGACCAAAGGTAAGAAAAATACAAAAAAATCAAATCCCAGAGTGGTCTCTGGTTTGAAGAGATGGCTTGAAAATTCGAGCACAGCAGGGATCGAACCTGCAATCTTCAGAGGTCGTCGTAGAACCGAAATCTGACGCCTTACCATTAGGCCATGCGCCCCGTTGAAGACCGAGCAAGAAATATAGCTTTATATTTCAAGTGGTATTTTACAGAAAATTCATCCGATCATCCAATCATTTCACGGACGTACCTACACTATGTATGTGGAGACCTACTTAGCGTTAACTAATGGATTCAACAACTTCCTAGGAAGTCGACTGGCAACATTATTACGTAAGGTCTTTCACCTTTTCATAGCGGCATCATATTCGAAAAATCAGGGATTTGCTTTTATTTTCACATTGCTCCTATGCGTATCATCCCATCTTTAAAATGTCTTAAATTTGTACACCTGCTACTTTCACGACGAGATGTAGTTTATCCTAAAACAAGCCTTTTGTAACATTACGTTTGATCTTCTTACCGGCTACTTCTCACCAAACCACATAATACGAAGTGAGCATCAATGCTTAAATACCCGAGGGTCATATCTCCAATAGAGGTATACATTAAGTATGGTGACTACTATCTAAAACACATGCTTTTAAATATCTCGTTATTCGCGTGAGCCATCCGTGCTATGATACTCTCAAGTATCATCCTCTACAGCTTCTTCGACTGCTTCCAGTCGTCAAAGTCCCTAAGCCACTTCTTCACCGTCTTGATCTCCCACTTATGCGCCTCTCGGATGAACTGCGGCTCGGCTTCTACATCCAGGATGCCGTACGAGTCCCAGTGGTGACCCGCCCCGGTGATGAGTAGCTCCGGGTGTAGGTCAGACGACGTACGCGCGGGCGCGAAGTTGGAGTGGTAGCACAGGTCGTTCCACACATCCTGGTCCCCGTCGATGAATGCCAGCCGGTCGGCTGCGAAGTTGAATGCGCCGAAGTCGTTGTATGCATCCACGTCGGGAGTGGAGGGGATTGAGTTGTATTTCCCCGGCGCAAATGCCCAGCGGCACCACTGTTGCTCGTAGTCGGTATCTACCACTCGAGACAATAAAGCCGGTCCCTCTTTTGGTGCTGCGATATATGCACCCTTGGTTTGTTAGCTTCTGGTTCGCGCTTGGGGATCAAGTGGTATATAGCGGTATCCTCACCTGCTCTATACAGCTTGTATAAAGATACGAGCGTGTAGAAGTGTTTTCTATACTAGCCCATGCTGATGCATTTTGAGTTCCCTATAACGAGAATTAGTTACGAATGGGTTGATATTCTGGGTGGCCAGCGTGCAGGAGGGGATGAAATAGTTACTCACCCAGCAATCGTTGCTATTATAGTCCCCCGAAGGACACAGTGGGAGGGTATGACGCTTCACGTAATTGGCATAACTACCAAGACCACTATAAGAAGTGTATTAGCCACTAACACGATGTACGGGAAATAAAGGTATGGTTTTTCCAATTCCGAAACGGAACAGAGTGGATAACTCGATAGAAATTGACCTGTAGGGAGTCTTACGTCCAGGGTTCACCATTGGTGTAGTTCGCCAACACATTGTCCAGTTGGGTGATCTCTTCCGGGGCATCTATATCAGAAACATTGCCGCAGAAGTAGAAAAAGTCCCTCGGTCCGTAAGTGGAATTCCAATTCAACTCCTGCCACGTATTTGAGTGGTAGAATCCAGGATTTCCTATAGGGTCCTATATATATGAGTTAGTAGCTAGTCGAAGTTGGGGATGGAAGTCCCATGCTCAGGACTGAGTTTTCTTGGTTACGAGGTAAAAGAAGGGAACTCACTGCAATAGCTGCTGCAAAGTCTCGGTGGTCCGTTAGAGATTCGAGACCGAAGAGAGCCTTGAACTGCTTGATTGCTTTGGTGTGGTTCTTGGCCACAAGGAGGTCGAAATTGTCCACGATCTTATTGATTCGTGTCACACAATCCTGAGGAGCGTATTTCTGGATGGGTTTGTACCATTCAGGATAGCCCACACTCACCTTAATCGGAGCTGAAGCGGCAATTCCACCGTAGAGGATGTCTCCGTACACCTTAATCGATGCAGCCGTCTGCGCTCCTGCCAAGCTACCGCCGTACACTATCCATGGCGTGTTAGGTGCAGTGAGGCTTCCATTAACACCGGGGAACACAGCATTCTGAGCAAAGTGGGCGTTGTCAGCTATGGTTTGGTTTGTAGTGAGGAAGAGTAGCTCATCCGTGGTGCTGGTCTTGAAGGGGTAAGAAGCTCCATAGTAACGGTTCTCAAGAATGACACCTTCAAAACTCGTTAGTACTGGTTCTATTCTCGTCTGCATCATAAGTTATCTCTGTTCTTCTATACGAGACGTACCTAAGCCATTTGTAGCTTGCATCAAAATTTGAATAATTCCAGTCTGTAGATTTGAGAATCTACTCGGACCGCTGGTCTCTCCCGAGATGTACAAGTAGACAGGCCCGCCTGTAAAGAGGTTAACATTGCTATATCAAGCATAGGACATCATGTAAACTAACCAGGCTTATAGTAAGAGCTGTCAAAGTAATATCGCTGCTTGAAGGTGCCATGGCTCAGATTGGACTTGGAGAACAGCTCATTGTCGGGGAAGTGGTTGATCTTCTGATCGAAGTAGTGGACACCATATTGAAGCTTATCCCGAGGCGCTTCACGCTTTATTTGCATTGCTCCGGCATCCCGAGACAGGGCGGCCAAGAGGCCAATCGACAACCAATTCAGCTTCATGTCCCTGGCTAAAAGACTATGCGATACCAGGAAAACGGATAGCAGAGTGCCAAGGTTGGGAATTATATGCTATGGAGATCCGGATCGACGGGAGCTGAGGGCTTAACCAAGTACACTCACTAACCTAACCGGTTAGATATCATCTTCTAGCACGTCAGCTTGCGTGCGCTACCTAGTCGAGTTCGTCAAATACGATAAGAAGTAACGCAAACAATTCCTTGGTTAGGAAAGTTGCACGACGTCGCATTGCATGCTGACTAGATACTATCCCGGTTTATTAGTGGAGGTGCCTGGCTGCTTACAGGTAGATAGTTGACTCGCATGTAACTTCAAAACGCGGTCAGATCCTAGTGGTCATCACTTATAAAGAAGCGTCACGATTAGAACCTATGATTATGAAAACGAATTATGTCACTGCGTAAAGAGCTATGAACCTATCCGCCTAACCCCTCTTTGTCTACAATGTCTTATAATCCCATTCTATTAAAAGTGTATATGTATGGTCGTGCCGTATTAACCGGCGTAGTGTGGACACGCATAAACATACGGATCGAGGCTAAAGAGTATATACGTACTACTGAAAGGTAGTGAGTGGCAAACACGGACGGTAGTGCGGCTGGAATCGTCTCGGCGAATATTGTAGAATTTGAAGACTGTTGTACTTGATCTCGGAATTTTAAATGGACAAATCTAGCACACCCAAAGATTCCTCAAGAAAATATAGTTATATAATCCAAGTTTTCGCTTTCACCTGTTGTTAGAGATATATACTATGATTTACTCCTCTACATATAACATGCTCTAGCCTGGAGGCTGCGCGCATATTCCTCGGTGTACTAGTATATTTGCTGAGGTCAATACACATAGTATGTTTATTATCCTTCATTACTGTCTTAATCGTAAGATATTCTACGGATACTCTACTAAGTTAGGTAAGTAATAGAGATGTAATGTAATACACGCCTCGAAGAAAAGAAAAAGGCCCCGCGGTGAAGGTGAATGTACGAGTGTTTTTACGACGTAAAATAGACCAACAAGCTATTTAGAAACTTATTAGCCCGATATTTCAACCATCACTAAAACAAGAAACTATATTATCATCGTCATTTTAGGTACATGAGATAGAAGTTCTTATTATAAGAACATGTCACAATGAAACTCAATTAGTCATTCTATAACAGAGCCAAGAATAGAAGATATGTGCCTTAGATATGCATTTATTCATATCGGTTCAGCCCTATCCATCTCGCAGCGCGCCGATGTTACGCTACGCTGCATAAGTGAAGACCACGTCTAGTGTATTTATTAAAGGGAATATGCCGAGGGTTTTCCCATTGCGGCGCAGGACTTCAGCTTATTCTAATTTCTAACTAATACATTCAACCGCTTCTTCTTCTTATTATAATACCTACGCCCTTTCTGACTGTTCACTGGTAATACCTAGGTAGTTTGTCCGTCTAGGGCGCCAGTACGGACTGAGACGCTTGCCCGGCGCAAGCGCAAATGCTACTTCTACGTAGATCCGCGCCACGCCGGCCTTGGTCAGGACAAGGCACATTGACCGTCGTCGCCGCCTGTCATTTGCGAATATGACAGCCCCATCTGTACCTCGCATACGAGCTCGCAAGCCCAAAGTCCGCTCCGGTAGGTCCCGTCTTATAAGTCTAGTTTGATTATCTTGTCTATCATGAAGACCTGCTTCGTTAACGTGGGCTGAAGGCTGCGCTACGTGCAAATCGCGAAGGGTTAAATGCGATGAAGGCCGGCCGGCCTGTGCTCGCTGCCAGAAAGCTCGGCTGCCTTGCAAATACAACGCTCCTGAGCCGCAACACGGCCAAAGCAGGACTCAAGATGGTGTGTTACCGGTATCTAATAGCGGCGACGCTGGTTCGCAGTTGGCGCCAGGGATGCGTTTACATGATTTTGAAGGACACGAGGTCTTCTACTTCGACTTATTCCGCAACGTCGTCGTGTGCAATCTCTCTCTGAACGGGTATAAGAACTTCTGGACTCGGACTGTACTTCGCGAGAGCCTCAGAGATGAATGCGTACGGGATTGCGTCCTGGGTACCGGTGCGCTGTGCCGCGCAATGATGGACCAGATTCATCGTCTGAAGCAGCCGGGGGCGAAGTCTCTTTGGATGGTCCCGACAGATTCTCTTAACCCTACTAATGCTAGATATCACAGAGACGCGCTCCAGTTTTATACCAAGGCCATCTCAAAGTTTCGAAGGCGGATGCTGCTCGAAAGCTCGTCTATTACGCCACGAACAATCCTGATTGTCAGCATTTTGTTCGTCGTGTTCGAGGCGATGCAGGGCGACACGGATACCATCGACCGGCTTATACACTCTGCCATACTCGCCTTGGAGAGTTCCATGTCAGGTAGTATGACGTTTGGTTCTCGGTTACCGCCGACTCTGGACGACGAGGGCGTCCGCGAAGCAGATTATTTCCTCGCGCGCCTGTCTGGATTCAACTCTTTGCTATCCCCATTTTATCCCGCCATCCTGAGAAACAAAGCGTATCGAAGAACTTGGTTGTGCAAAGACGCTATTCCTAGCAGCGACCAGAGCACGCAGCAGATAGAGCATACCTTCGAAAGGTACACGACATACATGTTATTCTGGTACTTTCGCACAGCCCAAACCAAACTTTTCAATATCCCGATGGATTTAATGAAATTCCAGGAGGAACAGGCGCTTGCTATAGATCAAACAAAAATTTGGTGCGAATTTTTAGAAAGCAAAGTAGACCAGGAGAAGGATCCCGTCCAGTGCTGGAGTTGGAATATTATGCTAGTAGAGGCGAAGATGTTTACCGTCCACGTTCGTTACCGCCACGACCCAGAAGAATTCGAGGCTATGTGGGATTCGCAACTCCCCATCTGCCGCGAAGTCATCACACTCGCCGAGTCGGTGTTACAAGAAGAGAATCCGCTTACTGGTGCTCTGCCGCCCCTTTTCGAAGACAAACTGCAACCGATACTGCGTTCCCTAACATGCAAATGCCGCAACTACGACGTTCGGTCGAGGGCGCTAGCTCTCTGCCAGAAGATATCTGGGCCCTGGTTTGAGAACAAGGCGATGGTTGTCGGCATGAAGATCCTCGTCGAGTTGGAAGAACGGGAAAGAGACGCTTCTGGGTCGATCCCCTACCGGTCAAGATTAAGATGGACTATATCATCGTGGAACGACGACCGGACAGAACTGCGGATGGTGCTCACGGGAGTTATTACGGGCCATCGTAAGGAATTAACGATTCGCAAAGACGAAAGTATCGATGACATGATTGAGAATATATCTAAGCTATCTGTCTAGTTGTCCGAGGTGTGAGCAGTTACAAAAAACACAAAGACCTAGGAACACCACAGGCTACTCGACCAAGTCAGATATATAGTAAGAAAGAGATAATGAAGACTCAATACCTAAGATCAAACACGTACATAAACACTATCAAAGCTCATAACTAATAGCTAGGTATCTAAAATAAGATTCTAAGCACAACAGAGAACATTGTTCTACATGGCAAAACAACGCAGTGGACGACCAAGGAAAATACTAGCAGTGACTTACCCCTGATAGGATATCCGCAGCCCCTAGCAATAGACAGCCTGCATGCACAGGATCATATTCGAATACCACCTCTCATTCAAGCCGAATCCCACCATCTTACCGTTCTTCTTAGCCTTAGCATAGGCTTCATTAACCGCGCGCTCCATCTCGGCAATCTTACTCCTCATTTCCTCGACCCGTCTCCGCTCCTCTGCCGCCGCCACCGCAGCCGCCGCCGCCGCCTCCGCAACTTTCTTAAAAGCCTTTTTCGTCTCGGCCTTCGCCCTGACCTCCTTGGCCTCCTCCAGCCTGGCCCTCCTCCTGCGAATCATCACCGAGAAGTAGAACTCATCGCGGGTTCGCGGGCTCGGCGGCACCTCGTCTCCCGTCTGGATGTCGTGGGCGACGCTGTCGAACGTGACTCTACTGGGGGATGGTAGCTTGACGTCGACCGATAGCGTCTTTAAGACACCCTTAGGACGAGGCTTGGGGGAGGTAGGATGATCCATGGTTTCTTACTAAAGGCTTCAAAGTATCTATCTTCAAGTTATGATTTAATTTTTATAAATCTTGATGTTATGTTTTGATAAGTGCTGGTTTTTACGCCTATCACATAGAGACCGTATCCTTGGCTAAATACCTATCCTGCAAAACATTCCAATAATAACTTGTTATGCCGTTATAGTAGTTTGTTAATGCTGTTTCCTCGTCACGACTATCGTAGACAAAGAGTAGTATCAAAATCACAATGCCTTGTTCCTAGTCTTAGTTATTTCACCCCTCAAACAAGGGACTGCCAACTCCTTTGTTCACCAAACACTGCAGACAGAGACAACGCTCTTGATGTTGTAATATCTTTTCTAGACTCATGTAGCGTCGTGCTAGACACGACGTGAATTAATGGGGGGATTTTACATTAGATGACTTTCATACTTAATTTTTAATAATAGATACATTGCGGGCTTTTGTAACGCACGCCAATGTTGTTGCTATGTACAGAAGCCCAGATACCAACTCGTTCTACATACAGTCTCTTGCCCACCGGTTTCCACGAAGCCCCCCTTAGTTTTGAGACTGCAGAATACTAAGTATCAACACTTTTCCGCTGTTAGCGATGCAACAAAACACATCAGTCCTCGTAGAAGCAAGGCAGAAGAGAAACTACAAAAGTACAAGGCTCCACAGGAACATACTAAGCAAGCGTATGTCCGTTCTAAGCTGGGTCGACTCTATAGAAAATGGAAATAGAGGTGACAATTGCTGTCGGAATGAAAAGAGTCGTTAGACTGTGTGAATCTGAGGGTACAAAAGGAAATGCAGAGAATGCGTCTTATTGGCACAACGATGAAAAGAGGTTCGGGTATCTGTCGTAATCAAGGAAATTTTCGCAATTCGGAAGTAGGCCACTCGGGATAATAGAAAGACCTCGAAGAGTTTATTGTCTGAAGGAGCTGTGGCTTTGGTGCGCGTCTTGGAGAGCTATATATGATATCAGTAAAAAAGCTAGCTAGAAGTGAGAGTAGATTGAATAGAGCTTGCGTCACTTACCATGTAATATATTTAACTGACCGGCTCGGTCTTCGCAGGCAATCTGCAAACAGGAGCCTTCCATAAGATCTAAGACAACGCTGTTGGGGAGTTCCTGGATCTCGACATCAGGGATGTAGGGCGCACGGAAATCGCTCAAGTGATAACGCTTAGCACCAGCAGCGACAGCCTTGTCCTTTCCACCCGTTGCAGCGCCTTGGATAGCACTCAAGAATAAGAATCCTTGAGTGTCTAGAGACATGCTGCGGCGCTTCCATAGCAAGTTGTCCGGAAATTGCACATTCACATCTCCCATATACGCTACAACTGCTGGTTGAGAAGACAGGGAGACATTAGTCGTAGGAGCGACAAGCTGATCCGCATCTTCCTCGGCGACAGTAGGAGAAATGTGCGGGCTGGTAACTTTCCTGTTTCCATTAAGAGAGTTCGACAAGCGCCTCATGAATCGAGACGCTCGTGTCTCGGACTTTTTATCACTCTTCTTGTCATCATCTCCAGAACCACTGTCGCTTAGGACGGCGGGCGACCCGATAGGCGTCGACGTTGAATTCTCCCGCTCACGACTGAAAGATGAACGATGGCTTGAAATTGACAAACGTCGCGCGAAACCGCCACTGCTCTGATGGGCTGACGGTGGCCTATTTGGAGACTTTGATCCGTTCGGAGACATTATCGCTAAGTTATCAGTCGATTTGCTAGCAGTTGATGTTCGGCGGTCTTTGATAAAATCCTTGACTACGCTCAAAGAAGAGCGCCGATGCTTCTTCTCACCATCATCAGAGGTTGACTTTTTATCACGTCTCTCTTGAATTGTCTCCTTAGACACCTGTGCTAATGGGGTTGGCACTGGCTCAGGAACAGGCTGAGATAATTCCGGTCTTTGTAGATCTACAATGAGTGGTGACTGCTTTAATTCAAGCTGGGGATAGTCGCTGGGGCTCGCATTTACTTCAGGTTTCCCCGGTAGATTTTGACTAGGATCGCGGACGATTCTTGCAGTAACTTGGATCGATTCAGGCCGCCCACGAGGTGAATTCTGCGTTGGTATTTCAAACATAGACAATCGACTAGCCACCGAGCGAGACCTCTCACGCCTCTCTGCGCCGGAAAGTTTAGGTGGTCTTTCTTGAGATTGTTCAGCTGTGGGAATATGCTGCTCCGGAGAACCGTCATGATCCACCACAGAAGGGGATCTCGACGGTTCTCTGATACTCTGCCTACGAACACTGAAGAAAGCCGAAGATGGTGCTGCGGTTTTAGGACGGACTTCTTCTGGGCCACCAGGGCCTGAAAGCTTCTCTAAGGCTTTGATTCTCTGCGAAATGCTCGAGCCGAGATTGTTCTTCTTAGCTTGCAAACCAGCATTCGACGACTGTCGGGTGATATTGTGTAGTAGAGCCGCACCACCCGCCGATACACTTCTAGCGCTGCTCTGTGATACATCACTAGGTGCCAGGAGAGGCCCACGCATCGGATTTGAAACTGCACGTGATAGTGGCGGTCCTGGCTTGACGGAACTAGAATTGGGGAAAACGGGAGTAATGGGCGACTTGGACACGAGCATAGGTTTAGCTTCCTGTAACGTTGCTGACTGTAGCTCCTCCATCAAAGCATCGTCGAGAAGAGGATCGGAGGTTTCAGAGTGAGGCGTGGTCTTCGTAAAGTCGGTTCGAATAGTTCCGACGACAGTCATGCGCTTAGCTGATTTCGGGGGAAGCGTAATCTCTGAGGCAGCCTTTGGGAATGATTCGCCTCCGGTCTGCTCACGGTATTCTACGGATGTGTTCGGTAGAGAGGGAACGGGCTCTGCGGGAAGAGAAATATCTGGTATAGAGAATTTTGATCTTAGGCGGGGAGTTGTTGGTGATCTCTGTTCAGCTGGGGTTTGCGGCTCGTTGGAAGAGAATTTCGAAACAGGCAATCTCAAAGGTGATTTGGGCGTGTCCTCTTCGCTCGGGGGTTTCTCGTTACCCTTTGAGTTGGGCGGCGAGATGATATCAGTACGACCATCCGCCTTGACTGAACTGGGGATCGAATGCCCTGTTGTTTGTGTAGGATGGTCTGGACTCTCTTGAGATTTCTGACTTATTTCAGTATTTTTTGCGTCTAAAACATCCGTGTTTGTCTCAGTCTGTTCTAGCCTGTCTCCCATTCCTGGAAGGTCTCTAGGCGCAACCTCCTCAGCCTCTTTCCTTATGTCTTTCGAGGCCTGGACAGTTTCGTCAGTCGACTCAGATAGGGAGGATGCTTTCGTGGATGCCCCTATTTCAGATGATGTTGCACCCGTCGGAGAATTTGGGCGGGAGTCGGATGTATCCTCGGTATTGATCGTCATCGGGGTGGGTGGGTCAATGGCAATACCAGAATCTGCGTTGGATACGGCACGGTGACCAGTGTCGCTCTTGATTCGTAGAGAATCTTTAGATTCAGTATCACATCCTTCTTTCTCCTCGCCTGGAGGTGGATTATCTAACGGTGCTGTCTGCTCTGACGTTGTAGTACTCATCATCTTTTTCTTTTCCCTCAGCTTCATGGCCTTCATAAGTCGTGCTTTCTCAGGTGTGATTTTCACCTCCTTTGTTGGTGGGGGCGCTAGCGATTGAGTGGCTGATTTAATAGAAGCTCCCGAGCTCGTTGCGGGTCGCGAGGGCAGTTGAAGGCCAGTGCCTTGTGGAACCTCAGGGATAGGTTTAGATGATGCGAGGGCGGTATCCAAAGCAACCCCCTCAGCTTCTTCAGTCTTCTCGACCTGTTCCATATCTTGAGATTGCCCCTTCTTAGTCCCCTTGGAGAATAGCTTAAATCCTGCCGGCAAGGCTGCAGTGGGGCGAAAGTTTTCCGTCGTCGAAGGTCTTTTGTTTGTATCTAGGGATGGTCGGGGGCCGAGCTTCACTTTTGGTTTACCATAAGCGTATGTCGCGTAGCCGTATAAATCAGCGCGCGTGGATTGGGAGGATAGACGTGGAGCACTTTCGGACTGTGTAGGGGATGTCGGTCTGTCAGCTCCTGTAAATTCTGGGACGTTGGCTGTTGAGGCAAAGCTGGTTTCTTGCGGGGCGGAGATCTGTTGACTATCGAGTACGGTAGGGCGTTCTATAGGCGGTGAGTGAGCGGGTACCGAGTACACAGATGATGCGCGTTTATCTTCCTCCTTAACCGTGGACTGCCTTTTCCTCTCCCTTTCTTCTTCTTCCTCTTCCTCAGCAATCTCATTCAGTCTCCGCCGTCGTAATGAACTCGAGGACGAGGATGCCGATCCGGAAGCAGTATGCAGCGAACAAGCTGCAGAAAGCTTACTATCTTTCAGATCTTTGGCTACCGAAATTTCGAAAGTGATATCGTACGGCGCAAACCGCTCACAGACAGCATTGAAATGCACTGCTGCACGAGCTATACATGACAAATTCAAATCGAATTAGCAATTTATCCTGCTTACTCTTCTATTCCTAGAGCTGGATTGCAAATGACTAGACAGTAGGTGCATAATATGATTAGCTGAATAGCTCACCTTGGATAAGTCTCGAGCAATCCTCAGGTTGGTATTTTAATAAGACAATCCTCCGCCTATACTTAAGGAAGCCGTACAATGGCGATGCCTCTTCGTATTTTGCGATTGCACCACGAACATCAACGATGCCGCCACTCCCACGGTCAAGAAGCTCAATTTCGTCACGATTGGCGTATTTGAGAAGGAACCTGTGTTAGTTGGACCAGACTTAGGTCAGCGGCGCAAACTCAGACGAACGATTTGGGACGGGAAATAAAAGACAACATTGTGGTAAGAACAGCGACGTAGATCACGACACATTTACCACATGAGGAATATTTTGGCTCGAGAAAAAAAATTTCATACCATCCGCCAGGTTCGGTGGTAGCGACTTCGTGGGCTTCTATAACCTTGGCATCGTCCAGTCCATTCAACGACATTCTTCTTAGAAGATGCCGTCCAATGCGACAGCTAATCTAGTAGGATTCGGTGTTACGCTGGAAATTTTGTCGACTTGTATTTTTTTTTATATGCGATTCGAGATCCTACCGGCCTACAATCAACTTATCGGCAGGCGAGATACAGGAAGGATCGGATGGTTATCCGGAACCAGAACCAGGGCCAATTCAAAGGACCGGCAATCTGGTTCGACATTGAGACAACACTATTCGAAGGTGATAAAGTATTTACAGAGATGTCACCATAAAGATGGTGTCGACGACAAGGCGCATAACATAAATCGAATTTCTGTACACAGATGAAGAAGAGTTGAAGCGGCCGAAACGAAAATTGGCGGGATAGCGGTATGGGGTTCGACCAGGGGGCGGGAAATTTCGATAGGGGCTTGAAGGATAGTAATATCGTTCGTACCTAGCTAACTACACATGCTATGTAGGTAGATAGACCAGGGATCAGGGGGTGGTGCCCGGTGCGGAAGCCCGAGCGCTAGTAAGACATCTACAGCTCAGATAATCTTCTGCAGCTATGGTATGTAGGACAGAAGACACTATTAACGACGATAGAAGCGAAAATTGGTGAATATAGGAAAAGGGTGAGTGATCCGTGGCGAGGAATGATCTAAGGAAACTGCCGAAGATGCTTTCACCGAAGTTCGTACAAACGTAAGGTCCTTTAATGTACTTTGTAAGATGATATTAATAAAGAATTAACGAGCGACGATGGTAGTAAGACAGAAGACAAACAGCTACCTTCTATCTTTCTACCTCTAGCAATGTGTATGTAGAAAGAGACAGGATACGGTGAAAATGTGGTGAAAATGTGGTGGTAAGCTTAGACATGAGCCAATGATAGCTGATCGGTTGAAGAAAGGGGGAACATCGGAAGTGCACTTGGGATTTCACACTTGTTTTGTGGAGGTACTTACCTAACAGGAGATTACCCTACCCAGACTGCCTGATTGGGTACCTACTCAGGAAAGTGCGTACGGAATACACGTATTAAGTAATCGGGACTTCATACACAGGTACATAATGAAGTACATGCATATACAGGGAAGAAATACCTAAACCGTCTTCTACAATTCAGTTTCCATTCCAAGGTCCAAGGTCGAATCCCGTATCTTAAACATTCGGGCTTTCCATTGAAAAGCCTTACACTAGAAAAAACTTACAATGTGACAATATACCTATTGCTAAGCTGATCTTGGTAGAGGAATAATTTAGAAGGTTCAAATCTCGGCCAACACTAGCCTAAATCTGTAACAACGGAGAAGCGCTAATCTCGACCACCTTGCATTAGTAGATTGTGCCTGTTGCACATATGTATGTACGTGCATATGTACATAATATCAGGTTAGAGCGATGAGCAGCTTCGAGCCCCGCACGCAATCTTCAAGGTTCAACGTTCCAGCATTGAGACATCTACGATACAAGCCAATCAGCTTGCGCGATGCAAACGGATATAGTTTACACAGTATGTTACCATTAATACGGTACAGTATCCTCTTTCAGGGGCACAACGTGGAGGGCCGTCTCTCGCTTTTATTGATCCCCTATTTAGTATTCTACTCGACTTTTCGGAAAAGGCGCCAAGATTTTGTTCGGCCATCTCCTTTTCATTGCCGGTAGGTGAAAAAGATCTTCAGTTCCTAAATTATCTTGAATACGCGGGAATCTATGAGGATACCCGTTAAGCACAGAGATACTATCGTATATTAGTATTCGAGCTTCACGTGTCCGTAAATAACTTCGAACTACTTCTACTACTAAGGGCTTAGGTTCAGTTCTAGAGATACATGTAGGTACCTAATATACCGCGTCCTAAGTTCATAAGACATATTATAGGGTAACATCGTCGCGACCTAGGACAACCCGTGTCATTGCCTACTTCATAAATGTTCGTCTCGACGGATGAGATAACTGGCATATCACATTCGGACGGCCGAAAACTTTCGTGTGCCCACATCCTATCAACCAAAAACCTGCCCGAAGGAACCATAAACCGAACTTGTCAAGACGTCGTGTCCCATGTTAAATGAGAGGATTGACTAGTTAAGCAAGTAGAACTTACTTAAACGAGTATATGAAGTACCACCGAGTATGACGGTGTGGCTGTATGCTGATAGGATATGCGTATATGTAGAATTAATATCAACTGTCAGCATTGTTCTACATATCCCATAATCCCGACCATACATGAGACGTAAGAACCTTAAGTCGTTTCCAGCCGAAAGACTGGCTTAGAGACGCCGAGAGAGTTTCCTCGTACCTAGCAAGACCTTATTTACTACCGCCTACAGCTTGCCTAGGTATCTTTAGGAGTTGCTAGTTGTATCTCGCGGTCTTCTCAGGAAACCGGATTCTCTAACCTACGGAGAATCTTCCTGTTAAGAACAAATGTCTAATCTAGTCTTGATTTACGCTAGCAGTGGAGAGAAGTCTAGAACAGCTTTTTTTCTAAACCTCTTTTATCTAGTCGGGTGCTAACGCATACTTGCAATAGACTTTAGGGCTGACAACCTACTCGGGACAGGTAAGTCAAACATTTGCTCGTCTGAGACGAAAAAAGGTTGTTCGCCAAAGACGCTAAGGAGGGAAGGTCGAAGCTGAGATATGGTTTCAATGTTGATAGAAGAATGGCAAAAAGTCCGAACTTAACACTGAGGATAGACAATTGACCCGAATTGCCTCTTAAGGTTCTTACCCCCTAGTCTGGTCTTCCCATGGGTGAGGATATAAGCTTTCATATTGCCAAAATGTTCATTGATTGCTGTGACCATCACCTGTAACGTACACCTTTTCATAAGTCCATGCTAAGCTAAATCATCATCGCCGGTAGGCTTTACGGCCCACTTGCTATCTTCGTCTTCCGAAATGGTCGGGTCTTCGTTTACTCCATAAAGATGTCTCCCTAATACAAATATGAAATGGCCAACGGAACCAACCATCTTCATGGGCTATCAGCTTGACTAAGGTAGTTTCGTGGTCATATACTGACCAAGGTTCACCTGAAATATGTACATCATGCCAAAAACGTTAGGCATACCCCCTGCTGCCTTATGAATAACGAAAACCTTAGTGTATCGCGAGAGTCGAGCTTGGCAGCAACTTTCGGAAGCGGAATGTAAAACAGGTCTGTAATTGTTGGTGAAAAGATCCCAAGAAGAGTACACTACTCCCATTATAAAAGAACCGGAATTAGGATTTCGACAGCGGGCCAGTCGTATTCGGAGATGTCGAATCCGGAGTCGCGAGACCGCCTGGGTTCGGGATTGCGTCTGCAGTGATCTCCGGTGCGTCGCTATCTTCTATCGACGAAGGCTCCTCCTCGACCGGCCCTTCAATGATGGTCGGTCTGAAAGCATCTCCGTCGTCGATGGGTATAAGATCATGTCCTCGACCACTGTTACTAGCTGATACGCCAACGGCTGGTGAATCGCCTTCAGCAATCTTCTGCTTAGTAGAGATCACAATCTTATCGGCTTCGCTTATCTTGCCTCCCGCACCAGAGCTATCTCCTTCCACACCGATGGGATTCTCCTTGTTATTTTGATTCTCTAGCAGGGCAGCCTTGTCGAATCGAACGATCATGCATGACAAGTTGTCTGTGCTGAAGCGAGCCAGGGCATGGTCAACAAGCTTCTTAGCCGCAGCCGCCGGGTCTCGTTCGTCGCGAACGAGGTTAACAGCATCTTGGTCTTCGCAAACGTCCCAGAGCTAGGCACTTATTAGCAACGGTCTGAAAAGAAAAAAACGTATATCTAATGAACTTACACCGTCGCAAGCAATGATGATAAACTCGTCTATTTCGGGCTGGATAACGGTCTCGGTAGTGTATGGATGACCTGTTACAAGGTCTTTCATGTATGTATCTCCAAGAGCTCGAGTGACGGCCAATACACCATTTACGCGGTTATTGAGGATCAAGCCTCCAGCATTCGAGATCCGCTTTCCTTCGTTCTCGTCGCTACCCTTGTGGTCATACGAAAGACGTAATGCTTTACCAGCTCTACATAGAATGATCCTAGCATCACCCACATTTGCCGTGTATAGAACGCGCTGCCGAACCGCAGTACCCTTCAGCCTTGCATGAGCTGATTCGGCGATAGCATTGTTACCATTGTCATTCTCAAGCTTCGCATCCCGAGGTTTTAACGTATCCGGCGTCTTTGAAGCAGCAGCAGCCGCCGGGGCGATGGCTTGAGAACCGGTCGCAGAGATTGAGCTAGGAACCCGGTCCTCCCAACGCAAGACAGCAATTGCTGCGGTACAGCCACTGTTCTTAAGAGGAAGCTTCTCGAGCTGTGCATCAACATTGGTGAAGGTCTGATCAAGAAGTTCGGGAATAGGCACGTTGGGATTTCGTCGTATGGTGTCTTCGAGAATAAGATGCAGCTTCTTTCCACACCAGTCTGCGGCGAAGGTACCAGCGTGTCCATCAAATATTGCAAAGTAGCCGTTGTCAGTTTCTACTATGTCCTGCACGCTCGTCTCAGGCTGGTTAGAATCCTCTGATGTAGACCTTTGGGACTTTTGGCTCTTGTTACCCGGATCCGGGGCGATGAGGGGTGCGGGAGTATGCAGGAAATTGTAGAGGAACGCATGCGTGTCTTCCATTGTACGGCGGCATTTTTTGTTCCTGTCTTCCCAGACACCGACGCGGAAGGTAGATCGTGGACCAGGAAGGGATTCGCCAGCAGAGTTATTGTGCTGGCCTTGAGGTACCGCAAGAGATTGATCTTGCTTGCCTAATTTCTGTAGAGGAGTCTGGGAGCTAGCATCACTATTTGTCCTGCCAGCCTGGCCGAAATTCAAGCTATTCCTGGCGCTGGCTATAAGACTGCTGGCTTTGCTCCCGACGCCAGAACTCCTTCGCTTTTTTTCCGAATTACCCGTATCGGGATTATGTCGCCCGGGCGGGCTACTATTTCCACTACGCTTCTCGCCGCTGGTTGCTTGATCAGGAGATTTTGACGGAGTCACACCCGAAGCAGACTCGTGCTTTCGGTCCGGAGACGGGGATTTCTTCTCCGACTTCGTAGAGTCGGCTACAATAGTATCGGATTTGGCCGCAGCAGAACTAGAGCCGCCGCCAAACATTCTATTAAGCAGACCTCCCTGCGAAGAGAGACTGCGTCGCTTGTTCCCTGCCAGATTTTCGGGAGTTGAAGTCGTCGATTGTGGAAGGGGGATATGAGGTCAATATATAGGATGCGCCTAGGTCGTTAAGCGATGCGGAGAAATGCGCAGATCTTTTGGTCTTTGGTACGGCGATAGGAGGTGCGGTAGGCGGGGGGGAAGATTGCACAACGGCTTATGTAGATTGGCGTCAAAGAATTGGGCGCACAAGATACTTGAGTCTGTATAGAGCTGTCGTCATATATGAGGCGCTTGGCTAAAGTCTTGTGACGGTGGGACGCTAAGAGACACTAGGTTAGAACAACTGTGGTCATGATATGTAGTACTGTATCGTATAGGAACCCTGTTATTCGGGGATGTAGAGGCTGCTTAGCCGTAAGGGAGCGATCAATAGTAGAACTAAAAAGCGAGCGCCTAGCACCGTAAGGTAGGCGATTATACCAAATATAAGAGAATGACAAGATGGAGGAATCGAGAAGAAGACAATACCGAGGACAATGGGGAGTGACCGGGCTGTGTAATAGTAAAAAACAGGTGCAAAATAAGATAGGTCAGGTCAGGTAGGGCGATAAGTAGGGCAATGTAAGGTTAGATTAGGTAGAGACAGGTAGAGACGGGCAGACAGGGATCGAGACTCGAATCAAGTCAAGTCACTGTTTGAGAGGATAAAGAAAGGAGAGTTGCGACTAACCAAGCAATTAATCTATGTTACGTACCTAACTCATTGGCTCTGGATGAAGAGGGTATCTGAGACGTGTAGAGTTTATGTGGCGTGGTATGGTGCAAGTACAAGAGTTGTCGCGAAGTCCAACAGCGATAAATCGTGGGGTGTGATGTAACGGATGGTGGAATTGAAGAACGAACGAGGGGAGGAATCTATTGAGCAGGTCCACCCCTACCTTCCTACCTGCCTAGGCTGCTAGGTTAGGTTGCTTGCTTGAAGGAAGGTGATACTCTGGGACGGAGAATGCCAATTGGTCTGTGCACAGAAAGCGGTACCACAGGCGCCGGCGCTTCGGAGCTACAATAGCATCCGGGACGCAATCGCAATCACCTTAAAGGGAATGATAACCAAATGGGGGAAATCCGATTGGGAATCCGATTGGGAGATGGGAGACTTGACGATCACTACATGTATCCACCTGACTTTCGGTATCTATCTACATACACGCATCTGTCTTCATACATCTATCTATCTACTATCTTAGGTACATACATGATGTATGCACGTCTCTACATATGTATATCTTAGTATTTCTACAACACATCTCCAACCCAAGACGGCCTACTAAACTACTCGGATATGTGATTATTGATATCATCTATGGGATAATGTGTAAAAAGGAGGTTAGAATACAGATTCGGTCTCCTAAATCTATAATAGCGTTTGCGAACCCGATAAATGCGCAGATGATATCATTTACCCACTACGGCGCAAAGCTGCATGGCCCGAAAAAGCCACGTCTAAATCGCCCCTTGTTCTACAATGACGACTTATTCATCTACTATCCACCCAACCTAGGTGGTACTACCATTAGGTACTAGGTTAGTGTATAACAAGCTATTTCAACAATTTTCAACGAGTCTCATGTTATGACCTAGAATTATATAGAAACGTTGTTTATACTAAGCCTTCCATGATATTACCAAATATTGAAAAATATTTACCACTTCCAGTAACCGAGCGTGTTACTAAAGAACTTACACTATCAATACTATTAATAGGTTTAGATGGGGACTCTGCATATGGATTGGTAATATTGTTACTGACATATTCGATATGTCTAATAGCTTCGTACGTATATTAGGTCTCACAGTGACATAATTATAGCATTCATATAAGCAATCGCTTGTCTTCTATCTACCCTCACTCATTTTCACTCTCGGAATGAGATTCGAAGCTTAACGGTAACTACGATAATTATAATAATCAAAAAAATAAAATTATGTTGCCCAATATGACAGAGACATTTGGCCCAGCTTTCAAAGATCAGGAACGACCGCTTCTAAGCTTCGGATTGCCCTTCGTCGAATCGCTCCTTAAGCATGCAGACAGTACATTTCATGCAACTAAAATCTATGTTATCTGCTCTAGATCTCTTGCAGGAAATACGGCATACCTCGACGAGCTTAAAAGAAGACTAGGCAACAAAATTGCCGGTGTCAGGATTGGCATGAAGCCGCATTCTCTCTGGTCTGAGATACTTGAAGTTGTAGCCGACACAAGAAAAGTCGATGCAGACCTAATCGTTACGCTAGGCGCGGGAAGTCTAACAGACGCGGCCAAAATAGTCTCATTCGTATGCTTATATCCCGTGACTAATAATAAAGGGGCTACGATACTAACATGTACATACTAGGCACTAGCAAACGATGTCTCAACTCACGCTGAGCTAGACTCGCTCTGTCCAACAAGCCCAAAAAAGCGCGATGATATCAAGCCATCAAAAGTGCCAGTTGTTTGCATCCCCACGTCGCTCTCGGGTGGCGAGTATTCGTCCTTTGCAGGTGCAACGAACGACGAGACAGGACAAAAACACTCCTTTTCGGGAGCACTGCAGGGTCCTGCCCTAGTCATCCTTGACCCAGAACTTAGTACGACAACGCCCGATAAAGTCTGGCTAAGCACCGGTATCAAAGCCGTAGATCATTGCGTGGAAACCCTCTGTTCCCTGAAGAGTGACGATGCAGCAGATCAATATGCTAGAGATGGGCTATCTAAGCTTATCCCGGGTTTAATCAAGAGCAAGCAGAATCCTAAAGACCTCGAGGCACGATTGGAGTGTCAACTCGGTGCTAGAGATGCTATGGGCGCGTGCAGTCGGGGAGTGCCTTTAGGGGCAAGCCGTAAGTGAAATCTCAGACTTTCCTCAACTAGGCCCTATCAGTCTACTCTAAGTACCTAAGCTATAAATTCTCAAGACTAATACCCGTCATTAAATTAATTCCAAAGCTCTTGAAGATAGAGATTGCTAACTCCAGTTACTACAGACGGTATCGGTCATCAACTAGGTCCAGCGGGCGTGAGTCATGGCGAGACGAGTTGTATTCTTAACCCAGCCGTGTGTAAATATAACTACAAGAAGGGCGCAAATGTCGAACGCCAGAACGCCATTATCCAGCTCCTCTGGGAAGACTCTAAAGCCAGAGAGATTTTTGCTCAGAAAGGACTGGAAAAGGAGACGGCCGACCTTGGTGATTTGATGGATGCTATCATCCGCGCTCTTGGGTTGCCGAGGACGCTTAGTGAGGTCGGTATTGGGGAAGATAAACTTAGCGGTATCGCCGAGAACAGTTTAAAGGATCGGTGGGTGCAGACCAATCCGGCTCCTCTGGATAAGGAGGGCGTGTTAGAGATACTGAGGATGGTACTCAAATGAGCTGTGTTCGTAATGTATATTATCCCGCATGAGATAAAACAATGTCCATAAAAACAGATCCCAAGCTTCCACGCCTTGCGCTCATATCCGCACATATTAATGTCTCAATAAGTCCAGTCTCTGGTAAATCCTTCGCTGTCGCACTTAAAACCTTGCACCTAATCGATATTTATTTCCTCAAACTGTCAAGACGAGCCTGGAGATCGTCATCCCCGGGATCCCCACCGCCGCCGCTGGGGCCACCGATAGCTTGGGCAATCCGACCTTCGGGGACTTTCTCGGATTGAAGGCCTGTCGGGGTCTCTCCGAACTATTTAGTGTTAGACAGCGAGGCTTGCGACTTACGGCGAGTAGTTTACTTACGGCTTGGTTCAGGTCGACACCAATTTCCTCTAAGACTTGCTCCACAACTTCATCACCCTCCTCTTCTATGCCAACGTCCATTGCATCGTCGATCGCATCATCCATCATCTCCTGCCTCTCGTCCATTATAGCAGTCTCTCGTTCGAATTCCATGGCGATACGCTGTAATGCGGGCAAGTTCATCGACCTGTTCATACTGCCGAGGGCTACCGTGGCTCCTTTCATTGCTTGCATCATTTGCTCGTTGGTTCGATGGGTCTAAAGTGCGTGCTCGTCAGTGTGATGCAACCAATAGGTTCGCGACTAGAAGCGACTGACCTGTAGCCGTAATGATATTTTCTGTAGCTGACTCCTCATCCCGTAGAACTTCTCGACATATCTGCAGAAGGGCGATCGGGTATTAGTGGGATCCCCCACGTAATCGTCCAAGGTCCTAGAGCTTCTTACCTTCTCGTACGTACTAGATCCTTCGCTTGGATCTTAGCTGCTCCCATTTGCCCCTTTTGCGCACTCTGTTTAATCTGGCCGACGAGAGTCTTCTCCTGCTTCTCTAGTTTAACTCGCACTTGATCTAGTTCTCGGATTGCTTTATCGATCATGCGCTGGTTCTTGCGTAGACGCTCGGCAGGCGTCATGCGCTTGCCGAAGGCCCATTCTAGGATCTAGCCGTAGATAGTCAGCTTTCCATTCCTATATAACCATTTGCGAGCTATTGTGTTCGCCGGCTTACGTTCATCGCTGCGGAAGTCGAAGTATTTCACACAAGGCAGCTAGGAACCGTGCTCAGGCTGAGAAGGTGTCGGATTGCCGGCGAATAAGTCGTTGATTTCTAGCAATTTCGACAAGTCTAAGTGAAGTACGCGTATCGTTACGTCGATGGAGTCCTAATAGGCATAAATCTCGGTTGATTCCTAATAGGTTCCCAATAAGTTCCCAGCGGTCAGCGATGTGTAGCCTGGTAAATACGGATCCGTACCAATTAATGAGAACCTTGAGTTGGATCAACCTCACATGCAATGACGCTGGGGGAGGTACGTACCTCTTTATAATGTATTGATGTCCAATCCTGCTGCGTAATAGGCCCCGCTTGGCACCCGCTACTAAACACACTTATACAATGTATGAGGTATATATGCATATAAAGGAGCATAACACCCGATTTATACATATGTCTAAAAGTCTGATGTAATCCAGGGTTATGGGTCGATAAGTGCTGCAACTCACTTGTTAAGCGCACATCATCTCAACCAATCAGAGCTTTTTCTCTGCATCACCATGCCATAATTTCCCGAGGTCGCCTCTATTCGAGAAAGCAAAAAGCTATCACCGCTCATCTTTTTACCCAATACCCAAAAAATCTTTCATTTACAACTACCCCGCGAATCACTACGAGAGCCAGAGGATCGATTCCTCACTATCGATTTCGAAGTCGGTAATACATTAGGTACTTATGAGTTTACGAATTTGACGAAAGCGATGAGTGGCAATCAAAAAGGCAAGGGCAAAGGCCGCCGCGGACGGAATCGTGAGGAAGAATCCGCACCACCTCCGTCTTCTTCCGGAGCCCCGGGTTACATGACCGTCGGCAGCGGTTCCTCGCAGCATGCTTCACGATTACAAACACTCATAGATGACGATTCGGGCTACGGCGGTAGCATCGCAGGCGACGATGCTAGGCGACAGGTCGGTTCTTCTCGAACTGACCCGTCCTTGTCGGGGGATATGCCGCTTCAACGTCGTTCTTCAAGCAGTCCGGACTCTGAACACCGAAAGGAAGCAGCAGCTATTCACCAGATGTGGTATAACCAGCATCGATCATCTTTAAATCGCGCCATCAGTAAGGTCGTCGATCTCCTCAAAACCCTTCAAGAGACAAATATCGCCTGGCCTGCGCATTATCCTTCGGTCCAGAGAGCGGAAAGGGCTTCTCCCGAACGATCCGCGCCACGTCCAGGAATACAACATACCTCTACTATGGGCCCAGAATCCTCTTCGCACCGCCCGCGCCCATTGCGACGATCGATGACGACTGCAGAAGACTACGAAACTGCAGAATCCAGTAGGGATGCCGAGAATAAAAACGCAGTGGATTTACCGAGATTGGTTTCGCCGCAGATTGCCCAGGAGTTTTCGATTCTAAAGTTGGACCTTAAGTTAGGCGGTTTACATCAGACTGAGCTCGTCCATTCTCTTGAGAAAGGATCTATTGCCGCATTGCTAGATGGAAAGATTAGCTCTACCATCAAGCATTTACAGGTGCTTCGTGAAAGAATTGAGGACACATCTAGCAAGGTTTTAGTAACTGGAGACCTGAATGCCGGAAAGTCTACGTTTTGCAATGCGCTACTACGCCGAAAGGTTCTCCCGGAAGATCAGCAGCCATGCACAAGCATTTTCTGCGAAGTCTTGGATGCGAGGGAGAACGCTGGAGTTGAGGAGGTTCACGCAGTCCATCAAGATTCGATCTACAATCGACACGACGAATCGACCTACGACGTCTTCCCTCTAAATGACTTAGAGAAGATTGTCCTCGACAATGTTACCTATATGCAATGTAAAGTTTACATCAAGGATGTGCGAACGATTGATGAATCATTACTCAATAACGGCGTTGTCGACATTGCTTTAATTGATGCGCCGGGTCTCAATTCTGACACGACCAAGACGACGGCCGTATTTGCGCGCCAGGAAGAGATTGATGTGGTTGTCTTCGTTGTATCTGCTGCGAATCATTTCACCCAGTCTGCAAAAGAGTTCATTTGGGCTGCTGCGGCAGAAAAAGCGTACATCTTCATGGTAGTCAACGGTTATGACCTCATCAGAGACAAGGAGCGGTGCCAGAAGATGATCTTAGATCAGGTATATGGTCTAAGCCCTCGTACATTCAAAGAGTCCACCGAACTCGTACATTTCGTATCCAGCAATGCTATCCCAGTTTCTTCACCTCCCGGCGGTCCAGATGGAGGAGGCAGCGGTAGCTCGAGTGGAGGTGGTGATGACCCTGGTGATGATCCCAAAGGAAAAGGCAAGGACAAGGAGAAGGTTCGGGACTTTGAGAAGCTAGAGCAGTCCCTAAGGCGGTTCGTCTTAGAAAAGCGAGCACGGTCTAAGCTTGCGCCCGCTAAAACTTACCTCCTCAACATCCTCAACGATGTCAACGTACTTGCTACTGTCAATTCCGAGATGGCCACGTCCGAACTGGAGCGAGTGATGAGCGAATTAGAAGTGATCGAGCCTCAGCTAGAAGCTTCAAGGAAAGCAAAAGCTGAAGTGAGTGAGGATGTGGACCAAACCATCGAGGAGACTTGTAAAGATATTTATGACCACACCCGGACCACACTCAACTCGGTCATTGCCCATGCTGGTGATGGCAATTCTGGCGTACCTTATCCAGGTCTATTCCACGTTTTCCAGTACGCCGAAGAGTTGAAGGAAGCCATGCTGTCTCAGATCTCAGAGTCAGTCACGTCTTGTGAGGAGTACGCACGGACGAAGACTGTTGGCGGCGTAAATATGATCAAACAACTCGGCATATTGCATCTCGGCAACGAATATCACGATCTCAACTTCCGCGCTGACGTTATGTTCCGAAGGAGACGTGACGTATTAGCAAAACAAGTCGACGTACCTACGGAGTTATTGGACTTAGTCGACTGGTCTACACTTATGCAACGGCAAGAGAAGATGGCTGGCACTGGAATGGCCTTAACCGTTGCCACTGCGATTGGCGGGCGTTTGGTTGGAGGTATGGGATGGATGGACCACACCCTGAACATAGTGAAGATCGTCGGAAATGACAACCTTCGAAGGCTAATTGTCCCTGGCTTAGTCCTAGCAGGTATGCATTACTATGGTGTATTGATACGAAATTAAAGCTAACTATTATTGTCTAGTCGTCTCAGCTACAGTCTACGTTGTTCAGCAAATACCGCATTCACTACCTCACCGCTTATCTGAAAAGATCTCGGCGCAGCTAACAGCAATCGACTACGTCCATGCAAATAGCAATCGCATCTCGAGTTCGGTGCGCAAGGTACTCCGATACCCTGCGGACAATCTCCGGGTTGCCTTAACGCGCTCCGTCGAACAACTTGGTAAGCGTCAAGAGGAGACCATGAAGGTGCGCGGCGAAAGCGAGGTAGCTCTCAAGTATTTCGGGAACCTAGTACGCGAGAGTGCCCACCAACGCAGCTTAGTCGAGGAGATAGATCTCGATGCACACCCTCTGCCTTCTGCCGGCGTAAACATTGCTTGAAGCAAGACATATTTATGTACGTACGGCATGGAATGGCGTTGAGGAGGGTACACTTGAATTATCGGCATGAGATCTTGTTTGTTTGAGCTCACGCGCTTCCTTCTCTAATAGTCTTGGTGGAGATGATGGCAGGGAGGAAAAAAAAAAACTTCACGAGTAACGTAGAATGGCAAATGGTTTTGTGGCGTCCAGAGTCAGTTGTAGGCTGGACGAGTATATGAACTCTACTCCCCCATTCTTTTTCCTCGATCCATTTGTACGTACGTACTAGTTTATACTAAATCATAAGGAAAATCAGGGCTTAACCGAGTTTAGATCTACGTAGAGCATTAAGATAGCAGCATCAATAGCGTAGACAGTATAATATTACTTGCGTCGTAATAGGTACGGTAGCATTATGTTTCTGTAATATGTAACTGTATCCGGGGAAATTATTGACCACGATTAACTGGGGTAAACGTGAGCGAGTAGTATTAAGTCGCACTGATAGATAAGTATCCTAGTATCATTACAGCATTAACTCAGGGTTATATGATGATCACGCCAATGTTTGCTATTAAAGCTACCGAGATTGAGGTCCCACATGCAACATAACTTAGGTATACATGGAAGACAAACACCTGAGTTAGCTCTAACTAGACTATCTAACAGCTTGATATCCTTTTTCTATGGAAGGGGTATATTGTTGAAAAGACTGTTCAAGATTTAAGTCTTTCCAACATCTTACCAACAACATTTGGCATACTACGTAGTATAGCCGAGTAAGAATATCGGTTATTAACTAATCATATTGATCTGCCCAGATATCCCACTTTACATATCACGTAACCGCGTAAGTTGATCATACATATCTAGGACTAGCTCGGCCAGCAGTGGGGAAGGGAGAGAGAAAACATGGTACTGACACGTGTAGAGCAGTCTCGTTGTTGGTCAATGATTAACGTACCATCCCTTATGCACGTAGTATATGAGGTAACTTCCATGGTAGCTACCTCACTACATTATGTACATAGTGTGTGCGTCGTGAGCCGGCGTACGGGGTGTTGGAACCAATCCGGGCCGGGCCGGATCATGTTGGGAATCGGATACGCAATCGCCACGGATACGCAATCGCCAATCGGCAGGAGACGTTTGCTGCGCCGCATGAACCCTCAAGGGTCTTGGTTTCATAGCGGTGACGACAATTCTATAATACGTAATTCCAAATAGTTACTACATATGTACATCAAATCTTAATTTCTCCTTATGTCCGAATGCGCGGATTCGCTTGGGAACTATCCAACATCCGGGATGAGCCGCGTGATATCGACCCGAAGTTCAGGAAAGGTGCCCCTGCTACTGCAACAGCAGCTACATACGCGTGGCTTACGCATGCAGACAAGGAATCCTACGTGTAAAAAAGGTGCTAACATCCTGGCCTGGATCCCTGGGATGCCAACGCTCAGCTGATAACCAGTCGAAGTGGGTTGTCGTGCCCACATGCGAAATGCAGAAGGTCCCAGCGCTCCGTCGAAGCACGCGAGGAATGCACATAACTAAAAGCTTTACCCGTTGTTGTATCCGTTGTATCCGAGCCATCCGTCAGCTTGTTATGGGGTATTTGTAGTGTATTAGGTAGAGCTAAGGTACCTCGCAGTCTGCCTAGTGTATGTATGTATGTGACCTATAGCCTATAGTAGAACTCCTATATAGGGGTATATGCATGGAATATCTAATCCGTACAAATGAGATGCGTTACGTTTGTACTGTACTGTATATAAAACTTATGCAGACTTGCTCAAAGCACTATGCTAAGCGAGCCGTCTTTATGCAAGCAGTCTGCCATCCCGTACCGTTTCGACTCTAGACTCCATTGTAGCACCCCTGTGATGAAATATCGACACCATTTGATAAAGGCCTGCACGTCCCTGCTTACTTCGGCGTTATCTGACGCCATCTCAACAAGGGCCTTTGCGGCCTCTTCGAATCCCCTCATGGATTCCCGCAGAGCCGCTTCAATCCCGCTGGTTACTGTGTCTAGAGTCTGCTTTTCGGGGCTGCAGTTTTTGTACATCACTGGTACGAGGTTGAACAGCGACGATTGTGCCTGATGGTCGTTAGCACTTACATGAGTTTTTGTATATTTGTTTGTTTGTTTGTATGTAGGGCTTACTATTTCTTTTTGTACCGAGTATATGTCGTTGAGAATAAGACACATAACAACCGTCTCCTTCCAGAGCTCCTTCATAGGGGCACACTCCATGATAGACTCGGGAAGTCTTACTTTAAGCATGTGACTAAAAGACATATCGTGAGTAGTGAATCTTTATGATGTTGGCAAGTTTCTCGTTGCTTACTCTGTAAGTGCAATCTGAGGAGCACAGCCGACAGACCCGGATCGAATATCGAGGTACTTTTCCACAGTAGGGATAGAGCCTCGCATTCGGTGTCCATGTTCCACACCCACACTGATCATGAAGTTTTCCAACTCGCGGTAGAATCTTTCTCGTTGTATTCTGTCCGTTGAGTTGCGCAGACCCCGACCAACATCGGCAAATAAAGCCATGTTGGGGTGTAAAGACTCCTCTTCCTTGGTGATTATCTCCGGAGCTCCTTCGCTTTCGTCGAGGCCCAGGAGGCAGTGGACTGTGCTGAGAGATTTCTGGTAGTAGGCTCGAGCGAGCTCCTCGTCGTTAGACACGTCAGTATCTCCGGCATCGACCTCGTCGTCCCACACGAAAATCCAGACTGAATAGGCGGTGGCTATCTCAAGCTCGGGCCATTCCGCGTCAGGATACCAACTGTGCGGGAAGATTAAATTAGTCGATTGTTTGACTGAAATATAGGCTAGGATATGCTAGCTTACAGGGACATGAGGCGACCAAAGTCCGCCTTCTTTAAGGCTTTCAACTTCTTCTCGTTAGTGATGATGCGTTCGAGCATCGAGTTCACGAGGCCCTCGAGCCTCTCTGCGTGTGGGTTGGCAGCGAGCGGCCATTCTGAGAAGAGTTTCCATAGGTCAGGGAGGTGGAAGGTCTTTCCATCTAGCTGAGTAGCTAAGGTCAAAGCTTCGTCGCGAAGGTCCGAATGGGCATTAGGCTTGGTAGTTTGCGGGAGGGGAGTTCGAGGAAATACAGATAATAACTTGTACTGCAATCGCTCCAGGAGGCGCAATAACTGTGTCTTTGTTTGGACCTTCATCTTGTCTATCTTGTTCTTGTCTTTTAGAGGATTTTTAGAGGAGAACAGCTGGTATTTGTTGAACAGACATATTACTTTCCTCACGGCTCCTCTCTCCTTATAAGTGAGAGCCGATGTTGGCGTTCCGGTAACTCGGGAATATAGTCTAAGACTCGGCTAAAAGATGATACCTAGCAGGTTGGTACAACGCCAACTCAAAGCTAGGGAGGAGTAGTTGCCAATATTGGCAAACATGAACGACGAGGACTACCTTCTAGTACAACCTAATGCAGTGTGATACCTAGAAACAGTAGGATGGTGTGTCACTCTTGGAATAGATTGGTCGAACGAAGCCTAGTTGGTTATAGTTGGGCTATAGAAAAGCGGCATTGAGGGACGCATACACGGGAGGTTATCTACGTAATCGGCTTGTAGGTAAGGGTTATGTATGTTGGCCCACGGTACGTTATGATGCCAATGTCCGCACTCTCGCCGGCTAGTTTCATGAGCTACCAGACGATCGTCATCAAGTCGTATTTGGAAGCTCATAAGAGTACATAATGTAATGGGGAATGAAAATGGTCAATACCATGTGGTGTTGTAGAGGGAGGTAGTATGCAGGAAGCCCTAGATCGGATCTAGAATAGGACTAATAACTAGAACCAACTACAAACAGATAACGGTTCCGGCGGCTCTACATACTGGCGTGATGTATCCATGCAACACAAGAAAACCGATATTGAACTATGTATTTCCTCACCAGTTTAGGATCGATTAAAACGTGCAAAACGATGGGAACATCCACTTTGGTGGCTCATGTGTTATTCCACCTCCACCCACAAGGTTCTGAATCCGCTAGATTATGCTTAGGACGGAAATGCGAATACGTCCGGAAAGGACCAAGACGAATAATCCGTCTAACGTTGGAACGGCTGATTACACGGTAACATAGCTAATACGCCAGCGACTAGTATATCTGATCTAGTACATGTGACATGCCATAGACTTATAGGGCATAATCATAACACACGTAAAAACGCATATATTTGTGAAGTTGAAAGAAGCTTAAATAAGCGGTCAAAATGAATAATCGTTAGTTATATACGGATTGACAACCTACAATTATAATAGAGTTATCTGATTGGTCAGCTACTATAAATTCGGAAGCTTGTTCGGAAGAACAATTTTAGAATCTCGTGATAATAAGAGGAATAATATGAATAATATGAGGATCGCGGGTTAAACCCCAACCTCTGATCCTCAGATACCCGATTTGGCACCATGTTTGCTTGGGTGATCTTGTAAGTCGACCAGCCTCTAGAACTTCTTAGCCAGACTACCTAAAACAGGAAAAGAACCTGGACCATCCATGGTTAAAAGTTAAATAATAATCGGGGCCGCGACTCCAGCAGGGGCTTTGAGGGGCTCCTCCGGTTCCCGCGATCCACCCCGAAATTTCATTGTAGGAGGTTTGCGTGGGGTGTCTTTCATTCTTTTAGTTAGTCTGTTAGTGTAAAGGTCAGAAAGGTGTGAAGGTGTGGAACAAGGTATGGACAGTATGGGATCGCACGGTATGTTATAGTCGGTCGAGACCTATACTATATAATTATACCCACATTTGTAGGGAACTTTCGGCCTGTCAAGTTATTTCAACAGCACTGTTATTTCAACTAGCGAAGCTAGTTCCATTATCTTGCTGCTGTTGGTTTTTTTCCTTTTCGTCGGCGCGGTCAGCGGAGTTAGACGTTAAGGTCTTAAAACCTAACTAGGTAGGTAAATAGGAGGTGAGGTTTATATTAGGTATTAGGTATTAGGTATATTAGGTATTACATAATGTAAATATATATGATAAAGTACCTAACATACATATGTACAATGTACGTAAGACATGATAGTGAGATATGATAGTTTTGCTGCAGAACCGCGGCTCAAAAGTGGCGAATACCATTCGGTAACCTACCAGCGAATGTTCCGATATCACGGAATGCAGCTCGCTACACGAACTGAGAGATGTACCCAAGTATTTATCCTAATACGAAATGTAGACCGAATTACAAATGTGACCTGTCAAGTAAAGGTACCTAAGGTAAGAGGTGAGAGAAGTACCTAAAGACCCTTGTTCTGTGACCTGCACTAATATTATAGTACACATAGGCTACTTCGCTACTTATGCATGTCTAAATGAGATAGGTTAGGTAACTTCTCAAGTTTGGTGCAAATAGTGCAATCACAATATGGACATACATAATCCGTAAATGCGGTTAAATATGCAACTACACTAGCTCATGCACCTGTCGCGCTACTTTCCCAGAGGTGTGGAAAGACCTTGCGGTTCCGTACACTAGACAGAAGACTAAGGTAGGTATGTACGGATTACATAACTTACATAATGTTATGTACATGATGCAGATAGATTACATATGAATATAAGTTTATAAGTTCTTACTTGCAGGACAACTAACTAGGAATATATCTTACAGGAACACATCCCGGACTGGTGATCTTAACACTTCCCCCTCCTTGGGTACGGGCAACAAAGAATAACATGCGACGGATGAAACATGACTTGCAGTATTTTCCCTTGAGTGGTGACAAATCTGTAAAGGCAAAACGCAAAACCACGCAAACCGCACATGGCCGCCAAGAGAGTTATGTCGAGAAGCAGGGCTACTTACTTGCCTAGAACATACCTAGAACAAGGGTCGAGAGATAGGGACTTACATAGGACAAGACCTGGATAGGAAACAGGGGTATGAGAACGTGTCAGTATCATTTTTGCAGCTCCGCAGGGCCACGAATCCCAGCTTGTCTACCATGTACCTGTCTGTCTGTCTGTCCGTAACCCCTTGCCTGCATGTCTATCCCCAAAGCACGCAGTTTATTAGCCCACGGCTCCAACGGCAGCCTTCCGGTAGCTATTAAATGGACTCGGCACGGGTCGTTGTCATATGCCCTAGACCCTATGTAGGCCAGTGCTCACGGCTAAAAGCCCACCCCATCTGACATCGCGCAAACTTCACTCACTTAGTTTGCTTTTCTTCAACCATTTGCGTCAATCTTTTCTTGACCATGTTTAGGATGTTTAGAGGAGGGGGAGATACCGTCGATGAACAATGAATAGGATCAGGGAAACTCTGGCTAGAATAGCTCGTGCCGCTCGTGGATCGCGCGACCCGGCTTCTTCTTCAAGCTTACGCCTAGACCGCGTAGGCCGGTCGAGTAGCTCGACACTCGACTCTCGGGAAAAGATCCTGATACGCCCAGATGGCCGAGGTCCTCTTGTCCTCTTTGACGGCACCCAACACGGCGACGACGGCATCGACATTGTTTTCGTCCATGGACTCTACGGCCAACGAAGCGGGACCTGGACAAAAGCCGGTGTCTGCTTTCCTCGCGACTTTCTCGGGCAGGACATCCCGGGTGTTAGAATTATTGTATGGGGATGGGTCGGAGCCTTGAGTACTAGCGGCACATTTTCCGAGCAAGCAGAAAACCTGCTAGCGGATATTGCTCGTATCCGTACTGGGACAAAACGTCCCATCATCTTTGTAGGCCATGGCATAGGCGGTCTCGTTGTCAAAGAGGCCTTGGTCACGGCGGCAATGTCACGGATATATGGTACACACGTCGAGCTGGGCAACGTGTACCCTAAGACTATTGGATGCGTCTTCTTAGGTACACCTCACGTAAGGGGTGGAAAGCGTTCCCTAGGTGAATGCATTGCTACAACTGCTCTGTTATCACCGATTCCGCCGACTCCTCAGCTCCTGAAAGCTTTCAGGGAGAGTGACAAAGCCTTCGAGAACCTTCACAGCACGTTTCTTATGATTTCGAGAGACATAAGAATTATATGTGCTCGAGAAAAGTTGCCAACGACCATAACGGCCTCGGCTGATGTGGTAAAGGATGCTGATGGAATGGAATTGGGAAGGGGGACGATCCAGATGATGGTCCCAAGGGACTGCACAACCTACGAGGGCTTCAATGTATCAAAGCTCGACGTGATGGTAACTCACCAAGACCTTGCAAGGTGTAAGAGCAGAGACGACCCGGGATATGCGCAGATTGTTCAGTATCTCGTCAAAGCAGCAACTGCTCTAACACCCGCCGAAGTCGAGGCGAGGGAACCCCGAAATCAAGGTACATGATACCCGGCGCTTCTACCTTATATACGTTATTCTTTCGTGACTAACTCTTAGGGTTTAGAAATCCTTAATGCGCTTTACTTCGACACTATGAATGAACGCGAGTCCCGAATAGACCCGGCCTATGGCGATACGTGTGACTGGATCTTGGACCCTAACCAATCTCCCCTCCCTAATTTCCTCAGATCTAATGATACCGTCCTAGTAAGTGCCTTGGTTTTATTGTCCCTTTGCCGTTTGCTTGGGGTTATATAGTCCTCAGTTGTGGCCATCATCTGATATCAGGACTAAGATAACTAGCCAAGCTATTTCTTTTTCATACAGTACCTTTTGCAGCGTTGATTAACTCTGGTTGTGTAGTGGATTAGTGGCACTGCTGGATCTGGAAAGTCGACGATGATGAGGCACCTATGGCGATCCGAGCAGTTGAGAGAGCAACTCCTCGACGGGTGGGGACACGGGGGTGATTTTCACATGGCTTGTTTCTTTATGTTCGAAGGTGGTGGTCCGATCCAGAAATCCTACGAAGGCTTCCAACGCAGTATTTTGTACCAAATCCTATCGGCAAGACGTGATCTCATTAGAGTCGCCTTTCCTAGCTTTTTCGATGGTCCTTGGCCACCTCCAGTACTATTCACCAGCAACCGCAATCTTAACCAAGCATTCTACTCTATCTTCGCCCAGATGTCCGACAACCTACGCCTCTTCATTTTCATGGACGGACTCGATGAATATCGCATTATAGATCGGAAGGATCAATACGAGCCAAAGGAACTTGATGTCACTTACAAGAACACAGGAGATGAGTTTTGGGGCCAGAGCAAATGGGCCATGGATTCTCACGTGGAGATCTCGAAACTCGTCAACAGTATGGGCAACAAAGACAATATCAAATTCATCATCACCTCACGTGAACTATCAGTGTTTGAGGAAGCTTTTGTTGGCGTTCCAAGAATCAAGCTCCAAGATCACACAGAACGGTCTATTACACAATATGTGGCAGGCCGACTTGAAGATGAGGCTCCTGGGCTACCGGATACCAATAATCTCTGTAGGGAGCTAGCCCAGAAGAGTCATGGCGATATACTATGGGCGAGGCTAGCGATCGATATGGTGGTCGGTTGCAGTTTGCGCAGTTTAAGGAGCATGTTGAACTCTTTACCGTCGCACCTTGGAGGACCCGACGGCCTGTACATGCGTATGCTGCAAAACCTAAGCCACGAATATCAGCGTAGCGCATCTAGGATTTTTCATATTGTCCTCAGAGCGCAGCAGCCGCTGAGCTTAATTACACTCGCATTTGCTGAAGAAGGCTATCTGCACCCTAGCACGGGCGAGCTGAGGATGGTTTACGATAACAAGCGTCCTTATGACAATGATGCCGTCGAACAGCTGGCCGATGAAATGCAGAGGCGGTTACAAACCTGTTGCGTCGGCCTTCTAACTGCCGAGACGGGGATATCCACTAACTCCAACACCGTAGAAACGGGGAAACGAGTCGTCTTTTCTGATCAGACAGCTAAGGAATGGGTACGACGCAAGGACATATGGCAGAAACTTCCTGGTGTCGAACCCGTCAGTGATATAGAGCTGGACTTCTCACTACTTAGTGGATTTGCGAGGCACATCAAAGTTTTTGGAATTACGCAATCTCCGGTATTGGCATGGCCAAGCTGGCGAATCCGGCCTGATGCATGGCTATTACTTTCGAACGTGATGCGGTATGCTGAGAGGATTGACAATAAGATTGATGACTTAGAGAAATATTGCGAGCTGTTGGACGAGGTAGATAGTACATGCCAACAGATCTGGGTCGCGGCTCTGCAGAGTCACAAGCCTCTCCACGAGGATCCCGACTGGTACGAGAGTCGGCTCCCAAGTCTTCTCAAGAAACACTGGTCTAGTTACGAACCAATGGATATTGGCAAGCCACCTAAACGGAAAGACTTCCTAACCCTCGCCGTCCAGGCTAGCCTAGTCCGATACGTCGATACAAAACTAAATAAATTAAGTGGTGACGCGAGAAGGAAGAAGGCCCAGGAGCTTCTGCCTTTCGTCGTCAGCCCCAAGGCCGATGGCATCAGCGCTTGTGCTACTCTCAGTGGAGATTACTCGGAGTTCCATCACGATATGCCAGATTCCCGCTTGCTAGATATTCTGTTCGACGCAGGAGCATCCGCACGCGATGACGAGAGGCTGTGGACGAAGGCATTGAAAGCAGGACGTAATTACTTCTCAAGGGGCAGCGTTACGATGACGCACTTGCTAGAGACGTCATCGAGCGCGAGGCTCATGGAGAATCGCGAGAGATGGGTTGCCGCCATCAAGGCGTTACTACAGCACGGCGCGGATCCCAATACCGACATCCAAGTTACAACCGGAGAAGGAGAAAACCAGTCCACGACGACAGTAGCGGCTGTAGACCTAATACGAGATACGCTAGAGGGGGAGCCCGAGTATGCCGTCGAGCTCGTCGAGATGGAAGTACTAATGGGCAGGAGAGGGAGTGTTGGCCTTGCGAGATGAGATTGACGATGACGTGTGACGATGTGCTTCTAGCTCGGGAAACGAGGAGGGACGGGACATAAGGTTGGGATGGTGCGTAGAGAAAGGAAAAGTTTCGGAGGTAATTAGGATCAGACTCCAGATTGACTAAAGTGGTTCACGAGTCTATATAACTAACGTATCACGACTAACTAAACAGCATCCGCCGGCTTGTTCGGCGGAGACTCAATTACCTAGCTCTACTGCTCGTCGCATATATAACAACACATATACCTAGGTAACATTGAAGCAGAACGATAGATAGTATCACTCGAAATCGGCATGTACCAAGACTGGATGGAGGATCATGTATAGAATGGCGTGTCGGGAAATCATAGAGTTGATATTATGCATTCTTTGTAGATAGTCAAATATTAATATTATAGTTATATTCAGTACCTCAACGTCTGGATTTCGGAAGGATAGATTACTATTTGCATTTATATGACGGTGATGGGATTACACGTATGATGGATACCTCTAATATTGTACTCTAGTCTATAGTAGAGTCCTGTTGAAGCAAAAGTAATACTTGCTCTTAAACCTTGGCATTTAATAAATATATGGGCTATCAGATTAACATACGTAATTTGAGAATTGCTTGAAGACCTCATAATTCTAAATAAGTATACATATGTTCATTCAGGTCTAAGCGCTTTGACATCGTAGTCTCGGGTCGTAACTTAGATGTTATAATGTGCGAAGCAAGCAGAAAAGTACCTCCTAACCTATACTTTATCTAGGTACACAATCACAAATAGAGATTTCAGTAAATAAGTTAAACGAATATCTCTTACGAGGGGGAATAGGATAGTGAAATAGACATAACAAAATAGATAGCAAAAGCAATCATCAGGGCTCTCTTTGATCCGCATATAACTCCCGCCAAAAAGGGGGGGAGCAGCTAGCTCAGTACGCATTCCAACCAAGAACCAAGCCACGGTTATTACTAGGAGCTAGCAAAAACGCAGTGGCCGGCCTAGACTGTGCGCTTTGGGATTTCGTCATATGATTGCTAGAGTGCTTTGGTTTGGAAGTTGGAAAAGTACGAGATCAAAACGACTTACCTCTTCCGAATACTAGGACACGAAGAACTATACACGTTTAAGGGCGCTGACGCTGGTATTTATATACTAAATGACAGGCTGAACCCCCGTTTTTTTTTCATTGACTGTAGCCCCGTATCTACTTGTTTTTTCTGGACGTTGCAGCAACTAGGCGTTTCTTGAGATGCTTCGGCATCTTTTCTTTCCGCTTCTCGGCCTTGGCCTCCTTCGTCGCTTGCTTGCGTTGCTGTAATTTATTAGTATGACATGTCCTCTAACTTTAGAATAATATAATAAAGCGGATATACATGTTAAGGGGAGGGGGGAAGTAATGAAAACGGGATATCATGTTAATGTATAACATACCTTCTTCTCATCCTTATCTTCAAACCGTTTGCCCCGCGGTGTCCCCTTCGCAAATCTACTCTCGTCATCATCATCGTCGTCGTCGTCACTATCGAGAGCTACTCCTTCATCCGACTCGTCCTCTGAGTTCAGGTTTGCCTCTCTCGGCTTAGTCACTACTTGGTCCGCGAGGAGGTTCCTGTAGACGAGCTTGTCTCCCTCACCCTCCCCGATCTTCTGTGCGTCCTTCTCGATATCGTAGACCTGTTCTAGTGTCTGGGGGATATATTGATTTCGGAAGACCTCATTGTCGACCTCCAGCTCGGCTGCTGCTGCCTCGTCGTCAGCGGGTTGCGACCTCGAAGCGTATAGTTCTTCTATCACTTCTGATAGTCTTGGCTCTTCCACCGCGCCCTTGGACTCCGTGATGAAGTCGAAGATGGTACGATCGGATAGCGTGTCGACTCCTTGTCTGCGGAAGAAGTCACCTGTGTTCTTGATATCCATTCGAAGAAACTCCAGTGACCGAGGATGATCGTGCTCAACGCTTTGAGACACATCGATGATGTAGAGTTGTCCGTCATTGTATAGAATATTGTATTCACTCAGATCTGCGTGCACTAGCCGCGTAACCTGGTACATGCGTCGCATGATACCCAAGAGTTGAACGTAGAGTTTTCTCCAAAGTTGATCCGCATCATCGCGGGGAATGTTGGCGTCGCGCAATCGCGGGTACGCGTATCCTTTCTTATCTCCGAGGAAGCTCATCAAGAGGACGTGGAGCTTGAGCTGTAGGGGTTCAGGGCAAGGAATAGCGGCAGAATGTATTCTCTGCAAGTTGCGATATTCCTTTTCTGCCCATAGCTGGACCATTCTCCTGCTGTTGCCCTTGTTTGAGCCGGATTTAAAGCGGTGCTCGCCAGTGATGTATCTCTCGCGGTCTTTGAAGCTTAATATGGCTGTCTTGTAGACCTTGACAGCGCGCTGGACGGGCGGTCCGTTGATATCAGGATATGCGATAGCACCATATACGTTGGCCTCCTTGCCCGTACTAATTGCGCCATGTATCTCGTTGACTACGCCGCGATTGATCATCTGGTAAAGAATCATACGGGTTCTCTGATCAAGGACCTGTTCGCTCGTAGCCCTATCGGCCTTATCCTTCTCCCGATCTTGTCCCTCCTTGACATCGTCTAGTCGTATCTTAGCAGCATGTCTTGAGAGAGCCGTGATCTGATCATCTACGCTAGCGACGGTGTTAGCGGCAGGTTTCTGCTGATTAGAATGCAGGGGTTGTTGTCGGTTGAAGTTTCGCGTTATGTCTGGTTCCCCATCTAGGCCGAGGCCATCGTCAATATCATCGTAATCGTTGAAGACAGAGTCCAGATCGTCATCGTCATCCGAAGTTTCTGGGGCAGCATCGGCATCGGCTAGACTTCTGGGAATTTCCCGGTTCGCTATTTCATCATGAGAATTGGCGCTAGGTAAGTGAGTCGATTGCGATGGTGGTATCGTCGTGGAGTTTTCGGTCTCCATGATAGATATTTGGATAGATATTTGCGACGGCGCTATTGAAGACGGCAAGTGGAATTTCTTTTGTCGGAAGTAATATTGGCTTGATATATCCTAATATATGTATAAGAGTGTATAAGAGCTACTTGAGGAATTCTGGTTTCGGATTGTTCTCCACGGGTCTGGTCTGGTGAGGCCTCTACTTGTATAATAGTACGGCGCTGGGTCAATGGAATGGAATTGATGAAGATTGTTAAAAGGTAATAAAGTTGTTTGCAAAAATAACCTTTGACTTTATTGAACAGCGGTTTACAATTCTGGAGGTGACACAGACTCAGACAGGGTCAACCCCACTAACCTTGAACGTAACCCCACCAACTTTATCTTATCGAACTTAGGGCATAGTATACATGTGACTTGCATTAGTCGTAGTTAATGTTAAGTACATAAGTACCTGAATATGTTCAATATGCATCTCAAATAAGAATCAAGGTCAAGCAATCCTATTGTTACCCTGCTATAATCTACCTATAGATCAATACTATTACTCCTTCCTTCCATTCTTATCAACCCCGCTCCCTAAGGTTACATAAACCTTCAAGTGATCGTCAAGCCCGACTTCCTTTTCATCAGCTTGACAGCAAGATGATTCGTCCATTATCCAATATATGGCGACGGCCAAGAAGCAGGCCTTCCTGCAAGCCATACTGCAAGTAAAGGCCATACCTACATAGATATAATGATAAGCCTGCCGCCATATGTAGTAGTTTGGGTAGAATTGGTATTCCCCCATATGATGTCTTGCTGATCTTGACTTCTGTTCCTGCAGATATCATACCAATAGTAATTAGCTGACGTGATGGTGTTTCCTCGTCCCTATTATCTGTGGCTCACCACATTGTCCAATGGTTCGTCGATGCTACGCTATGATTTGAGTCCTATCATATTAAAAACTAACATTTTCTAAGCTGTCCTTGCTACCTCGAGAGTTGTGGGAATACCTACTATCCCTTTTACCACTTCTAATGACGGGGCGTATCCAATTACATCCCTTAAAGGAGTGTTGGTAGACTCCAGATTTACCGAAAGCCGTGATGAAACCGGAGAGACGTTGATTCCACCAAGTCTACAAGATTTCGCCAAAACATTCGTAGACGACTTACACAGTGTCTTGGGTCTCGATATTGACGTCTCCATTGGCGATGAATCTACATCAGATACCATATTTCTCACACTGGGTGATCCTAGCAAGTATACTGATGCCAGCGGTTCCCTGACTTCTGAAGGGTATACGCTCTCAGTCAACTCTTCAGGGGTTGTCATATCCGGTGCCAGTCCCTTGGGTGTGTGGTGGGGTACGCGAACTATCTTACAGCAAGCAGTTCTATCAAATGGCTCCTTATCCTATGGGGAAGCATACGATGCTCCCGGGTGGAAGACTCGAGGTATGATGCTCGACGCAGCTCGTCATTATTATCCTCCAGAGGCACGTATAAGTTCAATCCGATGCGAATTTGAGTAATTAGGCTAACAGGAGGTGCTGGTCAGTTTATCATTGAATTGTGCTCTTACATGAGCTTTTTCAAGCAAAATACATTCCAGCTTCACCTGAGTGATAATCTATATAACAATGTCGGCCTGTACACTAGAGAGCAATCTTTGGAACTATACGCTCGGTTCCGCCTATGGTCTGATTCCGAATCTTTGGCCGGCTTGAACAAGTATAAGAATGAGTCGTATACGAAAGAGCAGTTCGAAGAAATCCAGTCGACTTGTGCTTCACGAGGAGTCACCATCATCCCGGAGATCGAAGCCCCAGGACACGCACTAGTCATAGTGCAATGGAGGCCGGAATTAGCACTTGAAGGCAGATTGTCGTTATTAAACATCTCGCATCCAGACTCAATACCTACTATGAAAACCATCTGGAGCACTTTCCTCGACTGGTTCCATTCCAAGACCGTCCATATCGGCGCAGACGAGTATACCGGCGATCCTAACGACTATAATCGATTCGTTAATGAAATGGCAGATTACATCTACCAAGAATCTGGGAAATCTATCCGCATCTGGGGTACTTTCCCTCCCAAGCCTGAATACAACAATGTCTACAACAACATCTCGGTACAACACTGGGCCTTCTTCGAGGACGACCCGTATCACGATTACATCCTGAACAACTACTCCGTTCTCAACTCCGACGACACCTATTACACCGTCCTTAAATATTCCGGAAGTTATCCACAGGTCGTAAACGTCGCGCGGACATTCAACGGCAACCCGGAGACAGGCGGGATATGGCAGCCCTACATCTTCGACACGAAAGTCGCCGCCAATAACCCGGAGAAGTCCAACCCCCTGGTCCTTGGGGCCGTAACGCCCTTATGGAATGACTACGGTGCAAACGCATCTGTCTTCTCTGAAGCTTATTATGCTTGGAAAGACGGGATCCCGGCACTCGCGGACAAGCAATGGGGAGGGGACCTCTCAGCGTCGGAATTCGCGGAGGCATTTTCGGCTTTACATCCTGTTATACCGGCCCAGAACCTGGATCGAGCGATCCCATCCGTTGGATCGACAATATTCAACTACACCTCACAGTCAGTCCTAAGTAATCATTACTTCACGCCCCTAGCCACATGGGCCGACACCACCGTCACCGACCAATCCGGAAACGGGTACGACGCACTAGCAAACTGTCCACTCACCGCGAATTCCACCTTCGCCATAAATTCTACCTGCTCCCTAGAAACGCCCCTCTCCTCCAAAGGCCGAGATTACACTCTTTCCCTCCGCCTTCTCATCGACAAAGTAGATAAAGACGCCACTCTGATCTCCGGCCGAGACTCCGCGCTCATGCTAACCCCGAACCTAACCCTCTTCGCCTCAGGTAACTACTACCGGTTGAACACCACAGTCCCTCTAAAGACATGGATCGACCTGGACATCGTAGGGCGGGGGAACCAGACGTTCGCGCGCGTGAGTCCCGACGGCGCAGTAGCAGCCGCAAAAGAAGAAGAGTTCTTGGCTGTATTAGGCGTCAACGGGGTTTCCCTCGTGTGGACGCCTATCGCCATCGAGGCGCCGCTGAAGCGGGTTGGTGGCAAGGACGCTGGATGGACGGGGCAGTTGGCGGCGATAAGCTTGAGCTCGGAGGTTTGAGTGGTGGGATGTAGCTAGGTTAAATAGCTGACATAGACTAATACCATTCGGTCGACTCTTACCCCCTTTATCTGCACACCAACCAGTTCGAGACAGATAGGCAAAGCAAAACTTTGTATTATCAGAATCGTGATATTATCTTCTTATCTCGATAGTGTGGCGATACCTAATTATATGTCCATGGTAAAGCTAGAACAGGGTGTCGTGCATATAGTTAGGTGCTCTAATATTCAATCTACGGAATTAGCTGATATAGACAATCAGACAGCTCAAGCCAGTCCGGTACGTTGCTATTAGAGATTCATCAAGTATTGTCAATTTTATTTTATTTTTATTTTGTCTAGTCTTTGTTAGAAGACGACTAGCTAACAGGTACCTATGATTGTGCTAGTTCGTACTATATAAGGCGACGTCTTCATCTTCATTTGATCTTCCATATGTGCCCCATCGAGCATATGGCGAATGTGTTACCATTGGAGTGGGGATGGACTAATATCCAAATCTGAGTCACGAAGTAAGGGAGCCGCTATTACCCTAGATCATAGACAAAGCCCAGTCATGATAGTATAATATCTTTCTAATATCTATACACTTATCACTGATCATCCAGCACGTCCTCAAGAAGCTTCTGCAAGGTAGGCAAGAAAGCCTGCGCCTTTCTGAAGTCTCCTAGCTTGACTCGCATGTAGTCAAATGCTACTAGGACCACCTCATCTAGCTCTGCCTTCTTGCTCTGTACCGCATCGGCGCGAATCTCCAAGTTTTCCTCCATTATAGGCACCTTCTGATACCTTTGCGAGAAGTGCGTCAGTAGGATCCTCCTCGCGCCCATGCGGCGGCCGACATCGATAGCCTCAGACATAGTCGAGTGTTTCTTAGCGATAGCATCACCTTGAAGCTCGTCGTCGAACGTGCTCTCGTGGATGAGCAGGGTGGCCCCCTTTCCGATCTCGACGAAATCGTCGCTCGGCCTGCAATCGCCCGAATACGCGACCTTGAGCCCAGACGGGAAAGTAAAGACCGTTGCCATCGCACCGAAACAGTGCCTCACGTTACAAGCCGTGATCTGTTCTAACCCGATGGCCCTCGTCTCCGTCTCCGAGAATACATGAGAACGCCCTTTGTTAAAATTGACAGTCAGAAGACGGTCGAAACCGTAGTTCTCGATGTCCGCGTATTCTCGCAGCCAGTCTATCATGTGCGTGTGGGACGCGACGAAGAGCTTAGCGGAGGGGTTTGACCGCGTCGTCTCGTCGTGCCATGCTTTGATGACGGAAGCGGTGCCTAGGTGATGGTCTGCGTGGAGATGGCTAATCCATATGCCTTTGAGATCTCGCAAGATTTCGGGGAGCTCGTTGCCAAAAACCCGCTGCAACTGACCAATCGTATTCTCGCCGCAGTCAAACAGGTAGTTACCGTATCCCGGGACCCGAAGGAGCGTAGAAGAGACGTTACGGTACTTGGATGGCAGAGCAGAGCCAGTTCCTAGAGGAATTATTTCTGCGTCTCGGTTTGGGATGTCCGATTCCACTTTTTCGATTTTGGCTAGAAATTCGGGATCTGAAACTCTCGCCTTGGCTTTTCGAGCCATTTCTAATATTTCATCATTCATATCCTCTCGGGCCAACCTTTCGATATCTGGAAATGGAATAATCTTGTCATCTCGATGAACGTACTGGGGTGCAAATTGCACAACCTTCCCAAGCTTGCTACTTTCGTAGAGAGAAGAGACATGCGTCGTCGAGGCGTTCGAAATTGAGACGTTATTGTCGTAAATGGGCAAGCGGAACCGGTCAGGGTCAATACATCGTAATTTGAAAGTTTGAGTTGTGACCGAATCAAATGCGAGCCTGTTCGGACAGTTGTCTGGTGAGGACACGATGTGTCTGATTGCCGACTTCTTTTGCATAAACTCTTGTAGCCGGGGTTCATTTACGACCCCAGGGCCAAGAATCCAGTAGATAACATGAACACCTTCCATAAGATTATCATTTGACCACTCCGTACGGTTCACGAGCGCATCGATGTAAGAAGGGTCCGGCAAGTCGACAACAGCAAACCCGTTCCCGGGAATATTCGGTTCCAAAACCATGTCTGGAGTTACTACAAACCCATCTTCACCCACTACATTCTGGCCACTCGTGAGCAGGCTGTAGGATTGCTTAGGTACGCCGTGCTTCGCAGCTACTTGGGGGTTAAACTTTCCTCGTCGTTCATGGGTTTTAAAAATATAGCACAAGGATTGGTTCGAGGGTTTCGTACGCGGCAGTGCGTGTACCATTGCTCCGGGCCATGGTCGACGTATTAATACAGGTATATCTGGTACCGCCTCTCCACTTCCTGGTAAGGGACCTGTATATACTTGGATGTGACCTTTATCATCCCGGACGTATATTTTCGCGGGTTGCTTCACTTGGTGCAAGGTGGTCTCTACCAGCGCGTCCATCTTCCAGTCCGAGTCAAACATCTGGGTGACTACGGTTTGAACTAGCTTTCTGTCCTCTTCATCGTCTAGGGTGGGTTGCTGCTCATCCACTTCGGATGTCTCTGCGAACTCCTCGTGCGTCCGTTTTCGAGGGCTAGTCGATACGATCGTTGTCGACTGGATAGGTATATACCACACCTTGACGTTGGTATCTTCCCAATCCGGTTTAGATTCTTGTTGTTCGATTAAGCGGGGGCCGTCGCGAACCTCATGGGGGTCCAAAGGCAGTCCTTTCCGGAAAATAAACCTGCGCGCCGTAGCGAGTAGGTGTGTCAAATTCTTGCCTCCGTGAATCCTAAGCCTCGGCATGACAATGTCGTTAAGAGCACGGAATTTACGATCCCCGAGCCCTTTCTTCTTACGCTCTTCGATATTTTGTTTGAGGCTATCTATCTTGGTAGCCAGGGTATCGGCAAGGACGAGGATAGTGCCTAGAAGGCCACCGGCATTTTGCCAGTTAACCACACCTGTTAAGAAAACATCTTCGACCTTCTGTAAGCCGATATTTCGCTGGACGGCAGCGCGCTGTGTTCCCTCGGCGATATTCCCAATTAAATAGCGCTTGTTGTCAAAGTGAAGCAACAAGCAAGCACCGTGTGTGTCGGCGGTAGGGGTCGTAATGACCTGGACAAAGTTCAACATACCGGTCCCCTGCAGCGTCGTGTGCTGGTTAAACGGAACGGTCTGAAACAGTAGGAATTGCGCACAATATTGTTGCTCTCTAGGAGACGCTCGCAGTAAGGAGACGTTAGGAGCTTGGAAAAGTGTAGTTGGGAGAGGTGCCTTTGCGAATGAAGACCTTGGGGGCGGGTCGCGATATTTTGGCGGGTTTAGGATATGCGGATTTGAAGTCTCGCGGAAGGGGAAAAGCCACCTTGGGGTCCTATGAATAATATTACGATATCTCATTAGGTTTTACGCCGGATGAGCCTATCAAGAATGACTCTTAAGGGCAATTCGAAACGCATACAGATGCGTATAAGTGAATTATCGATACCGATGCATCGCAATGCTACATGTTAGGTAACTAAGAAATTATTTCTTATCTTATCGATACTATGTATTCTGACGTACTTTGTAATCCGTACATGTACCTAAATTACGTAACTGTTGCTAGCGATTCTTAGATGGCAGTCATCCACACTTGTGTTTTTTATTAATGAATTAGTAGGTACCTAGGTACTTATGGTTATGGGTATACCAAAACAACCTTAGAAAACAGAGACTCTCATGGTGCCGGACTTGCAACCACAATTCCTGCTAGGGACGTGGCCTTAATATTGTCGCCTCCCTTACACCAACACGTACCAGCAACTTGCCCGACTACCCCTTTCTCATTCCACTAATAATTCGTCAGTAAATACCTATTTTTCGAGTAGGGAGATGGGGCTCTCGGTATCACGTACGACACAGCCAACATCGCTGCGCTTCTGAACCCAGTTCAGCGAGTCGCATAGTGCAAGACATTCCTCGAGCGAGTTCACCACTAGTGACGCCAGGCCTGTTCCCGTCAAGTCGCTGTCGCAGGCTATCTTGTATTGCCGGTGGTTTTCCCCCGATATCATACTTCCGCTTCGGCTGGGACACCCGGAATCTACTAGGGCCGTCGGTGTCGGTTCGGCTATAATTGTCGAACTAGTGCTGCTACTCTTTGGGCTGGTATTCCTAGTGCTGCTTGTACTGGTAGTTGATACACTGCTCGTAGATGAGGTCGTCGAGGGGGCAGCATGCGGCGACGAAGTAACGTCGTTGCTTATAGCTTCGCTATCCGCAGAAGCACCTAGACGAGTCATCAGAATCACCATCTCTACTGCATTCGTCTGCTATGGTTTGTCTAACCTGTGTTATTAACCGCACTATCATTACTCCTCAAACCTAAGCCCAGCCCCGTGCCTAGGCCGAGCGCCAATGCTACCACCGAAAACAAAGCTACTAGCAACCAGAAGGTAGGTTTCTTCAACCCGGCGATCTCAGCTTCATGGGACGCCGGACTGGTCTGCGGTTGCGCCGCGTCGTAGTTCTTGTACTCGTAGTACTGCGGATGGTAGGTCTCGGGAGCTACCTCTGGCGCCAAAGAATCCGTCACGAGCTGTGGTGCGGTGCTCGACGCGACCTCCATCGTCGAGTGCATCTTGATTCTAAGAGGCAGATCTGCAAGAGCTATGAAGACGAGCTAATATCCAGAGCCATTCTCATTATATTTGCACTCGTAGGCACCATTGATGCTGCCTACCTTACGATGCCCTGTGCCGGCCCCTGGCAGTCGCTGTGATGCTACCTACATTGCATCTGCATGTAACCCCCAAATTTCAGGGGTCGATATTGAGTTTATACATAGTAGATGTGAGAATATATGTTATAACGTCTCTATTTTAGATCTTTAAGTAATCACCGTTGATCTGACGCTCAATCTTGTCTTTCAATTTGAATTTAGTAATGAGTATATATATAAAGATATAATTACCTAGACTAAGTAACTATGATTGTAAAATCGTATCAGCTGTGATTATACGATATTGAGGTGTCTACGATATACAAATTGCGTAGTAAGAATGTCTAATTGTCAGCGAGTTTGACATATGAGGTGATGATACTCTGCGCTGTGACCTATCCGGGATTTCTTCCTACGCAGCCAACGACCTCAGCCGTAACCAGTAAGACCCAGCTATAATTGATCAATTCAGCCTTCCCCTACTTTAGAAGGAATTAGTATGCTATTCTGAAAATAGCGAAGAGATGCGACTGGCGTGCATACATAATTCTATTATTAGCGAATCTCGCACCCTTCGGTAGTCTTGCACGTTTCCTTTAATTAAGGAATGCGTAGCATCCGAAGGGCGCGAGATTCGATAGACAGCGCTAATAGGACTATTAAACGATACTCAAGATGTTTCCCGCAATATATGGCTGTGGCTTTGAAGGAGTAGTCACCATTATACGTCTATTATGAAGTACCCGTAGTTATATATATGAGGTATGTTTATTGGAATTTTCTGCGCATCGTACTGGCTATGTGGTATGAAGGAAGGTCTACCTGCAGCTTTATAGAAGCAATTCCCCTTGTAGCTAATGTCATAAATGACACCTAGGGGCTCTTGCCTGTTCGCCTTCGAAGTAGTGTTGATTGACTTCTATTGGGTGGCTATGGAGGACACATGAGTTTATATTATCCACGTTCCTCGACCCAATGACACTGTAACCATGGTCGATTATACCACCTCGAGCCCATAGCGTTTCCAGAACTGATTATTTCGTCCAACTGTACATAGTATTCCAGATACTTAATCTACCTCATTGGCTACTTATTTACCCTTGTAGAGTACTGATTCCGAGCTGTGACCGAAGTCTCCATATTATCATAATTGCAGCGGCGTCAACTACCGGAGGGTAGTTGGGACAAGTGTTGCGACATGGTCATCCTTGCCGAGGTCAACATCCATGGAGCCCGAATGCATCCCCTCCATCTGGTTTATGGACTTCGTATAAGCCCCAAGTCTTGTATCCACGTTGAGTATGTCCGCCAAAAATCTTTCTTAGCCTCCTCACAGGCCCCGAGAAACCCCTGTATGTCTGGTATTTTATGTAGCTCGTCGAGCGTTTGTGGTACCGTCGTGACGAGGAACTGAAGAGTATCTTCGGAAATTATTGGCTGAGTAGGCTCCAGGTCCATTGCCCAGATCAAACTTCTAACATAAGCATCCAATTTTTGCCGCAGTGACTTTTGCAACAGTAATTTCTGCTCCGTACTTAACAGCTGAAGCTCTACTTCTTTCTCCACTGGTTGGGGAATGGGAGGTAAGGGTTGGGTCTCGTAAAGAAGTACCGGGCTATTAGATTGCTCAAGCTTTGGCTGTGGCGATTCACAAGGTGCGATGAGTTCCATGAATGTTTCCTCGATGTCTGAATCATCATAATTGTCACCGTCGTCTTTTTTAGCCGATGCTTCGGCGGCATTGGACCGCGTTCCACCAATTTCTAATGATAGCCCACTACTCGGTAGAGGTCGCGATATGAGGATTTCCTTTGAGCGACCAACATTTCTGATCCAACTTTGTTTGGATGGTCGATCACCTAGCTGCGGTTGTTGAATATCCTCCGCAGCACACGAGGTCGCAGAGGTGTCGGTAATAGACGGTTGAGGGAATTCAGACTTGTACTCGGCCTTGAACTTTGCGATTATTTGGAGCCAGTCAGGCCCATACTCAGTTGCCTTGCTTGTTCCTACGCCGTGAACATTTAGAAGTTCAAGCTGGTTCGAGGGACGCTGCTTAGCGAGGGTTTCTAGGAGCGAGTTAGAAGCAACCATAAACAGGGGTCGGGCCTCTATAGCAGCACGAGCCGTCCGGTGCTCTGCCAGACGCCTATATAACTCCTTGGATGACCCATTTTCCTGCTGCTTCTGGTAATCATCTCTTGGGTGACGAGGAGCCCGATTCACAATTTCAGGCTCCAAAGGCGGATTCGTCTGAGTAGTGCTTTTCCTGGGATGCTTGGCAATGTCTTGTGCAATTATCTCTAGCCATTCGTCGCCATACGCCTCAACTTTCCGATCTCGGATGCCCTTCACCTTTAAGAGCTGGATCTTATTAGTCGGGCGGGTTTTAGCCAGCTGCTCCAGGACTTTATTTGAAGCTATCACATAGGCGGGTACATCATGTGCAGCAGCAACCCTTTTGCGATGCGAGACCAATTGTCCGAAGAGCTTATGCCACACTTCTGGTACAGATGAATCCATTATGTTGTCATTGTAGTGTTTTACTTTGCTCGCGAATGGTCGAGAAGTGAAGGCATCATTAGTGGTCATAATGAAGCTTGGGTTAAATTTCCATAGGCTTTGGCAGCTGACATATCGCCTAGGTAACGAGTATATGATTAGGTTAGTATTAGGACAGAGTCCCTTTTGACAAAAGCTGTTGCATTTTATATATAGCATGATATTTAGACTTGGTAAGTAAGTTCCATTGGAAAGTTGCTCCTACCTGCCTGAAGTAGTTGTACCTGTTATATGTACATGCACCTAAGTATATGCATGTATTGATGCGCACATGCATTTCAGTAAAAGCATATGCCACCGCATTATGTAACTACCTAGGTAGCTTACTCGTCTGCTGACCTCGGGACATCAGTTGATAAACGATAAACGATAAACACTAAAGCGCGGCTGCAATTTAGCCTCGTCGCTTCATCTTGGCGAAGTTACATCTATCTCGCATCTCTCTCTCAATTGATCTATATCTAAACACAGGTCGCTACCTGTATTATTCGGAGCTTGTTTTGGTGAAATATCCACCAATAGTTCCCATCATGGCGTCTACGCCAATGGACCTCGACGTTCCCGATAACTCGTCGCCTGCCAACGGTACACCATCCACCTCCCTCAACATCACTCGTACTCTAGGCGGCGGTCTACCTAGCACATCAGCTATCTCCGACACCGTGCACAACTTCAGACCTACGAAGGTACCCTCCTTGAGTATACCCGCAGTCTAACAACCTTTTCTTACTCGAGTTACAGTTATTTAGGCGCGACGATATTAAAGATGGACGGCCTCAACCCTTCATTCTTAGCCTCGATTATGACGACCCGGGAGAGCTTCTGATGACATCCGAGAGCGACGAGACCATCCAGATCTACAAGGTCCGAGAGGGTCGCCACGACAAGCAGCTCCTTAGCAAGAAATACGGAGTCAAACACGCCAAATTCACGCATAACAGCTCTAGTATAATATACGCGAGCACAAAGCAGAATGGTTAGGATACTATAGCTCTCGGTGCCTGTCATTGGTTGGAGACTTGCTGACAACGACACTTTATAGATGCGATCCGATACCTAACGACTCACGATAATGCATTTATACGCTATTTCGAAGGCCACCAGGCTGCCGTTACATGCTTGGCGATGCACCCTGGCAACGACGACTTCATCTCCTGCAGCAAGGACAACACTATACGGTTATGGAATGCTGGAACGAAGAATGAGACTGGGATTTTATACCTGAACACACCACATCTCGCAGCTTTCGACCCGAGTGGACAAGTCTTCGCCGTAGGATCGCCTAGCAGCGGCATGGTCTTGCTCTATGACCATCGAAAATTCGATAAAGCACCATTCGCGGAATTCGACATCGTGGAGGCATGCGCTTCAGTTGACTCTCATCATGTCATGCAGGGTTGGACCACGCTGGAGTTTGCCAACGACGGACGCTCTATCTTATTAGGCACCAAGGGAGGAGGTCATTTCCTTTTGGACTCGTTTAATGGCAGCCTGAAAGGATACCTACGAAAAACTGAAGGCGGAAGTAATAGGCTGGCGCCTGGTGAAGAATACATGCTTAACGGAGGCGGCCCGAGTGGTGCCAGCGTGGAGAGTAGCGGCGACTGTTGCTTCACACATGACGGAAGATTCGTCGTCGGTGGTGGGAGGAAGGGAGTTATGGTGTGGGATACACTAGGTAACGCGTCCGATAAGGTCTTGGATCCAGTTCACGTACTAGAAGACGAGAGGCCCGCGGCAGTAGTTGCCATCAACCCCCGATTCAACTTCTTCGCGACGGCAGATCAAGACCTAGTATTCTGGTTACCGGATCCGCATGCCTAGGAGGCGGCTGGAGGCTCATCCGTCGACGTCGATGTCGATGCGTCCATCTATGATTGCGATCTTATGAACTCGAATGAAGACGATTACCGGCCAATAGCGGATGGACATAGGATCCATCATGAAGTAGTATAAGTAGTGAACGAAGGTGAGGATGCGGCTAGCTTAGGTACGGAAGATACCCCCCCATTTTGCATTGCGAAAGGCGTCTAAAAGGACATCGTCTTGGCAAGTTCTTGCTATAGATGTTTGTATGAAATATAAAAATTTGGCTTGTCTCACAACATAAGACGTAACATTTTGTGACGATTAGTATTTCCAAGTGAAACACTTGGCTACCTGATGCGATGCTTCTAAAATCCCATTATTAAATAAGGTACCAACTACTTACCTTACCTGGGTATGCAATTATGAAGTATTCGTATAGTTTAAATGAGGCTCGAGCTAGGTACCCCGCGAGATTTCATAGAGCTCTAGATCCCTGTCTAGCTGTTTGGCCCCCACATCATCCACCGCCCACCACCGACACCAAACTTCATCGTCACTCGATTGGGCGAAAGTGCCAAAATTCAAGTCCAGCTCCACAATCCACTTCGACAACACGAAATCGTATATCCATAACCACCATACCGAGTATAAGCTGTGCCCGAAGATCTCAGATACTATTATACGAACAACCGACGAAATTTATTCCGCAGCAAAGCGGCATTCACTCGCGATGCCATACTTTGCCACGAGCCAGGAATGGCTGCACCAGTCTTCGCTCCTCCTTGAAGCACGACCAACTACCGTACGTCCATCCCTACAATATCATGTTATATTCCTATGTACACCCCATCCTTTGTATATAACAACGCAGCAGCACTTCCATCACCATCACCATCACCATCACCACCCATACCACTCCATCTCAAACCCTTAGCGCTAGAAGCCTCCTACTCCTAGCCATGTAACTAACCCTCACATATACCTATACAGACACGCATAACAACCAAATACCACATCAGCAAACCCAAGCCCCGACGCGCCAAAAAAGCCCCAACCTCCCCGTCCCCCTCCCCCTCCACAACGACCGACACCGCGCCCCGCGGCTCCCTCACCCTCAAAACCTACGACCCGCATTCCGGCGCCTGTCTCAAGTACCGCACGACCAAAGCAGCCGAAGTATCGCGCCTAATCCAGAGTCTGGGCCGGCCGTTGGGGGCCCGCATGGCCGCCCTGCCGTTACCCGAGGCCGCGGACGAGGTCATGGCCGATGCGCCGCTCGCGGCGGGGACGCCGGCCGAGGAGAAGAGGGGGGAGGATGTGGTAGGACCTGCGCAGCTAGAAGGAAGTACAGGTGGTGGTGGTGGTGGTGGTGGAAAGGCGCCGGGACAGGGACAGGGACAGGGGCAGGCGGGAGGAGGTGGCGGTGGTGGGAAGGGGAAGAAGAAGCGTGGGAAGAAATGAGGAAATGGATGATGAATGCAGAGGGAGGGAAGAAAAGGATTGGAAAGTCTATGTTGGGCCGTATCCGGTCGAAAAGAGATCCTAGACCTAGAGGGACCCGTCCGTATAGTTCCTTGCGATTACATCATAGCATCGCTATAAGGTTACTTATAGTTAGAATCATATTCAAAGCTTGATTACGAGGTAGGCTACAACCTAGAGAAAGCCCAGCGCTTGGACGCATACCAATGAACCTATTAATACGCACATGGCATTAAAGCAACATCATTTACGATTCAAATATCACGCAACGCCAAATCACATGATACCGATATAGTATGTCTTCATCATTTGCATCAATTGAGCTATCACTACGTCCGCGTCTCATGCATAAAGTCATTTGCCCCATTCGTCTGTCCATCCATTCGGAGCTTATTGTGTTTCATTCATTCCTCCGTGGGCCATCTCTTTCTTTGTAAAGAGGCCAGCAACGCCATAACGCCCAGTGATGATGACCGTATTGTGACAGATAAAAAGGGAAAATAGGGCTGAAGATCCAACGGGAACCGCCCGGTCAATGGATCCAACCGCAATTGTACCGCGGAGACAATTGCTCACCGGTCTATAGTTTCGTATTATTATAAGACCCTCTAAGCTCTACCCAGTAGGAGTCGCGTTGAGGGTAGTAGCGTGAATATAGTATTACACGAGGGCGGATCTAATCGAGAATGAGAGGGGGGTATCGAAAACAGACGTAAGAGAAAGAGGCGCGAGATGATCAAGCCGGCGAGAAGCTTAGAAGTCATCGTCGAAGGTGAAATCGCCTCCATTCTCACCCTCTGCAGGGGTGGCCACGTCGTCGTTCTTCTTGGTGCTGGCCATGACACCTGCCTTCTGGTAGTCACCAACACGCTTCTCGAAGAAGTTAGTCTTGCCACCCAGGGAAATATTCTCCATGAAGTCGAACGGGTTGGAAGAGCGGTAGATCTTCTCGTTGCCGAGAGCGACTAGTAGACGGTCGGCGACGAACTCGATGTATTGCTTCATCAGGTTGGAGTTCATGCCGAGTAAAGCACAAGGTAGAGCCTCTGTCAAGAACTCCTGCTCTATGGTGACAGCGTCTCTAATGATCTTCTCGATGAGGTCCTTGCCGGGGCGGTTCTTGAGGTGTGTGAAGAGAAGACAGGCGAAGTCGGTATGTAGACCTTCGTCACGCGAGATAAGCTCGTTGGAAAAAGTAAGACCGGGCATTAGACCACGTTTCTTCAGCCAGAAGATGGAGGCGAAAGCACCGCTGAAGAAGATACCCTCAACAGCAGCGAAGGCAATCAGACGCTGAGCAAAGGTAGAGTTCTTGTCAGCGATCCATTGCAGAGCCCAATCGGCCTTCTTGCGAATGCAGGGGACTAGACAAAGGTTAGCCATGTGGTAGTTTAGGTGCGGGTTAAAGTGGACTCACTAGTGTCAATGGCATTGAAGAGATGGGTCTTCTGGGCAGGCTCCTTGATGTAGGTATCAATGAGCAGAGAGTAAGTCTCAGAGTGGATGTTCTCCATCATGATCTGGAAACCGTAGAAGCATCGGGCTTCAGGGATCTGAACCTCGCCGCTAAATCGCTCAACTAGGTTCTCGTTGACAATGCCGTCTGACGCGGCGAAGAAGGCGAGGATGTGAGAGACAAAGAACTTCTCGTCATCGTTGAGTCGGTTGTTCCAGTCGTGAAGATCCTTGGACAGATCGATCTCTTCGGCAGTCCAGAAGGACGCCTCATGCTTCTTGTACATCTGCCAGATCTGTGGGGTAAATTAGTATATGACGCGTCAAAAAAACCACTTTACGCGTCTAAGACGCGTTACTCACCTCATGGTACTTGATGGGGAATAGGACAAACCGCTGAGGGTTCTCCTGTAGGATGGGCTCATCAGCCTCCTCAGGCCTAATAGTGGGCGCAACCGCGACCTTCTCTTCTTGCTTCTTCTCAATTTGTTGGTGCGAATCGATCTCTTTGGCGAGGGCATCGATGTTGGAGTCGAAGGGGGCATTCTCCTTGCCGGCAGAGAAGTCGAGCTTCTTGACAGGAGAGTCCATATTCAATGATTGCATGGCAGAGGCAGCCTATATAGTATAAAGAGTTAGCAACACTCATTCCAAGTGAACTAGGAGACAACGTCATGTACCTTCTTTGAGGGAGTGATGTTAGAGGCCATTGTGAAGATGTGAGGTTGAAAATAGGAATTGCAATTGCAGATTGGACAAGGGAGTGGACAATTGACTTGCAATGATCACCGAGTAAGAATGATAATCACGCGTTAAGTGGAAGTAGTCGTTGTTGTTGGGATGCAAGGACAAGAAGCGTGTTTAGAATAGGTCGGATCCAAAATCTTTTAAAAGCTGTCTCGCGCCGAGTCACGTGTTGAAATTAACTGGGATCGACGCGATAAAAAAACGCGACTAAACCCCCCGCCACTTTTTTTCACGCGTCACCCAGGGGCTGCAACCTTCCACTATGAAAAAGTACCCACGTCGTACCAAAATACCAAAATACCGTACAAGGTACAGTGCAAGATACAGTGCAAGGTACTAAAACAATTGTAAGGGCTGTTTTTGCAATTGGCCTATAATTGGCCCTGTAGCTAGCCTAGCTGTTCCCTTTTTTTCTTCCTTAGAAATGCAGCTCGGTCCTCTCGGCACTGGCTTCATGTGTCACAAAACAGGGATATCTACACCAACTAGTAGGATTATCAGATCACAGTCATCAGATAAACAAGCAAACCCAAAGGGGTATGGGTGAGATCCCTAGTTTCTAGCTGATTCAAGATCAGCTAATGATTACTCGTCACTATGTACGAATCATCATCGACTTTGGACTGTTTGATTCCGGACCTAATATCGGCCTTGTCGGTTACTGTCCTCGGATTACGAGCCATACCATATATGTATACGATAGGCTACCTATGTTTTCCAACACAGTGTTGAGTCGTAATAATCCAGAGTAACAGAGCTCGTCGTTTCAGATGGTGTAATCCAATCCATTGTCTCATAAAAATCTAATACTAGCCGCCATCTCATCCAATATGATCCCCCCTCCATTATGACATAATGTTTGTATGGTATCTTAGTCTCATCTATCCGCCCGCGTTTTTTGCCGTTGCACCTAGACCTGCTATGCTCATCCTACATCATGAATAAAAAGTGTCCCAATTTCAAAATAGTCAAGAATAATCAAAAGCATAAAAGCCAATTCGAACAGTAATGGTGAACGGTCTCGTACGGAATAACCAAATTCGTAGTAGCGTGACGCGTATGTATGTAGAGAAGCCCCTCCAAAGTAATTAACGCGATCTGATCTTCTTCTTAATTGAACCCCACAGTTCGTAATTGCTAGCGGGTCCCTAGTTCCGTCTACCAGCCTCGATATCAGCTGGACGAGATCTCTTGCTACCTAACCCAAAGAAACTTCTGCTCGAGCCTCCTTGTCTATCGTCATGAACCCTGGCTTGAGCGGGTTGTGACGGTTGGGTCCATTCGGTTGCGACACCAGTTTCCTGGGGAACATGGTCTGTTCGTAATTGACCTCCAGACCTTTCACCTTGACGCGTAACTCGAGACGACGCGCGCTCAGGTGACTCCGAATTAAATCGATCGAACTCGGCCGGATCGCTGGGGTCCACATCTGGCACCGGCAATTTACTTGCGCGAAGATTCTTCTTGCCTTTCTTTCGTAGATAATCTTCTAATGCCACCGCGTTGCGCGTGTTGGCAAGAATGATGGCATCGGCAATGTCTCCAACAAACGGGACCAAACCGGCGATAAGATCTATGAACACCAGCACATACATCCAGGCCCATATCTGAAACGGAAGCCCTCCTTCAACCTGCTTGGCAGTACGGACAACCATCATCGCGAGAAGGGCATCGACGACATCTCCAGCACTATTAAGTATGTTTATTAGCACGCGAATATATCCATGAATGGGCCGAGTTACTCACAAAGGGAAGAGGCCGATAACACTACCCCAACCAAACTTCAGCCCCATAAAGCTCCCAAAGCTCATATCTAGTCGGTATGCTCTTCTCTTCACCTTGGTCAAGATCATCGCATCGTGCTCTGAAAGGCCAGGTGGTAAGGCTTTGCGAACCTTCTTAATCTTCCCTGTTGGTGTGCCATCAAGCCTTGTCGCGGGGACTTGTTCGAAGTATGGGTCCTTTAATTTATATCATGTTAGTATCGTTTGCTTTGCGATTGACTTAATGCCGAGTTTATGCTATTAAGTCAAGAGCAGTAACAAAAAGGAATCATGTCGCTCACTACCGCTCCGAATTGGTTCCCTGCTGTTTCCTTCAGGATCTTTTTGGATACAAATTTTGCGATAACGCCCGCCATTTTGTTCTTAGGATCGAAGTAGAATTGATTGTCTGATTGTCTGATGGTAAATGTATTGGTGGAGAGCCGTTAAATATTGTCGAAGAAGTAGATTAAATAAGGAAGACACGATTGTCGTATCGTTCGGTGAGTATAGAATGGTTGGTGAATAGGTACCTATTAGATAGGTAGTATACCTCTGCTGCTTGTTGACTTCAAGTGAGTTAGTTTCGCATTCGCAGTCAAAGCACTTTTTAGAACATTAAATTCTCCCTCAGAGCAGTAGGAACAAAGGGAAGATTGAAAGACTTTTATTTATTGAAACTTGTAATGACAACTAACGAGACAATGGCGGTCTATCTAGGTACATACGTAACCCTGAATGTGGTTGTGACGTTTTTCAAGTTTTGCCTTTCCCTCGATGATTGGTGATCGATCATGTTGTTATGCGCCAATACGAGAGGCAGCCAGCCAAGTCCAGCATACAAGTCAGAGAAGTGATGATGTCAAACAGCAGATTAAATGCATTAACCCATTTAAGGTTAATCGATCTACCATGCTTTATGCGTAACATGTACCTAAAGAGTGGACCCATGTCTTGCCGGCGGCAGTCAACTCCCGTCAATATGGCTTGTGGCGCAGCCGTCCAGCCACACAAAACTCCAACTCACATCCGTCCCGTGACCATCATCATCGCGTAAACAAACCACACGATGTGTGTATAAGTGCCTTGAGGCCTCCCTCTGCGATGACATTCTCGCCACTAGAATTAGTTAGAATAAACGGCAAGTGTAAAGATGTTTCCTTAGTCTCTAACAATGAGCGTTAAAAGAAACAATCTGAAAAAATCGGCTGTATTTCAAGAGGTAATGTGTGCTCCTCTTTAATCTCTGGTCTATCATTAGCTATTATGGGAAGACTTCCCCTTTCCATTTATTTATCTGACTCATAAATAGCCTGCTCAGTGGCCCTAATCACGGCCCCAGGGAAATACAGTCAGTTACTATAGACATATGATCCGCTTCAACCTCTGTAAAGATTTGGGTTGATATTCCACGCCCACCCCGTTTTATACCATGCTTGTTTTCCCCGACTTCCGTACTGCCAGTCTAGGTGTTATGAGGATTATTATGCTTCCAATAACAATTGTTGATCCTGCCCAAATCTGCCCCCATATGTATTTACCTCCGCTAGCATCAATGATGGCGCCCATGGTGGGAGGTCCGGACAGAGTAGCAAAGCCGCAAAGGCCGAACGTCATCCCGATCCATGTCCCCATCTTCCCCACGTCTTCAACAAAGCTGCTGGCTGCACTCGAAAATATTCCCTGAGCAGCTCCGTTCACAAACCCCATAACAACAGAATAAGCATACATGTCTGCCCGCTTACGGACACCTATCCAACCAAACGCCATGATCCCTAAGGCAAAGCAATTCAGACCATAAGTATCGACAGGGCCGACATAACGGTCGGCGATGTAGCCGAACAAGGGGCGCGCGGGCATGGCAACCGCATTGGTAATGAGCACGAAATTAATGGACTCCAGGTCGCTTAGTCCAATACTCTCGCGAGCAAACGAGTTGATCTAGTAGAATATGGTTAGCACCTAAGCCACATGCTGTTATCAAAACAAACCGGTTAAGGACTCACGTATATTAACATTGTGAACAGAGAGAAATATATGAGGAACGCGCCCACGGTAAACAAGGTGTATGGGATATTCCTAAAGGCACCCAAGTCGAGAAGAGGCGCAGGGGCTCTCCGCAGTTTCCGCGGCTTCAAGAGGCTGAATCCAACGATAGCCAAAATAATGCTTATGAACCCGCATATCCTGACTGCCCACGGAAAGCCAACCTTTGGTGTCAAGAACTGGATAAGGGCCGGGTATAGGATAGCGCCACTACTCGACCCGCATCCGTTGAGGGACACGGCAAGCGAGCGCTTCTTCTTGAAGTATGTAGCGACATTTGCAGTCGCAGGCATGAACATCAACCCAGCACCGATACCCTGACAGAACCCCTGCGCAAGCAGAATCTGCCAGTACGTGTTCGCTAAACTGGTCATGAACATGCCGAATATGCACATTACAGCTCCAATGGCATACAAGTGCCGCGGGTATCCTGCGTCTGATAGTCGTCCAGATATCATCCCGATGAGGAAACATAAGAATATTTGTATCGAGCCTATCCAAGACACCTGCGAAGCCGGCAGATTCAATGTCTGTTTATAATAGAGCTGGAAAACTGAGAAACCCGTCCCGTAACCCCAGGACATCATATTGGCGATGTGGGCCGGTATAATTTGAGACCACGCAACCCACCCTCCATCTGGTGGCTCGTCATGAGGTATAGTATCCGAAGGAACGTCCATTTTTCTGGCATCTTCTCTTACAAGGACTGTAGAGCTATTCTTCGTTTCGGGTTGGGAGCTCGAGCTTCCCCCTGAGGAGGATGTTATCGTCATATTTGTTGATGAGGTATGATCAAACGCATCGGTATTGTGTTATTGGAAATATTCCGAAATACCTATTGTTATTAACAAGATTTTGGCTTAAGAACAGGGCAAGTGATGGTTATATACAGGCTATATACATAGGTTCATAGCCAAAACTTTACGGCGCGTTCAGACAATATAAGCTCCCCAAGCTATATACGCCCCTAAACTTAAACCACCACAGTATTTGAGAAGCTCCGACATCGCTATTTACATTATACTGTTGTTCATGCAGTCTACATTATGAAATATTATAACTCCACCACAAGGGCGTCGCCAGAGGGTATAATGTATAGGTTTGTGTGCGCGTACGTCCGATCGTGTAGGCGAACCAAGACTACCGACGTCTTGCGCTCAACTATTTCGGAGACGGGAACGGGAACGGAGCCCCGATGTCCCCCTTAGGCATTGATGGCCTGGCTCTATCCTATCAGAAGGCAGGTATTTCTTGATAATCAAGGTCGCAATAGACTAATTGCATCATGTAGAAAGGTAGATATATCAGATGTCAATGAAATCAAATCCGATAGCGCTACGTATTACTCATAGCATAGCATAAGGTCTACGATATAAGAGTTATGAAGCCGTGCTGTAGCTGTAGCGTCGTCTCGGGCCGACGCAATGCTACAATCCCAGTCGATCGTTGAAAATGTCGATTATTCGTCTAATTTTTCCATACTTCGGTCTCTGCAAGTGTGTGATTCTCGGTATAGTATTGTACCTAGTTAAGCTGTCTCCTGTGACGTTATCGTCGATTCAAAACCGGTGTCGCTAGAGTTTGATATCCTAATAGGGGCTTGGACTTCAGATGCTTCCCCAGAGTTTTTGCTTCTTTACGTCCTACTTACGGAGGCTATCTTGTAATAGGAATGCGATAGCAACATGTCGCATTTGTGATAGGCTAATCCCTCAGACCGCTTCTCCCCTTTGAGAAAGATAAAATTCAACAAGGCCCCACTTTAGTCATCAAGCTTCAAAAGACCGACCAAGCAGAAGTAAGCTAGGAAAACGTAAAGTAAAAGTAAAACTGCCGACCAAGCTGTCAACCTACAAGTACGCTAATAACGGCACAAAATACCACAAGTCGCGTGGTCTAATGGTTATGATTTCTCGTTCACATTGATGTGTTCAAAGTTCCGAGAAGGTTCCGTGTTCGATCCACGGCGTGACTATATTTTTTGCGTCTGTTTGCTTCTAAAGATGAATATACTTTTTATCTTTATACCCCCCCTACCTATCTCCGTTTATTTTAATTTTTTACACCGTGCCAAGTTCAGCTATGTACCTAGATTTAAAAACTCATTACATTTTGAAACTTAGAATTCGGCCAGCTAATTCCGACGTGTACAAAATAAATAGCACATAGGTAGTCAATGGATTGGAATCAGATGCTTTCAATACCCCTTTTCGGTTAACAGCAGCAAAAAAGGGGCGATGGATTAAAAGTGAGACTTGATGCAAGAGGCCGTTGTCAGCGGTAAGTAATAATTGTCCGACAATGCGATGGGTGTTCGTCATTGATACTATGCGGTAGAGGTATGTGGTATGTGGTATGTGGTATGTGGTATGTGGTATGTGGTATGTGGTATGTGGTAGGTATGTGCTCTCGAGAAAGGGGTGGCGCAGCCAGTGTCTTCGAAAATGCCAACGCCCGCTGTCTGTATGCCAGCCGTCGAATACGAAATGGGCGCTGACAGAATGGCGTCTATATAATCTCCGTGTTGAGAGGCTTTATAGTGCATGCTACTTCGTATCCCAGTCACGCCATTCCGTGGGTATAGTTTCGGCTCGCGGCAGGGGATGGGCGCGTACAGTATGCTTATGTATATCATATCTATGCGTGTGGTATGGCAATGTGAGTGAGCGGGTGAGTTGGATAGATATACGTCATAGTATTGGATCTTGATAGATAATTAACTGAGTTCAGAAGTTACAGAACGAACCGATATAACAAGGAAAATAATGATAGGTCATAACTTCGCGGAATATCCGTATCCATGGCCTCGGTGCGCTCCGAGACGGAACACCAACAGATATCTGGGGCATCGCATTGTGGTTCCTATGTGGTAGGTGAGGTATGATGTAGGGCTGCTGCACTGGACGGCCTGACATCTTGGCTGGCATACTGCGATCGTTCCACATATCTAGTAGTGCACCACATATCCGGCCTGTGATCTCGAACCCTGCAGTGTTCGAGCGACCTACCTAGCTACCTAGCTACCTACCTAACTACCCAGCCTACTTACTTACTGACTACCTACTTAGCTACGTAAATCAGTGGCTTCGTTCGCATTCGCCTATGCTTGCCTCGGCAAATCCAAGACAATACGAGCGAATGGCTGGCAACGTAATGAGCTTACTCGTCGGTTTGGATGGTTCTCACCCTGTCTGCATGTAGCCGGCGACAGCTGGGCTTGGCAGCTAATAGACTATAGACTATAGGTGCTTGGGCATTGATTATCGGGTTGATATTTTTTATTTATTTTTTGGTGGGTGAGAGAGGTAATATATATGGGCGCGTAGGGCAGATCAGATCGCCTGACTCTCATGCGAACTCGAGGGCCCGTCATATGTGATTTGCCGAGGTACGATGGCTTCGTACGCGGTAAGAGGCTCGTTTCGAGGACGGGGTATTATTTCTTTGATATTCTATACGCGTATGGTTGTACTTCTTCCAGTCTGGGGAGCATTTATTGCCGTTTACGTCTTATCTGCTCCTGCCTGTCACAAGAAGCCGGCGCTCATCTACCAACTGTGCACTCGTATTAACTCGTATTAACTCGTATTATAATTCGCAGTTACCTATACCATGGAGGGGGGTGGGGGAGGGAGATTTGGTGGAACTTGTGCGAAGGCTGACGAGTCCGTCCTATGGAGAGCAATTTCTTGATCCTAATAGATTATTAGTGAGATAGAAGATCTTGTGGTGAAACATCACGATTAATCTTGCTTGTCACAGCTACCAAGTTACTTCTATCACACAAATGAGTTCATGCTGTCCACAGACCACTATACTCTAGCCCCGTGCTCACAACATCGAAATGGGTTATCAATGATAGGGTAGAAAGGCGAGCTAAATCAGGTTATCCAATCCCTTCGGTCCCGACCTCAGAGGTCCGTATCACCGCCATTACCTGTTAGGCTATCATATGCGATCTTGTAGGTTCTCCCCCGTCTGGGAATTGGGTCACGTGTTGATTCTGATGTTGTGCACTTGGTCTTCTTCCAACCACATTTCCCTATCCATATTCAGATGAGATGCTTTAGTTTACTGTGGAGATTAGGTACTTGTACCTCGAGAAACTACATGTAGTTCTTTTCATCTGTTGCTGAGAACTTACAGCATTACCTTAGACACCGTTAGTTGAGTCTTTAGGTTTTAGTATAAATTACGCTCAGGAGATATAGATAAATTTAGAAACTCGCTACATCGTCTCAAGTATGATAGTAAGAGAGCGCTACATTGGAAAGTGTCTTCGTAAGAAAATAGCGTACATGTATGATACTATTCTCAATAGTGGCGATACATTTTCAATATCACACTGGGAATGATATCCTTCAGCTGCTGACTTCATATAACACACGCAACTTTATGCAACGCTAGCTACAACTAATACCACGACGCCCGCTATGATAAAAAGGGCACGATAACCGCCGCTACTGCCGTGTGACCACAATAGATCCTTCGTAAACCATCAGTAAGCAAGCTTCCGTTTGGGCAACAATATATCAGACATCCAATAGAGACTCATCTCTCTCCCAATGCTCCCAAGTGGGCTTATCATAGCCATTTGGTCGTGTCGGCCTCACGTAGCCAATCTGAATTCCACTCACTGCTAGTGGCTCCTTCGGCCACGCTACAATGCCGCCGAACCCTTCGCTATACGTGCTCTGCATGAGATGGTTAGCAAAGAGCGTCGGGTGTAGCGACCTGACACTGGCTAGGGCTCGCCGGCTAATCTCGTCAACAGAATCATTGTGACGTAGCTCGAAGAAGTTGGGATCGTGCTCGCGGCGTAGCTGGTTCTGAACCTCAGTCGGGTACGTGCCGAGAGATAGAAGGAATATGTCGTACTGCGATAGACTAGTTCGACAAATCCAGCTACCACCTTGCGTAGCCCTACGATAGATGCCTGAGAGCGCCGCAACAGTACCGACGCACCCTGTGCCATAGTCGGACATGGGGAAAGGTGGGATGACAGGTTCGTTGAGGCCCATGAACCTACCTTGCTCCCATGCCACGCCCGTGACGCAGTCGGCGATTTGCTGCCAGCCCGGACGGCCCGCCCATTCGGCGCCAATTTCGATACCGCCGAAGCAGTCCTCTGCCACATAGACGATACCCCTGCCGCGTTGAGCCGCTTTCGCTGCAAGATCCTCGGGACGATAACCGAGCCTCGCGATAACGCCCGGTCGGTACCCATCGATGATCACATCGGCTGTCTCGAGGAGAGACTCGAAAACCTCGACATCATCTGCGTTTTTGAGATGTAATGATGTCGTGTGCTTCCCGATATTGACATCCAATTGGAAGAATGGGACGTCTGGCAACTGCGACGATGTAACCTTCAAGACAGATGCGCCATGCGCTGCTAGGGATCGACCAATGGTTGGTCCTGCAATTACCCGACACAGTTCGATAACACGAAGTCCCTGCAGACACTGACCTGGCCCGTAAATGGATTGCTCCGTAAATGGGACAGGTGGCGTATCAATGCTCAAGGGCTTCACGGTAAATAATGGAAGAGATGCCATCGATTGGCCATGGCTGCTCTTCTGGAACTTTTCATTGGTGAGGACGGGGACGCCTGCTTGGCGGTATTCTCGATTCAGCTTTTCTAATTCAGCTCCGGAAAACTGCCTGACTGCCCCCTCGATAGTGCTAATACAATCACGGTAATCTGTTAGACCGGGGGAAAAAGCGGGAAGACCAATCATCTTGAGGGCTTTGGTGGCTTCCAATGATCCGTGGATGTGATAGTACTCGCCCTGGTTCCTTGTTTCGTATAGGCCTGCTGATAGGCGCCGATATAGAATTGACTGAGCTTGGTTTAGATCCGTGTCTTAATATTGTAGTTAGCTAGATAGCTTCTCAAATTTACCTAACGGGGATCATGTGAGACGAACTCGGAATTCGTTCCTTGACTTTGGGGTTGCACTTATCCAAGCCGTCGATATTGGTGAGATACGTAGACATTAAAAAGGACGTCACACGTTCTAGGGTGACGCTAATCGATCTTTCACGTTTTGCCCCCCGGATATCTGCAATGGCAGCAGCGGCGCATCCTTCCAGTGCTTTAAGTGCTGCTACTGCTTCTTGTTCACGCAAGGGGCACGGAAAACACGCCGTATCCCCGGTACGAGAATATCTCAAGAACTTGACATTCTCGGCGTATCGTAGGAACCCTCTTGGAAGCTCTGTCTTGGTAGATTTCAAGAGATGGTTGAAGGCATCCTTTGCGCCTTCACTTACCGAATGGATTCCGGGCCTCTCCCGGGTAGCGGATAGCGCCGTCTTTGGTTGTCCAACGGTCATGATAGTTGCAGCCGGGTAAGGTATGAGACAAGAATGTGCCGTACTGAGGATGGAGAGGAAAACTCCCAAGAGAGCACGCCACATTGTTATTTAAGTAGGAAATTATAGCGTATACAAATCACAATAGCAATACTTATATTACGACATATTGTGATTCATCAGATCTGGGTCCACTTACCAAAACATGCCATCGGTAAGATCGTGACTCGGATTTATATAAGCAAGGGAACCTTTCAGTCTGGGGATAGGATAGTTGACGAAACCCGACCCATCAGGCCCACGCCAACGACTCATCTGGCCAGAGTGTACATATCGACGCTGACATGTAGAAGAAGTCTAGAAACGTGTCACGGACACTATGACGCGGTGACATATCCAATGCCCTTCAACCAGACATGCGCCGGACTGTCTAATAACGGACTGGGGGTATCCAAGTCTATCGACAGGTTAACTCGGGCAGTACACCCGACGATTCAGGAGTTGTGAATGTAAAACTGTAGAATCCAACCCATTGGGATGAGTACATAAGTATGACCTCGAATCAATGCTAGGGTCTGAATAAACCTAGTGGACTGTCAGTTTCCAGATCGAAACGAGGACAGAAGATCTTGGGTAGGAATATCTAACATCTCTGCAAAAGCAAATTAAGCACCCAACAAAGGAAACCCCGACTTACCTTTGAAGTGGCGAAAGGAAGAAAACAATACTGCCGGCATTTAAAATTGGCGTTGGTAGATTAAAAAGATCCATTTGAGTGCAAGTCGATTCGTGTCGACTGTGACGGTAGTAAGGGCTACGAGGCATGTGAGGTTGTAGAAGTCTTAGTTAAAAGGGGTTACATGCAGATCGTGAGTACTAAATTGAGCTCTCCTGGAGACGGTTTAAGGCCATATAAAGCCATATGCAGCGACGGTAAAATGTTAGACACATATCAGGGAAGTTATTGACGAATCAGCCGCAGGACATTTAACGCGAGGACCAAGTGCATCATCCGAGAAATGCGAGTCATATAACCTAGACCCTCTTTAGATTCTGATATCTAACGGTCTTCGGTGGCACGTTGAATTTAAAATAACGACGCTGACGGCTTGTCTTAGATGACTCTATAGGATTTGAACGGCGATGTGTAATTGATGAAGAAAAATGATTGAAGAAGGAAGTAACTATTTTAGTAAATTAGGTATGTATTTGGTTGAGCCGCAAAAATGGAGCCCTGCCAGGTACCTTACAGGTAGACCCTTGGCTATTATAATGTACATCTGATTGGATGGGGTACAAGAAAGTACTTGTTATTCTAGGGGTATCACGCATATAGATACCCCTGCTCTTTATGTATCACTTAGTACCTATATTAACACGAACCCTAGAGGTAGTCTTTCTACCCCGGACGTTCTAGTCATTTAGGTGCATTACCCGACAACTTTAACTGCTAAGTAGCGACTTCTAGTTTCAATCTTCACCTAACGATAGGTACGCACGGGTTATATTTGCGGAGTACGGAGTATTATGTACCTTCTCCCACGTGGAAGTGGGAACCTTCACCTAAACCGCTTCTCAAACCGCTTCTCGACTCTTTCCACTATTTCGCTAGTTCTATCTATATTCAAAATTTGGACAACATATGAATTTCTACCTCGATGTCCCTTGTCCCCCCCCCCCCTCATCAGATCTTAGTAACCTTATGTCATACAGTCTATGTGACTTAAATCAATATGGGAAACCAGATCCAATAATTGATGGCGCTACCGAGCCATCTTACACCTGCCACTGCTATGGATACGGAGTTGACCAGTCATTTTTAATATCTTGTTCAATCTTCAGATACCTATCATGACAAAAATAAAAGGGGAAAAACCTGGCTCTAGCCTTGGTGATCTTCACAGGGGTTTCATCTAAGATTTTAGTTTCTACCAAAAGAAAAAAAAAAAAAAAAAAGTCCGCACTCCTAATATCGTTCAAGCTCCTACTACGTCAAGAAAGTCCACGTCGAAAGAAGAAATAAAATAAGCCGCTATCTCCCGTATTTAAGGCGGCGTTAGAACGCCACTTAACTGCTAACGGAGTCTCACTTGATTGATCTACAGCCCAGCTGCCCAATCACGGTACCATTCCTTCCCAGCCCTGCCACGATTTTCCCATTGCAATCATGGCTAGAACAAGTCAAAGGCGGCCGACGCCGCCCTTATTGTCCGGCTCAGGAGGAAGAAGCCAAGCCGGCCAGTTGGAGTGCATGGCTTTACGTTGGCTCCTCTCGAGGAAAAACTTAGCAAGTCGGCCCTTGCGTTCTCTTCATTAAACCTTTCGTGATAGCTCTTTTCATGTCAATCTCCCGCTTCCGACACGTTCCGTCGGTCTCCAAGGTCCTTTACCTTACTTGCGTCTATTCTCAGTTATCATCTGTTGTGGCAGATCACTATAGCTCTCCAGTGAGCTGCTAGGTACGATCTGTATACGTATACTCAGCTGTGCTCTTCTCCACTTAGCCTACCATTCACACGGCTCGAGCAACCTTGGCGGATGCTCTTAGTTGTCTACAACCTATGCGGGTCGACCTCCATACTCTGCCGGATAGTCGAGTACTCAATTGCTCATATCATCCCACGATTCTGGACCTGAGTCCCGTTTGCTTCCCGATAAGGCTGAATCTAGGAATTTGTCCGTACCCGAGACCAACGTTCTTGTGTCCGTAAGACCGGCGCCGCCCCCCTCCCCACCCCCCGAAGTCATTATTCGCTTTTATTCTCTCCATCGTCCGACTTGTATCTTGTCACCTTGTGGCAAAGCGTCGGATGGCGGATGTGACCTAGATCCTTTGTGGCTCAAACCATCATGACACGACCTAAGGTTGACCCTGACAAGAGGCAACGTACTGCCCAAGCATGCGACTCTTGTAAGCGCAGAAAACAAAAGGTCAGTTATTTCAATTAATTTCCCCATCTCATCCTCACCGTTGCATCTCTCTCCCTCATCCATATCTCTTTATACCACACCTACACGTGAGATCATCAGGCTTCCAACGGCGAGCACACGGACCAGTAAGATGATGTATCATATCGGCAAAAGTTGTCTTGTAGTTTCTTCTACTTGAATAGCGTACAGCATGAGCGACGACGACGTGTGCTATGTCACTGTCTTCGGATGGCTTCCTAGGTCTCACAATGGCTGGTGTAATTGTGTAGCCGTGTGTGGATGGGATACCTCGAGACTATCGTACGATTCTGATGGGAATTAAGGCTTGTGGTCGTTATACTTGCTAATGTGGACATTGTCGTAGTGCAACGGATTAAGACCGTGCAGTACATGTGATAAACGGGACCTAGAGTGCCTGTACACGCCGACAAGCCAGGAAACCGGTTCGCAAGAGCCCCTTGGATCACCGTCTAAACGTCGACGTATCGACCAGTCACCGAGGACGTTGAAGTTAGAATCTGGTCAGACAATCGCGACGCATACTCCGTTTTTAGCGTCGTGGGATCAGTCTACTAACAGGTCGATGAGCCTAGCAGAAATAGAACCGCTTGAATCGAGCGAAAAGAAACTCATGGGGACGACACGTCATTTGCTCGCCAACAACGACCGCGAGTTCGATACTCGTTCGCGGATCAGCAATGTTAGTGGAGCTGCAGACGAAATAAGTCGCATCATGTTTATACCAAGGATGCTTCAGGATAAGACAGGAAAGCTACGTAAGTGAGGCTATATAAACGAGCCATTTCTGCCCACATATTCTCTCCCCAACAAGCTCCGCCGTGTTGCTTGTACCTTATATGCAATGTAATATCTTGCTGAGAAAGCTGGGGAAAATGGTGTGGATATTCTGACTAGCTTTCGTACTCGGACTTCGAGGCCCACCCTTTCTTTTACAAAACTGAGGTCTTCAACGTACTAATATACTACATAGAATACGTCGGGGAGTCGGGGAGTCTTGCTTACTTGCAGTTGATTCGCATAATCGTTGAAAGTGCTTCCGGGGTGTCTCACTTCACTAATGATCCCCTTAGGCACAACATATTGGAGAATAGCATCGAGCTCCCGCCAGGCACGAGGTTAACTGGGGTTCTCCCAAATAGAAAGACAGCTGACATACTAGTCGAGTCATTTTTTGTAAATGTATGTATGCCAACCCTATGGCTGCTCAGTTTAACTTAGCACATTGCAGACATCGGGGCTTGTGGAAGTTTTCCATAAACCGGACTTCCTCCAGCTGGTGGAAGAATGCTACAGCAATCCTCTAAATGCTAGCTCGCCAGATTTATGCATACTGAACCTGGTTTTCGCTGTCGGCCTAGTTATTGCTCGTCCATTGCAGGGGACTAGTGAGGCAGCCGTGATTGAAAGCCTGCACTCCGAACCCGTTAATCGTGCTGAATTGTTCTTTCGAAATGGCAAGAAAAACGGTACAGAGTCGGGATTTGAGGATGCAGACTTCTGGTCAATCCAGGCCCTCATTCTTATGTCTCTCTATAAGTTATCAATCTCTGGAAGGAATGCGTCACACGCCTACCACGGTGAGCAGCCTTTCCTTTTCCTTGTTTTTCGGCATGTGTCCGAATACGTTAATTTTTACCCCTATTTTGTAATTTGAGTCTAATTGTGGTAAGCAGGAATGGCAGTGCGGTCTGCGCAGGCGTTGGGATTACATAGAGAAGAAGAAAGCATAGATGTCTTCGATCCCCACATCATTCACCTTCGGAGAAGCGTGTGGAAGACTCTATTCGTCCTCGATCGTATCCTTGCAGCGAGTCTCGGACGTCCTATGACTATATCAATAGAGGACTGCCCCGAATATATGCTTTACCATTCGATAGGCGCTACAACCGACAAGCGCATGATAGACGAGGTAACAGACTCAGCGGCGCTAGACGTTGCCGTAAGAAGTTGTCATTTAGTCGGGTCGATGCTTAGGAAAGTTTACGCCGAGAGAAAGGTATCAACTCTTGTTGCACAGGAAATCGCAGATCGCCTCGAAAGTTGGGAGCGAGAACTACATCGGGATTTTCATTGCCAACGGCTCTTGGATGGTTCAGTTGACTCATCGCAAGTTATTGCCTCCCTTCATATCAACCTCCTACACTGCCACTCAGTGCTGCTCCTTACAAGACCTTTTTTTCTATATCTTCTAAAGATGTGTGACGACTCGTCTAGGGGTTCTAAGAAGCCGCCTCATGTCAGTTCAAGATTAGAAAGGTTTTCTCAGGCCTGCGTCGAGGCTTCGCAGCGTACGATAATCCTAGCACGAGCCGCGTTCGATGCCGAATACTTGCCACAGTGCAATCCTTTCGTAATGTCAGCCTACCTCTTTTTACTTACAGTAGAAAATTCAGAAGAGAACAGAAAACTAATAGGAATATACTTTCTCAAACAGATATTTTGTTTTCTCGGCCGCTCTTATCCTCTTAAGTAACGAGTTTGCCTCATTGTACCATAATCCCGATGCGGACAATGCGATTCGCAGTACCTTCATCATTCTCCAGTACTGTAAGGAGAGAGATGCTATAGCCGAGAGAGTCTTGGAAATCATCGAGCTCTTTCACGATGCAAACATAAATCGACCTGAGACGGCCAAGAGAATACATTTACCTGGCCGCAAGATACCGACCATGTTACATACCTTCCAGGGTGAACCAATGCCACCCTTATTCCGCCATGCCAAAATCGAACGACAGGAGTTCTACATGAGTGATGTGGCGCCGGCAAAAGAGCGTCAAATAGTCGGTATACCGGCAGCGGCTTCGGAACAGAATATGCGTCCCATGATGGCACCAATGCTCCAGCAACCCAGTCCAGAAGGGAGTGTGTCGTTGAACAGCGGTATCACAGCCGCGAGCATGGCACCGGGAATGGAAGCCCTCGGTAACGTCGATTCGGAAATCGACTTTGATAGCTTATGGCCAGCCTGGCGGCGTCCTCCGTCTACTAGCGGTATGGATATCCCACCGCCCTTGCATCATATAGAGTCATTTGGATCTTATGGGCTTCATCAGCCGCCGATGCCGCATGGGAACAATCTCAACCACCCATTTCCGCCTTCAAATTTTCGTTAAAGACTACCTAGTTACTATATAACGAACATAAATCACAATGCAGAGAAGTGTAGCAAAGATCAAGGTATACCTCATAGGACACACATACGTACATAGGGGGCCGTCCGTTGGTCTACCAGGGCCGCGTATTACGGTTGTACTGGCGTTGGAATCTAGACGGATAATTTGCGTGCAATATGTATTAGGTTAGTGGGTTGGGTTAAAGGGTTTAGGAGTTTCGTGAGCGATACTGGATTTATTACCATACGCCTAAGTACTTCTATTGGTAATGTCGAGTAGGTCTCCTTTGTTAGGCTCTTGAGCGACGAATATAACAGGTCCTCGGATGATGGCATAGCTAATGGAAATTTTACATGTATTTTTCCAATATATTATATAATCTGTTTATGGCAAGTTGATAGCAGGAAGTCGATAGGTGGATATTGTCTGTGATGGTCATCATATTGTTTCTTGCGGCGTGTTGGCTTTACATATCTTGATGCCGGGCGTAGGTTTGCTTTCTTATACCCCTAGCCCTACAAGTTATACTTGTGGTTAATTAAGTCAGATTTTATTAAGTCAGATTTTATTAAGTCAGATTTTATTAAGTCAGATTTTATTAAGTCAGATTTTATTAAGTCAGATTTTAATCCAATTATACCCGAGTACCTGTATTTGCATGATCTTCGCTGCATAGGCCACCTAGAACTGAATTATTATTGCTGCTATTCAGACCCAAGACTGTATTATATTATATGTGTACGACACTCGGAGGTAAAGGGGTAGTCTTAATCAACTACATTCGCACTCAGGAACAATAGAACTGTGGTACTGCCCTAGTTAAGTTAACGATACTAGAAGTAAATCATCCAAATTGATCGTCGAAATGGGCATATATTCTCCACAGACCCGCACTAAGCACATACAGAATATACACATCTTGCATTAGACTAGGCTAACTGTTCATAATCCTAACATGTACTTGTTCCAAATTACTTAGAAAATCGACTGATTTGTTCAATATTCGAATCTCGAGGGATAGGGGCTAAGCTCGAGAGGGCTGGAATAATACGGCGCAGTCGAGGACCACGTACGGAGCAGTGATGTATGTATGTAGTGACAAGACCAATACTTAGATGGACATGCTCGTCATGAATTCCAAAGTAGCAAGTTGGTACACGGGTGATTCAGGGTGTCGTCGCAACCTGCATCAGCCGCTAATATCTGTATAGACCCTGCTCGACATCAACGTCGTGCCGACGGCATTGTCGATCTTCTCGTCGTGCATGTGTTGGGCAGCGCTCCATTCGTCAGCATCGGCCACTCCGTCTCGACTAGCGATCTCGTCCCAAGAAAACCGCCCACCAATGTCCCGGGTGCATCCTCATCCTCATCCTCATTATACTCATCATCCTCATCACAACACACGTACATACATTAAGTACCCAGGCTAGTGTAGTATAGTATAGTATGGTGTGGTGTAGTGCCGCACTTGTCGCCCTTCGAACGAAAAGGACAAGGGTCATCGTCATCGATCCGGGTTTTCAAGACGTGAGATTAGCAATCCTCGCAGATGAATGTGACGTGTTATTGTCGACCTATCTTCTAGATCGGGCTGAGCCGGCACCTCTCGCGCCATATGCCTGCCTGCCTCCTCATACAGACAGCCACCACCACTTCAATACGAATGAATATACCAACCAGCACCAGCACGGCGGACCAACGACGACGAACAATTGATGCCTAACTACCGGGGCTGCCGGTACATCACCTAGGACTTCCTACCTATCGAGATTCGAACTTGCGGTGTAGAAAAAGCCAAGCTCGGGGAATATTCGTGGGGTAATAATATCAAAAGGAGGGCAAGAAGTGAGGAGAAAAAAAAATGATGGGAGTATTTTTTTTTTCTCTCCCTCTCTCTTTCTCTCCCGCAACTACTACGTATGACAGCCTGTCGACAGAAGGATTGTTACCATATGGTCCGTCCCGGTTCCGCCGCCTGCTTCTCCTCCTGCCGGCAGACAAAAGGGCAAGTTTTAACGGTGAAGCGTAGAGCATCATCAATACAACCACAGCTCGGTCTCGAGCGGTAGGAATGAGAGGTTTGAATTGGGGCCTCACAAAATCCTACATGCCTTGCCTAGACACCGAAGCCCTGCCCCGCTCTTGTACATATTAGAGATGAAAAGAGAGATGTATTATTTGTCCGCAGTGGTTGCGAAATGTGAGGATTCAAATTTTTCTGCTCGGTGTCTTTTTTTCTCCTTTGTTTACTTTTAACGGACCGAGGCTCAGCACGACAGTTGCAATTCAACTATATAGATAGATAGACATGAGGTAGATAGGGGCAATATTATCTAATCGGACCGGCGCGGGCCAACCAGAGGCTACAGCCAAGGCGGTCGTGATAGAGAATAGAAACTAGTGAAAGTCGAGACGGCAAATTTAGAGGCAAGAAGAGCATTCTGGTTGCTCCCGTAACGGATCGGCGGTTCTAGGCCGCATGTTTCGGGTCCCCCTATGCCTCCATCTCCAACCTCTAATTCGCCCCAGAAAAATCCTCCGGTATTTGTTGATCGGCCGGCACGCTTGGTACTAGGTCTATCGTTGCCTTTTCTGGCCTGGCCACATGAAATACGGCTAGGGAGATGGGGCCCCGTAATGGATCCTAGATGGAGTCGTTTCAGTTGTATGTATGTATGTATGTACGTGTTGATGTATGTATGTATGTATGTAGGTAGGTAGCAAGGTAGTCAGGTAGGTAGGTAGGTAAGCAAGTAGGTAACCCTACACACATCGATTATCATACATACCTTACATACCTTACATACATACATACCTAACGGTGAGGCCGGACTGCATCCCCCGCTGTAAAGAGGACCGAGGAGGCTACACACGCAGAGGCAGAGAGAAGCGTAGACATAGACACATAGACACATACCTACATACCTACATACATACAGGAACAGAGATGATGACTCACAGAGGGGAACGACAAGACGACGAAAATCACTACCTAGCCTATCTGACAGGAACACGCCGGCCGCAGTGCCACCTACCTACCTACCGACATACCAACAAGAGCCCATCCGCCTACAGACCATCTGCTGCAAAGCGGCGAAGGCCGTGCCATGTGGCCTACGTACCCGGGCCCCGAACCCTCATCTGCAAATAAATATATCCTACATACATACACCATTGCAGCAAGACTAAGCCATTGGGCGCCAGATACGATGCTAATTGGGACGAGGGGCGGGTAGTTCCATGAAGGTGGGAATACGGCACAGGTGACTCGACTCGACTCGACTTGACTAGCTGACTGCTGACTGACAGGTAAACTAACGACGGAGAAAAAAAAAAAAAAAAAAAAAAAAAGAAATGAGCATAGGGACAGACGGAAAACAGAAACAGGAATAAAGAGAGATAGCCAAGGTTCGTTCGAATAGAGTTTAGCCAAGCAGCGATGAGCAGCAGTATATGCATATATGGGATGACGCGGATGTGATGTACGTGCTTTGCTTCTCGGCAGCGATACCGAGGGGGAGGGGAGGGAGGCGGGAGAGCGGCGCCGACGTATAACAAGCAAGAAAGCCTTTACGAATCCATCCAGAGACGCGGATTGGATTGGCAGACGCGCTAATAAAGGACCAGCTACAACTTACACTACACTAGTCCAGGGCGTTTCCCCCGTTTTTGATCCTCGACACACGCCTATCACGATCCAGAGGCATACTCGGTGGCTGGGGAATCGTCCATCGTGACTGGAGAGATGCGGTCCAAGGCATGTAAGCAGACATATTAAGTGCTACGACTCTACCGTCCTTGGCTAGTAGACGAGTTATCGAGATCTGGAACTTGATGTAAGCTAGCAAGGGTTTCCGTCCAGTCGTCATCTGTTGGTAGATATTAGGGATATTACGGTAGTCTGATAGGGTTACACGCAATGGTCTGTTTACTTCCCATATTTCCCATATTTCCCATATTCCGGATGGCTTTGCATGTTACATTAGTACCTACCTAGTCTCACGTCTCATTCGGATACGCCGCTGCGTCTATTCGCCTTTCTGACTCGACTAACGTCCGCCTTGTGTCACAGCACGTCTATGTTTCACTACTAGGTTTGACGATGCTAGGATTCTTTGGTTGGATCTTGTTGATCTGGAGTATTAACCTCTAGTTTAACCGCTTGCTTTCATCCCCTTTCTCCCCCTTTCCCAAAGTGGGCAACGGTGCGATTCTATACCGTTTCTTTCCTCAACTCGTCAAGTTCGCCAATATCTGTATTTGTCTCCCTAAATTTTTGGACTCCGTTGAACAGTACCCCTCCCATGATGTAGATGTAGAACCGTAAGTTCCGTAAAAAAAATAAAAAAATATTAGCCTTTTCCCCTATGTCCGCTCCTCATCATATACCAACTTGTGTAGAAGAGATCAGCTGGGTATTTAGAGTATCCAAGATGGATTGAATACAGGCAAGTTTCTGCAGTCTGGTAATTCGCAATTTGGTATCGTTCAGTAGAGACGCCCAAGAGAAAAGAAACCGATTTAAAACCCAAGACACCATTACTCCCGCGTTTCCTTAATAACAAACTCCAAAAACCAATGACAATATATATGAGAACCTCGAACCCCAATACCCAATTCCCAGCAAGATGACGGAGATGAACCTGTGTATGTCGCAAATAGACAGGACAAAAGAAAGGTAGAAACGGTGGGGAGGCATATTTGGTGCACAGCTCGGTACTGGGGGACCCGTAAACCTGTGGCTGATAAAAGCAAACTGCACTTGTTCCTGACACCTAAACCATGTATAAGCGACAACATTATGAAGCTTTTTTTTTTCTTCCCTTCCCGCCCGAAATGTCGGTTGCCCGAACTATGCGAAAATCTCTAATGACCGTTTTTGTCCAATGCTTAAATGATATGCAGGACCCTGGGGTTTCTACCTCGCTTTTCGTGCGAGGAGTTGATATTAAAAACTAAGTATATGATAAAATATTTGCTTTATAAAACGAAAGTAGGGTAGCGACCGATGACTGAAAATTTGAAATTCGTGTTTTAACGCTGGCTTGGATCATGCGGCGCACTGGATCGTGTCGCCCAACCGGTTTCGTACGACTCCCGCTTATATGGTGCGAAGTTTTGCACCGGAGTACCTGAAGTAGGCGGCCCGCTGCTTGGAGTTCCAGCCGGTTGATCCAATCGTAGAGGAGGTAGTCGCGAGGTTCGAGCCATAGATGAAGGAGTTCCCGGCTGCGATAGAGGAGTGTGCACAGGTTGGGACATTGATGGCAAATTGGTCTGAGCCATGCCATAGGATGGGCTGTAGCCCTCGAGTTGAGGATCCGTCCGGCGTCGTCGTGCCGCCCTTTCACCCGTTACGGGATCGGCGCCCCCATAAGAAGGCATCGGTAGTGTAGGCTGATTAGAGGCGAGCGGACTCCTCTCTGCGAAAGAGCCACCACTCCTTGTCGAGATGGGACTAGGAGGCCCCTGGTAGGCAAGCTCGCTAATTCCAGGTGTTCGATAGACGATATCGCGAAGTCGATCCCGGTCACTACGGTACCTGTCCCGTTCATTCTCCGCTTCCTGCTGCCGCTTTAGAAGCTCGCGGTTTTGACTCTCTAGCTCCTGTATTCTCATTCCTTGTTGTATCTCCTTGTCCTTCTTCCTGGCTCGGAACCTTGCAGAGGCACCCGCGTTTCTCTGTCGTTTCTCGTCGGCTTGTTTTGACCCATTGTACATGTCTAAGGGGACGATCAGGGGTTCTCCACCTACATTCATTGCCGCATGCCCATCCATGCTCATCATGCCCCGAACGCCTGGCGAACCCACCTGACCCGCACTTCCAAGTAGGCTTGACCATCTTGAATCTCCCATCGGAAGAGAAGGTGGCGGAAAACGTGCACTGGGTGGAACACCCGTTGAGTACGGCGGGGTCTGTCCATACATGTGAGGTCTCATATGGTTACCGGCACTTCCTTGTGGCTGCTGTGGTTCGTGTCCGGGAGGATTAAACTGGCTCGCGATTGGTTGAGAAAGGGACCGAGGCGGTGGTGTTGTTAACGGAGCCAAAGTGGTCGGAGGACCTGGGTGGACTCTTCCGTACTGAGGACCTAGAGGTTGAGGACCATTGATTCGCGGTGATTGAGCGTGTTGCCCTACAGGAGACTCAGTTGGATAGCCCCGGTTTGACGCGGAGGGGGGAGCATGATAGTAGTGAGGTTGAGGAGTATTCAGCACTTGAGGGGGTGGTATATGACCCGCGGCACTACCTCGGGGAGACCTTGGGGTCAATATTCGTCGAGTTGCCCCCAATATTTCTCGATGGGAGTGTATTGATGCAGGCGAACCGCGGTCAGCTGGTGGGGGTCCCTGCGGAGGTAGACCTCCAGCCGCTTGATTTTGCTGCTGGCTCGTCATCCCATGATTCTGATACATGAAGGGCCGCGAGGCGGTTGGACTGGACTCAAACGTAGAGCCTTGTATATTTGGACTCGGATGCAGACGTGCTCCGGATGGTCCAGATGCCGCGGAAGAGGTAGTCCCAGTCGGTGATGGATGTGTCTCCGTTGGGTTTAAGATATTCCGTACACCAAAGCCCCTCTGGGGTAACGACTGCGCTAGATCTCCATTAATTCGGGAAATGCCACCGCTCTCCAATGATCCGTTGCTGACTGGCTGGTTACTAAGTCTCCGAGGATCCGACTGTTGTGAATTTGGCGACGTGCTCGTGCCTGCCGGAGGAGATTTGGATATCCGAGGTGAAGCAGATCGTGACGCAGGGTCCCTCTGCGACATCGGATCCAGGTCCCTTCCGAACGGGTGGCCCAGAGGAGCCAGACATTGACCGCCTCTATCAGACGCGAATTGATACCGCTTGATTTCCGATCTTGCCTCGTTGCTATCTAGTCTCGCCCCACCAGACTCGCCGTCCGCTTGCTCAAGGCTGCTCAGACGATTCGTGTGAGATCCTACGTTCCCGTTTCCAAGCGGACGGGTAGAGGGCGGTTGGGAGGGTTGGCGAACGTTAATATTTTGGACCGCCACGGCGACAGATTGGTGAACAGATTCTTGGTGTAGAAATTGTAGAAGGTGATGAGGGCTCGGATTGTGCTGTGCCCGTCACTAGAGTGGTTGCGCAGACGAATATAATGACTATATAAGTTGCTCTCTAGTATCTAAGGCGTATATGTTGTGATGGATATTCGAGGCCGCTCCCAGCTTCCGACGAATATTCGATCAACTCTCAAGCTATATATGCGGTGGCTTCAAGATACTCCTCTAGTCCGAGTCAAAGGTTGTCCTCGCAAGGTTAAGGTAGTAAGCCCCGGGTCCGGTTCAGAAGTCGTTACTTAAGGTAGAAGCAAATGGATAGTGGTGAGGATTCTGGGAAGAAATATTTCCAGATATGTGGCGGCTGGAATTAGTGGATGTATATCAGCTGTTGCCCAACGGGAAGTGAGGAACAAAAAAAAAGCGATGGTAGCCAATGATGATAAGATGTAGCAGAGCGGAATCATTGGCAACCTGACAAAAGCCCTGCAGCAGTGAATGGTCGAGACGTCGACCAACGCTAGAGCAGCACTGGGGCCTGAATGGGCAGACAAACAGCTACGGTCGTGGTCGTAAGGAGACGATGGTATGCTTCGGATGGGTTACGTACAAGTAGGAGAATGGTATAAAAGAATATCGTATCTAACCAAAAGGAATAGGCGGGACTCGACTTTGTAGCGTTCCCACCGCGCTTGCGTCAATTCACCGACAACTAAGATGTTGCTATCAGATGCAGTAAGCTCAGCACTTGCCCACTGGCAAAGTACTTAGACAGGTTAGTATGACCTCTCGGAAAGAAGGAAGAGAATGATAGCAGCTGTAAGCATTCTGAATAGTTTAAGGGCAAGTTGTACTAGTTACCACGAGTAAAGCTGCGTCAAGTATTCGATTTTTCTCTTCTTCTTTTCAGTCTCTTGGCCTGGAACCCAAGCTCCATGCTTGCTCTTATCATCAGACAAGTTAAACAAGACAGGGCAGAATACATAGAAGGAGTGGAGCTAACATGGGGATGGTTTGGAACAAGCGGCCGGGGTGCAGGAGGTTCCAGGGGGGCCATGTTCAGTATCGTTGGTGCTGAGCACCGGCAGGGCTTAAGAGTTGACACCCATACTTTGGGGGCAGTATGAACCAGGAACATCCCGTCCTATGTTCCTTTTTTAACAGTTTCAGTAAGTTGTGGGAATGATGAGGATCTTGAGGCTAGGGCGTCTGTTAAGGAATCGCTTAAGGCTCTTAGAATGTTCGAAAGCTTAACGAGCTGAGAGCTAAGCAGCCAGCCCTACACTGATGTCTGACACATGCAGCTTGGAGGACATGCGAAACATGAGGTGTCAACCGGGAATTGTTCAAGAAGCTGACAGAGCAGCCCCATGGCCTTGTCCACTCGAAACTACGAGTACGCTAGATAGACGTTCATCTGACTCGGACCATCCAACCTTAGATCGTCTTGTATAAACTTGAGGCTCTTACCGGCAGCATATTTCAGCGGTCGCACTCTTCGGTGAGCCCCCAAAAAGATTTAATAAATTAGAGTACGGACGACCAGGCCATAACGCAGGGCGCTGGGATTAGTTTAGCTCAGCATGCCGGTGCTACTTTTCTTCGTGCTATTAGAGACTGACACAGCGGCGGATGAGGGTCATCGTCGCCCGCGAGCAGTAGTATTACTAGATTTGCTGCATGTCCCGTCAGTCCTGTAAGCCAGCGCAAAGCATACTAGAAGGGACAGAACTAGGGTTTCTCTCCCTCTGATAGGTCACGGGTCATCACGGCTCGTCACGAAGAGGATGGGTTCACAAATGGAGATCTCCGGTGGAGTTGCTGTGGTTGCTTAAGGGTTTAGAGGGCTGGAGGGTCGACTAGGTGGGCGGGTAAAGACTCCGCTCGTTCCAAACCCTTCCCCTAAGAATATCTTTGGCTGGAAATGATCGACATAGCAAGCCGTGGCAGCCAAGAAAACGTCAGTTGGCCCCTCGGGTCCAAAATCAATAATAGGCGGTCACTCGAGCAAGCTCCAGCAACTGCCACTGCCACTACTACTTTTCTGCAGCAAGCATGGATTTATGAATTGTACGTGTTGCAATACCGGCGCCTATACCAGTGCCAACTGGTCAAGCATTGCTGGAACGAAAATACCCCGTCTACATACGTAGCAATACTGGCGTAGTAGTAGTAGGGTAGGTAGGATACTGGTAGTATGCTGTAGTATGCTGTAGTATGCTGGGACAATGGGACAACTGAGATCAACTAGGAAGATTGGCGGTCAGTACCGCAGCTTGCTGTCCTGTGGTGACGAAGCGGAGGGCTTCACTCCTTTAGCTCGAGAGGTGAGCTAGGCCGGGTTAGGCTTAACGGGACCGGCTGGCAAAGAGAAAGTGACGATACATGTAGTCAAGGATGAGTTAAAATGTAGCTAATTGGGACATGCAAGCCCAGTTTAGGCCACAAGTAGGCCCTAGGTAGTTCCTAGGTACGGTTCCAGGGTATGGCTACATCCATGGCGAGATGTACGTATGTTTATGTACGTATATATGTGTATGTAGGTGTATATGTATGTCAGAATAATAAAAATGGGTAGAAGAGAACAATAGCGGCATACTACCAGAACTACGTATAAGTGAATTACTAAATCACTAGCGCGAATCCGCCAGCGACGCCTTGATGGGTTTGACTTTGATGGGTTTTGATAGTTTTACTTTTTTTTTTCTGGCTGGCCCACGCCCGCGGAATGCGGGAAGGACCCTCCTTTACCGTCCAGCCTTCCTAACCTATACCCAGCAAGTTTGGATAGGTAGTAGCCTTCCAATGGCCAAGATAGCACCTACCGTAGCTTAGGTGTATGCATGTATGTAAGCCGAACCTTACCATAGAACGGGAATACTAGGACGAAATACATAATGCATCTCATGTATTAATGTAAGCATATTAGTATATACGAGGTACATTACATGTATGTAGACTGGATGTATACATTAAATACTTACCTAAGTAGGTACCTACGTTAAAATGTATTATATACTTCGTATATGCTCCCCTCCATATGCGAGACTCCCGTACTCGTTACCTATATGTACTACAACACTTAGAACCGACACCGAGTAAAGACCATTGAACTTCGTGGGTCTGACATTATTGAACTTTTTTTCTCTTTCGCATCCTTCCGACTCTTCGCCGCTGACCTACATGCAGTTTTCTCCCACCTCTGACCTCTTAGACCTACATATCTACCTACACATCTACATACATATCAATCTACATTGTACGGTACGTCCAGTAGCAGGTACAGTGGTAGATCAAACGATCAAGCGATCAGGTACCAACGTGCGGTCCCGTTGGATTCCAGCCCAACCGCCAGAGCCATGTCTCAAGTAATAATGACCGAAGCCACCAGTATGCCGGCCATGTCAGCATGACCAACAGGCCGCAGAAGGATCGCCGACGCACACGGACAGCCAGCTGCTCTGTACACTACATACGTAGCTTCTGCTATTTAGTCGACCAGTTGCGGGGCACGATGCCTTAGAGCCTACATACTTGCATACTGACCTGGAGAGCATCATACATCGTACATATCGTACACATGTCCCTGGCTGAGAAGTGAAGAATTCAAAACATCCACAAGACAACACAACATCTCATATATTTGGACCGTCACATCGACCGTCCGACACGAGAACACCGGCTTCTCATCGATTTAACCCCCATAGCCGTCCACGGTACTGCCTATTGCTTCATCTCGTTTTCTTTCTGGGCGGTAAGCCGGACGGCAAGGGACTATGCTATTGTCACACTCAACTTGGTAATCATGCCAGGGGGGGGGTCTCCCTTGGCATCTTGATGGCTGCCCGAGTCTGCAAAAAGCACCACTAAGTTAAGGAAAAGGAACTTGACGAAAGTGTACCCGCGTTCTAACAGGGCAAAAGTCGACAAGCGCCGCCCACTAGTGTACGTGTTGCGTATTCCGGGACTCGGGCTCGCGGGCCACGGCATTTTGCTTCTGCATATGTGCTATGTATGTGCTAGTCCATCTATGATGTATGGGGACCTGCAAGTTCTGCAATCAGCATGGCATGGTTCATGTTCCCGCCGTGTGATGAGACCACCATCTGGTCCCGGTTGTCATGCGTATGTATATACATACATGCATACCACATAGAGTAGGGTACCTTAAGTAGGCCCTGCCTATCTGCGGCCCTCTATGCGGCCAAAGGAACGCACCACACGCACCGCATACCACATAGACTGAAAAAGTCTTTTCGCGCGAAATTACAGCATTTTGTTTGGCAGCCCGTAAGCGCAAGGATCTTCTGTCGACACTCTCAACCCAGCAGCCTGGATAGGCTGCTGCACCCTAAACCCTCTCGGGCCTAGTCGCAAGAGATGGGCTGAGTGGCTTATGTCTTGTAATTCCGAACCGAATAATAGGCACTAACGAAACAAGGCGGTTTTATTTTTTTTTAAACCTCGTGGCAACGGGCAACGTGGGTGTCCGGCTTTCGTCAGTAGTTGCCATGGAATATGACGCCGCAACATAAAAAAAAGGAAAAACAAAAGACTTGGCAGAAACAGATCTGCGGATAACTATCGCGATTTCGTACCATCACATACAACTTATTGATGGCTGATATTCTTACTACTCAATCTATCAATAGGTTGTGTTGCATTCTCCCATTTCGAGACAAGCCAACTGTTGATCAATCACATCGTAGTAACAGTCCTATCGATGATAACCTACAAGGTAGTCGATTCCCTAGGGCATAAAGGAAATAAGACCCTGACATGATGAAAGAAATAACGTCGCAACATCATATTTCGGATGGCATCGTCCCTGGTTCTAATTTACTTTTTAATGTCTCTTCCCCTGGTTTTCTCGCACAGCCGGAGAATACGATGGCTTGTCTGCATTCAATGCAGGAACAGGGACCAAGGCATCGTGGAATGAAGTAACCTGCATGTTCCGCCACCGGGTCAGTTGAGATTATCTCACCTCATTAAATTGGCCTCTGCAAAGAATGCTTTGTTACCTGTCACTTTTCTCAACTCTCAACGATACTTCACCCGAGTCGAGACCAACAATTATCAGTGCCATAAGCACAGTGCGCTACATTAAACTTTGTACAACATCTCGAACAACCTGGTAGTTTAAGATAGCATCATTGCTTTAATCTAACCCGGACTTAATTTACCAGTGGTAGTCAAGAAAATGATTCATACGCCACAGGCGGGAAGAATGACGCCCTTCCGCCACGAACTATCTATGGAGGACCCAAGCTCCGAGTTGCTTCAATCATACGACATCAGTCCTGATATGATACAAGATACTTCTTCCGCTGGGTTGAGAAGTCTTCTTGTGGACTTATACGTGATAATTCCACAATATCTATCAAGACGTGCCAAAATCGTCTTACGAATATCAAGCTACACTAATAAATGTAGTTACACACCACACAAGTACCTAACCTACCTCGGTAAGTACCTATAAAAACGTACTACGGGAAAGACTATTGATTTTGCGTAGATACTTACTCATCTACTACGCTGATATTAATACGATATATGTACGCCTCGTCTATGGGATGTTGAGAAAATAGACAACGAACCCTGGGTCGTTATTTAAGTTACCCAGGAGCCTGGACTGCCGAGTGATCCATACCTCGATCTGGAGATTGAATTGGGGGGCCGTTTTTCGCGTGCCTCCCTTGGAGATTCTCACCAGATTCTGGAAAACGTATCATGTATGGCATGCAGAGCACAGCTGCAGCTAATAAACTGCATCCTGCAAGCTCGGGGAACAGGGATCAAAACATTACATTACAGTACGTGTTACCCATTGCAAAACGGCTTCGTGACCAGTTTAGCCCCAGCTTCCAAGGCTTCACAATGCAACACAAAAACTACCTGTCACATTTGTCGCCATACTATGGCTATGGATTTCGATAGTCTGGCCGGTTGACGTGCGAATAAATAAGCGCCATACACATATATACACATATATACATATACTATGTACAGACGCAGATGATCGCTATCCTAGGCGACATTAGCATCAGCGGTGAGCCACCAATCCACTTGCGTAACCGGATTTCCTCTTGTGGACTTTTATGTGCGCATTGTACTTCGTATGTGCAGTGGAAATACATATATTATAACGGTACATATTATGTATGTAGCACCAGCCATGACTCCCACGGACCTCTGACGCTCTTCCTCATGTCTTATCGACACATGGCTAATGTGCCTCATCGCGTCTAGGACAGTACCCCCACAGCTAAGCAACGTTCTTGTGCTACTATGTATAGAGTAGAGTACGTACATACATACTCATATAATATCGTCATTATTATCATCAGCGTCAATGCCGATGCAATGATACGTAGATTGTCGAAGATAATCGCTACCAAACCATACCGCACGGGGATCTGCCCTCTTTGAGCTATTATTACGAAGCTTAGAGAGCGACATCGATCAATCACGACCCCATTCAGCCCGTTGAGCTTGAGCAAGGATTCGGTGGTGTACAGCCAACCATCGTACATAATTACAGAGGTCAAGTGGAGCTCCCTCGCGCGTCATTTATTACCCTCTAGCTTCATAATACCTACCTAGACAGTGCCTATGTATTGTTATGTATTTTCTCATCTCCCTCCCCCTTGATACTTTTCTTTTTTAATCCCAGATTGGATGTGGGACTTTGTTCTGGAAGACTCCCTGGAAGACTCCCTGGAAGAGACTTACGCGCATCAATCTATGATCATGTGGTTCGTCAATTTGACGGCTTGTGGCTTAGCCGCGGAACGGCTCGAATCCAGCTTATGTACGGATTACATTTACAAATTTCGACCGCTTCATTCGTTCTAGTCCGTCCAGCTAGAACGGCCTTGGCCAGATCCATCCAGTCGGCCAACGAGTCGGAGAGTCCACGTCCCCAGGCCTAGTAATTTTTACAGACAAGACGTGACCGCTTGACAGGCTCCTGATGGGGGCGCATCTTTCATGCACACGATGCGTCTAGGAGCTGAGGCTCTCCTGAACAGAACTAGCGGGCTTGCAGTGGTCACAAGGGGAGATGCGCTCACTCACGATGTTCTACACCGACAAGTTTCCACCTACATACCTACATACCTTGCCTCACTTTTAGCTGCACCTATGATGCGTTTCTCCAGTTTCTCTATCTACAACCAAATAGCTTCTTCCACGCCACCTTGCTGTCGTGTATCCACGCTATTCGTAAGAAGCGGTCACCAACCCTCTCTAAATGCAACTTTTACACTACATACTTTCGGATCGTGAACCCGCCCGTCTATAGTCGCTATTTTAGGCAATTGTTCCTTCGTTGGGACCACTTCGCCAAAGCTAGTCAAAGCTACGCTAGTAAGTCATTCTACAAATATTCGCGTGGCTGCGTGTCTATTTCCTATTTCGCCCATGAATATTCATGCTTTGCGCCTTGTTGGCGCAGGGAGGGAAACTCGGAGTTGAAGGGTCTCAGTCAGGTGAACCGAATAGGAGTATTGAATTTTCTACTACCTTTCCTGGGTGTAGAACGCTATTTTGACATTTTTATTAATTTATATGCAACTAAGCCAGCTCGAGTAGGATGCGATATGTCCTATATATGAAGTTCTCGCTTGTTCATTCCGTCTTATTCCTGGAATAACGTAAGATGGCGTTACGTTCTAGGTATAGCACACTGTTATAAGTGATTTATGTGCAGCTATACGTCGCATTCGACAACGGGTCATATCCATCCGTCAAGCGAAGGAAAGGAATGGCTTTGAGAAATAGCCGGCAGGAGATAAATCGATGTCGGCACGGTTCGACCGAAAGCCACCGAAATCCAGACTCTTTAGATTGAAGAAGACTTCGGCCTCAATTCACGGCTATCAGGCCCGTATTCCGTATTTTGTATTCCGTATAATGCACAACAATATCTGATGGGTTTTTATCATGACGCGAAAATAACTTTTATTTATTTCTCTCCTTTTTTTTTTTTTACTTGGCCTATAGTTCGAAAAGTTTTAGTGAAATAATCGTTGGTTCTCGTGGATGCTGCATTGTACAACGTGGGAAACTCTACAAGCCACTAATAATAGGTTCATAGCCTAGATCGTCAAAGAACTAATCGACTAACAGGTAGGTACCTACCTAACCTAACTAGTCGAGACATTTGATTCCGAATCCGAGTCTCGCCCTGCCGCCCTGCCGCCCTGCCGCCCTGCCGCCCTTATGGTGGACGGTTAAGACATTTGTGCCAAAATCGAAAAAGCCGGTGGCACTATGTCTAATACGGTAATAGTAACGCTAGGGGTACAGTATGAACTCGACTATTTGCCCTGTGTACACAATTTATAAGGTAATACATACATTTTTTTAACTTATATTATAATAACTTCACGAATATTTTTTTATACTTTTTTTAAAAGGCATTATTATTTCAATTAAAAAATGACAAAAATTACGGCTTAAATTACATGTAATTTAAACTAAAATTGGTAAAGATTTTAAAAAGCTATATAATTATATATATGTAACTATACAGGCCTTATTATCTTTAAGGTTAACCAATCAGATTAAAAGATTCGATTGTCAATTCAAATCTTCAATTACCTTATACACACAACACATTCAAATAACTTTTCAAAGACAACACTCCAGACGTTATAATTGGTATCATTTTATAGCTTTAATTGATGCGAAAACAATGATTCAAGTTGCATTTGAATAGGCCTTTTGGCTGTTGTGTTGTAGTAGAATCAAATAGCGCTTGTCTGGAGAGGCAAGCACGTGATACCCTTTAAAAGCACCTCGATAAAGTTATTCCAAACAGACTCCAGATACTTTAATAGCAATATAATATTCAATACACATCGCATAAACATGCAGTCTGGTCCATTATTTTCGCATCAATTAAGGCTATAAAATGATACCAATTATAATGTCTGGATTGTTATCTTTAAAAAGTTATTTGAATGTGTTGTGTGTATAAGGTAATTGAAGATTTGAATTGACAATCGAATCTTTTAATCTGATTGGCCAAATAATGAAAAAAATTTATATTTTACTTTGTATATACCCCGCATAGTATACTGTGCACCTGCTATATTACCCTTTTTGGAAAGCCCCGACCCATTTTCCTGATTTTGGCACAAATGTCCTAACCGTCCACCATAGCCCTGCCGCCCTAAAGCCTCCACCGTCCCTTACTTGATATCCGAGACATTGGATATCTTCCACGCGTTTCCCCGGTCAACCAACACGCTACATCCGCGCTACTAATTATTAATTATTGCGCCAAAGCGAGCAAACAAACAAGGGGTTTCTTATCTACGCTCCGGGCCCGGGAAACTCAATACCCCGAAAAAAGTAAAAATAAAAATAAAAAGGACGGAGATAGGGAGATTCAATATGTCCGCCGCTGTCGAAGCCAAGCCACAGCCACAGCTACAGCAATGGCACGTCACGGAGCCGTACTTACACCTCCGGTGCGGGCTAGGCGAAGGCCCGTACTACGAGGAGCAGACTCGCAGCCTGCGGTTCGTCGACATCAAGAAGAAGCGGGTGCACGCCGTGGACCTTGCTAAGATCCCGCACCCCAACCCGAACCCCAACGTGGATCCGAGCTCGGCCCCCGCCGGCGTCGAGACCATCCAGCTCGACGTCCCCGTGACCGTCACGGCGGACATCGAGGGCGTCGACCCGCGCGAGCGCATCCTCGTCGGCGCCAAGTACGGCCTCGCCGTGCTGGACCGCCGCGCCGGCACTTACGAGTACGTTGCGCGGTTCGGCGCCGACAAGGACAACGAGCGCCTGCGCAGCAACGACGGCGCTGTCGATCCCCACGGACGCTTCTGGCTAGGCACTATGTCCGATTTCGGCTACGACTTGCAGCCCGAAGGTGAGCTTGAGTTTTGCTTTCGTCGCTTTCTATTCCTACTACTACTATTATTTCTATCTGGTCCTATTATTTGTCGCAAGTCCCTCTAGAAAGGCTATTTATTAATAAGAAGTTCCTCCTTTTACTTCTCTTTTTTTTTTTTTTTTTCGGCACTCGTCCTCCTCGTGCTCGCACCGAGGAGGGGTAGATGGGGGGAAGGCGGAACCGAGCCTCGTCTTCATTTCCTGTGCCTCAAGGACATGCTCGGGGTGTATCCTAAGCCCTCCCCGCATGAACTCCTGAAAAGGGAAATCAGCCCTAGAAATTTCCCGTTATCGTTTTCCGCTCTTTTCCCGGCAAGCGTCTCTGTTATGTAATGTTCGTGGCCGGAGGTGACTCCGGCAGCCCGGTTCACCAGCACGGCCCGGGACGATATAAGTCTTGTGATATACGTTGCATTTTGCACTGCTACGCCATGTATGTATGCATGTATGTATGTAATGTACGTGCATGGATATGCGGGCGAAAGAGGGGCGTGCAGAAAGAGGGACAGCAAAAGAGAGGGAAAAAACGGGAAGACGGAACGAGTCTAGTCTGCAGAGATGCACGCGCGGAGGTGGCAGTGCTACTTTACTTTTACCATTGTTGTAAGATCGACATTGGGGTATCAGGCAACACGACGTTTATATGATGTTATGCTGTGCTATGTTATGCGCGGCAGGGCAAAACTTGGCAAAACTAACCAATTCCGTCCCATCCCAGGCTCCGTGTTCCTCTTCGACGGCATGAGCACGGCGCGGTCCATGCGGCACCCGGTCACCATCCCGAACTCGGTTGGCTGGTCCCCGGACGGCAAGACCTTGTACTTCACGCACTCGACCGAGCGCACCATCCACGCGTACGACTACGACCAGAGCTCCGGCGAGGTGTCGAGCGAGCGCGCATTTTACCTGCACGACGGTCCCGGCGAGCCCGATGGCTTCCGTGTCGATGTCGAGGGGAACTTGTGGCAGGCCGTCTACGGCGAGAGCCGCGTGTTGAAGATCTCGCCTGAGGGAAAGCTTGTTGGTGAGATTAGGCTGCCTACTAAGAACATCACGTGCACCCAGTTCGTCGGCACGGAACTGTTTATCACGACGGCGGGAATGCAGGAGGGCGAGGGAACTTCCGAGGAGGTTGAACTCGGCGGTGCGCTATTTAGGGTTGATGTCGGTGTTAAGGGGTTGGACCCTTTCTTGTTCAAGCTGAGCAAGGCGGTGGATCCGGAGTCTTGAGTTTTGGAAGACGATACGCCGGTCTAGGTTGGGGTTAACGATATAAATGGGAAGAAGCATGAGAATTTTATCACGTTCACATATGATGCAGCTCTTATATATGATCAACGAGAAGAAATGAAGAAATGAAGAAATCAGCATTACTAAGGCTCTGTTGTAATAGGACTATTAAGATATTTTACTCATCTATTAGCTTTATTTAGGCTTCAATGCGTACATGCGCACAGAGTATAGCTCGTGAGGGAACCCGTGCTGTATCTCCGTCCTAATTATGCGTAATCCTGCCTCCTCAAAAATGCGCCTGAATGTCTCGTCTTGTCTATGGTATATCACGGTTAGTTATAGTGCTTACTCGTCCATGGGAAATTGAAGGAATGTGACGAAACAACACTCTGAATACGCTCACTATAAAACACTTACCTTATAACACTGCTGTCTTCCCAGTCAAACAAGTCCTCTTCGGACGTACTCAAGTTCTCCTTTACCACGATAACCCCTTTCGTCTTCCCATCGTCGCCGACACTGAGCACAGCGCTACACCGTCTTAGGAATTCTTCGAGCTGCTGGTCGGTCAGGTGGCCGAGACACCACTGGTTCCAGATGAGGTCGTATTCAGCATCATCGTCAGGCCGCCACTCCTCGAGCCCAACGTTGTGGATTTGGCCTACTCCCGGCTGGCCCTCGAGCGCATCTGTGAACTTGGCGATGGGCTCGACGATGTCGACTGTCTCTGCAACGTCGAGAAGTAGCCCTTGCGTTATGCGTCCAATCCTGCGACCGTTATTAGTTATGTGTTATATATACCTTATATATATATATATATACGCCTTGCACCCGCGCGTGCATCCCGCAACCCCTCACACTGCTACGATATTCTTCTTATAACTTCTACGCATGCGCGCGGCGTAGAGACGATTATAAAAAAATATGGCAAAGTGATAAAAATAGAAAATATCAGAAAAGGGGCCAAGTAAGGGGAGGATATAGTCAACGAAGGCAACAAAGGCAGCCAACCAACAAGTAGAAAAACTTACCCTGCACCGCCCTCCATCGCCCTATTTACAGCCTTGACGCCCTTGGTACGGCCCAGGCCAAGTTTAGCCAGGAAGCTCCGCGAGCCTCTTAAGTCGATGCGCGAGACGGCAGGGTACCCGCCCAGCATGCCGTTGACGTCGGGGTCGATGCCGGACCAGTACTTGCGGCCGTCATCAGCGCTGATTAGGGAGTCTGGTGCATCTGTGCTTGTTCCAGAGGGGGCCATCTTGTCTATAAGTGTTGTATTTCTTCAATTTGTTCTTCTAAATAGGTAGGTAGTTAAAAGGGGGTATAGAAAAGATTTATCTGGAGAAAATTTACAACGGCGGTTATATGGAAATTGCGGGTTTGTGTTATTGACATTCCATCGCGTACTACACGTGTAAAATAAAAAGAAGGATACAAAGCAGGCAGTTGATTATGTACTTGCGTTGTTTCACCAGCAGAGAAAGAAGAACACTGCACAAGAGGGAGGAGTGATGTTCTCCTAGGCATCACGTGGCCAGCGGGATTATAGTGGGCACTTGTGGTTGCACCTAAACTTACATAACCTAACCTAATATAAGGTAAGGTAGGATACCCACCCCCCTATACCTTCCCGTGTAGATCTCGTGTAACTCGATGTAATGCGCAACTGCCTAACTCGTTACTCGCCATCCTGAGGTAGCATTTCCTTCCCCTGGCCGTTTCGAAACGAAGAAATGCCTAATGCAGGTACTTATAAGAGATCGTTTTTATACCTAGGTACATATAGCAACGGGAAAGGGCGCTAGTGGAAATATGACATGCATATATGGATGTACGTGCCTTTTAGCCGCGGGACTATTTTAATTTTTAATTGTAAAGTACATCTTAGTATGTATTTGAGTTTAACGTTACGTATTTTAACCTGAATGTATGTGTGTAAGCTTTAATACACAGGTTAAATTTAACATGTGAATATGGGGAGTATTCTTTTTAACTTCAAGTTAACAAGTATACATGTAGGTAATAACTTCAAGTTCTACTTTAAATACTTTATACGATTTACTAAGTCATATCACACCCCGATGATCAAAGATAGGCATTTTATAAAAGTATGAACCAACTTTGGTTTTAATGTATATAATAGTAAAAAAGTGACCATGACCATAGCATATGTATCCTTCATCAATCATCCCGCCTAACCCGTCCTTAATCCCATTTTGTTTTTCCAATTTTCCCAGTAACCCTCAATAATACACTCATACACTCGTACACTCATCACCCTAGTTTACTCATCACGACCACCACGACCACCACGTCCACCACCATGCCCGCCCTTGTGACCGTGACGGTACTCCTCCTCACCCTCACCCCTCTTCTCTGCCTTCCCGCCCCAACCACCACGGTGTCCGCCACCACGGTGTCCGCCACCACCACGTCCACCACCACCATGTCTGCCACCACCGCGTCCACCATCATCGCGTCCACCTTCATCGCGTACACCTTCATCGCGTACACCTTCATCGCGTACACCTTCATCGCGTACGCCATGATATCCACCACCGTGTCCACCACCGTGACCGTCACCGTGTCCACCGTGACCGCCGCGGTGTCCACCATGACCGCCGCGATGTCCATCGTGACCGCCGCGGTGTCCTCCGCGATCTTTGCCGTCATATTCCTCTCCTCGCGGCAACGGCTGAGGGCTGCGGGTATTGTCCTTAGCCTTGCCGTCGACATCCCCGTGCTCGTGGTGGTGCGGGTGGTGGCCGTAGTGCGGGCCGTAGTGCGGGCCCCAGTGGTGCCCGCCGCGCCACGCCGCTTTGTATTTGAGGTCTTCATCCTCATCCTCCCCGTTGACGCCAGGGCCTTGTCTAGCCTCGATGTTGGCCTCTGGCTTCTGCGACGGGTAGTAGTGTTAGTACGATTATATGAGAGCTTGGGGGAAGGGGAAAAGGGGCTAACCTCAAGGGCAGTGCGCTCATCGAGAGGTGCAACTGCCTCGGCGGTAGTGGGTGCGGCTAAGGCGTTAGAGCCGAAGAGCAGGAAGACTGCTAGGAGAGATTTGGTGACCTGCATGTTGGTGGTAGTGGGTAAATGTGTAGTAGGTATAGTATTGATCTGTTTATTGAAGACGGAGATGGATGTTGAGATGCAGAATGATTATAGGTGAATATGGGGGAGGTCAATGAGCTTCTTATAGCCCTCCTGAAGCTAGGGTCTCGAACGCGTAGCGTATAATCCGCTCCCTCGCAACCGCAGACAGAAACATTTTGAGTTCAATATTGACGACAACGATATTCTATCGTAAGGGCGGACGTGCAAGGACCATTACTCCGCTAGTGTACAACGTAGCTATACCATGACGCGATTCTGCGCAAAGTAAATAAAGTAAATGATGGAATGGTCTAATATCCTGATGGTATCTAGGATTCCACAGTTCGCGTGGGTGGAGAGTCCATATAATAAGTGCGCATTCCTGAGGCATCGGCACTAATTGACCCAGTTGTTCGTCACCACTCCAGCGGCAAAGGGAGCCAAAAACACTACCAGGAACCGCCCAAGACAGCGGTGCCGGGCGTTGAAGATCGACTCCCACGGGCAAGACATCGGTGGGGACTATTATTAATTATGAATAATCTTCCGCGACATCCGTCAAAGCATACTTGTCGATTAGGATACGTATATGAAATCACCACCTGTATAACTTCATGGTGGAACAAGGTGACTCCTGGTAACGTAAACTCAAAGTATTGATTCGAAGTCTTTGATCACCTAGACTTGGATCGTATCCAGAGAGTTGGGCCCGTATGAGTCGCTTTTCTTTCTGCTGGATTAGGCCATGACGTGAGTATGAGGACGTTATATGAAGAACCAACAGAAGATTGGAAACCTGTGTAGGAATTAGTTTCGAAGACGACCCAACTTTACCGTTCCTAACGCCGATGAGGTTTAGTAAGCTAAATATTAACGGTTCTAGTTGAAAATCTTGGGTCTTTATTGATCCCCAGTCTTAGGTTGTTGAGATCTCTAGTCTATTATCGTGAAACCTACAATAGACCTGCTATTTGGTTGCCGGAATCATCCTAGAATTTGAATTGACACTTGTCGAGTGAGGGTAAGGGACTAAAGCTCAGATTAACGGGGATTCAAACTTTGACCAGGGAACAGCTTTTGAATTGAGTCTATATTATTAGTATTTCTAAGCATCAAAAATTCGCCACGGAAGGGTATCAATCCTGGTCTAGGGAAAAGAGCCGTATGAAATTTGTTGTGTTAAAGCAGCCAAAATGATGACGCGAACCGAAATAGCATCCACAACATGAAATAAGCCTGATGCACACTAGTAACTCCGTTGAATTCCCATTAGTCGCCAATTTTGTGTGTACAAATCTATGCGTATGGCCTGTCTATCGAACAAGTAATCGTCGTTTCGGTGATTAGAACAAGTAATCGTCGTTTCGGTGATTAGATGGCCTCGTTGTTTTGTTCGCCTACAGCACATAGCCATTGGCGCTAACACAATTCCACTCGCGGACACCCATCCCTTCCTCGAGTTCAACGCACCACCAAAGTACTTCTTTGGCTTTATCTAGCTGTCCGCTGTCTTCGTGTGCCCTAGCCAAGGCAAACCATGCATCGGAGTAATTCCATCCTGTGCCCAATTTAGTGAGTCCTGACAGTAGCCCATAAGCTCTATCTCGAGCAGCAAGTCGATCGACAAGAGGCAAGGAAACAGCTTTGTAAGGGGCTGGAAGCTCCTCTATCGAAGGTCCGTCTGATTCAATGGTAGCTGATTTATCTGACGGTGAGTCTACGATATCAGCCACACAACCTCCGAGCCCTAGTGGTGTTGATGGAAGCGTCGGAATATCTACTATTGTGTGAGGCTTCCGAGGACCAGGGCCAGTTGATATTAGATTTGTCTCTTGGCCATCTGGTAGGATAATGCTAGGGACAGCAGGAGGCGGCAAAAGCGCTTCGCTGTATATGTCGAGGAGGATGTTGGACAAACCAACAATTGCTGAAGGGTGGTCTGGATAGTACATTAGAGCTTCCTCAAAGTAGTCCCTCGCCACGTAAGGGGTGCCTTCGGAGACTGCGAGATAGCCCAACTATATTTTGTTAGCGAAAAAAGAAAACATTTGGGGGTCATCCAATTTCATACCTCGCTCTGAATATCACCCCAGAGCTCCTCAACCGATCTTTTCCCTCCCCAGCCAGGATCCCGTAGGGCCATAGAGCCGCTCGTATCCTTGGCGACCTCACTTTCTAAACCGTCTACCAATATTCTCGCCTCGCTAATAGCGCCCTTGGCATCGCCATACATTTTAGCACGACGGTAAAACGCACCGATCATCAACCATACTTTTACAAGTATAGTCTGCCTCTGCCGCTTGACTTGTTCTTTCGGAAATTGCACGATGGGTAGTGGATTGGGCGATGAAAGTGAATCAAGAACTAAACTATCAGCCCCATTTGCAGAGCCCTTGGTTGAAGAAGCCGTAGAATTGAATCGAAGTAGTCCACGACCTTTGGAAAACGACTGTTGCCTAGACATGTCGTTTGTGTTATTCGATGCGAAGAAGTCTACTCGCTCTTGTGTTACTCCATCCGGCATCGGTGTGTAGAAATCCTCACCGTCTACGACAGTCGGGGCTCGGGGTGGGCTAGAGGCCCGTCGCGGCTGGGCGCTCGGTTCTCGTTTCTTCAGGCTGTTTCGCCTCGTTGAATCGCTACGCCCACAGGCGCTCGACGATCTCCTAGACCGTCGACCCTCACCAGCTTCACCATTCTCCTTGGTGACGTGTATGGCAGGAGCTGTGGTGGCGTTGGCGTTGGCGGTGGCGATAGTGCTAACGGATGTCTGGGTGGTTTGAGGCCTCTCCGGTAAGACGGTAGACGTGCCGCTCTCTGCGGGAGTGATATTTCTGAGATTACGAGGTGTTCTCTCAGCCTTATTACCAAAAATGCTACCGCGCATACTTTTGATTGTGCCAGCTGAACTTTTGGGGACTTCCATTGTCGCCTTCTGAGTTGTAGCCGGCGGCTTTGGTTGAAATTCGCCAAACAGTCTTGTGTATAGGACTAACAATTCGTGACTTGCGTTTACTGCGACTTCTGGTCCTTCTAATAATTCTAGAAGGGCGAGTTGTGTCATTTTTACTTCAATCATGCCTTCTTTCTCGAGATCGTCCATTTCATCGACGAGTCCCCTTCCCTCGTTCTTCTCATTGCGAGCTTCCACCTCGTTAAGATGTTCGCTTCGGAACGCACCTTGAAGATTTTGAGAGCCAAATAGGACTGCCGGGTCGTTGAACTGTTCAAAGGCCCCCTCACAAGCCCTGGCAGCCATGATAAAATCTTGTCTGGCACTTAGAAGGAGCGCAAGGAGGTGCCACAAGGGTATCAGCGAGCGCTCTCGCCAGTATGATCCAGACCCAGCTGATTGCTCTCCTATTTTCCCACTGGACATGAGTGCAGCCCTAACAATGTCAATAGCTGCCGTCAGCTCTCGTTGCTCGGCTAGTAATAGACCGAGAGTGAATAGGGTCCTGACGTCTGTTGGATTTCCGCTTTCCGGCGATAAGGACTTCTGGAAGCTTCGTATGGCCTTGGTTTGAGTTTCTGTTCGTACAGATGCATCAAACGTCGTTCTAGCCCACTGCGCTTGTGAAATACCGATAGCTTGCCATGACAAGGCATACACTCGAGACGATATTCTTGGATGTAATATAACTCCATTTCCATCCTCCTCGTCTAGTGTTGTGATATTATCCTGCACCCTAGGAAGCGGTGTTGGCAGCTTCTGGACCATTCCTTCTAATTCAACCCCCAACTCATGTGCCTTCGCAGCAGCATCCCTGAAACCGTATTTGCAGAGAGCTGTTATCGCCTGGGAAATGGTTTCAAGAACTGTCGCGTCATCATCAAGACTCGGCTCCGGATGGCCCGTCTTGTCGACACGGGCTTTCCCCTTTTTGACGATATCTAGGTAGGAATCGAAGGCATGGAATGCAAGATCAAATTCAGCGACTGAGAGGTGAACGGTGAACAGATACCGCAGTATAGCCGTAGAATGGAATGTTTTGGTAGCGGCTCGGTAGAGGATGTCCAATACCCCCCGACTAAGGCCTTCCTTGCCGCCAGGCCCGAGGTCTTGTTCGTGCCAATCACGCCCGCTAAGTACACTCCAGTTTCTCATCACAACCGCAACGAAGTCTTCCACTTCTTGTCTCTGTTCCTCGGCTCGCGGAAAGGAAGTTTCACTTAGAAGGAGACCTTCGTAAGCTACTTCGACTTTCTTCAGCTCCGTTCGAAGCTGATTCCTAGCTGATGCCTCGTTGGTGACGTCTACGGAGCCTGTTGGGAATGGCAAATCTTGTTGCAGGATGGCCGAAATGGCGGCGTAATATTCATTCCATACTCTCCTTCTGGGTATGGCACCACGGAAACCATAGCCACCGACAAGAGCGGTGCCTTGAGCCTTGGCCACTTCCCAGTATTTCGCCCAGGAACGATATGGGGCTAGTGAATTGGCATCTTCGAGGGTTTTCTCTCCTTTTTGCAGGGCCTGAGATTGTAGCATACAGAATTCCGTTAAGAGGAGTTCAGTCCAGAACCGCAACTGCTTCCGTCCTTTCTGTTCCAACCATACATGTGATAGGGAAGTTAATGCTGATTCGAAGATGCCCAGTGCCGCAACCCTGTCACCGCTCCGCGCAAGACAATCGGCCTTTAAATATGTAGCCTTGAGGGCACATACCCACGACCATTCGGAGATGTTACTTGGCTGATCGAGCTGGGCTAACTCGCTCTCTGGATTCTCTGGTAACTTCAAAGCAGCAGTACTATACTCCCCGACGGTCCAATAAAGCCATCCAACACATACTTGGGCTTGGAATTTATCTTCAAGATGAGTTGTCTCGACTTCGATCGCATTAAGTAATCTAGGCACCAATTGGGCGACATCTAGATCCGCAGCAGAAACGGCGGTAGGAGGCCTCGATTCGGGGTTTTGCTTCTGTGAAGCTTTGATGATAGCATACTCGGTCTCGGCGGTTGTTGTAAGGCCTGTGGATATGTCATTACATTAGATGGCTTCGAGAGGGAGTAGGGGAGTAGGGGAGTAGAGTCGTACATAATCTGTCGGTGGCATGTTTGCGGACCTTACGCACAAGTTCTGGTACCTCATCCCATTTCCCTTCGCACCTAGCATCATCCAATCGTGCTACGTATTGGGCTACCTTGGCCGATTTCTATAACAATTTAGATGAGCAACTATGGTTATGGCTGCTGGGAATAGGAGGGAATAGGAGGGGGAGAGAACTAACACTCATCCTGACGATTCGAGGCCTGAGCAAACGCGGTATTGATTAATGGAACTCTCGCATATCATATCGGCCGAGTGTTGATTTCAGTGCAATGCCAGCGTTACACGTCTGTAGATATCATATGGCTCGGACTGTTGGTTACTAGGCCCAGGGGTCAGGATGGTTGTAGATGGGCCTAATAAGTGAATAAGCCAAGTAAATTAAACATTTCTTGGCACAGTAAGGGGAAATATGTCATGACCCTGTTAAAAGAAGGTTGCTTCACTTAATTCATATCTATTTCTGTTTTATGCAATTAAAAGGGATGGTAGGTCACAACCAAACAGCCAAACCATTAAGGTGGGATTGATCCTGTAGACCCGCTAAAAAGTTTATCGATAAGAATAAAAAGTTCATGAAGCTTTCATATGAAGAAAAGCTTAGGTTGGAAATTCCTATCTCGTTATACATTCGTTTAACAACCAATGAATTGTTTATTATTTAAACGACGGGCTTTATAGCCTGTGTATTTATCTCATGCGCCAGAGCCATCTACAAATTCAACTAGTCATTAATCTTAAGAATATATGAATCGCAAACCATGGCCTTTTCTGCACTTCCCCCCGAACTACGCAGTCTCTGCCGGAGATTGACGGCGACAAAAGTAGAGCAGCTTCCAGCTCTGCTACCCTCTCTACTTAGGGACTTATTGCGTTGCAAAGAACCACTGTCAAGGCCACATGAGGCGAAGGCGTCTGATAGTTCCTCCGAATCGACAGTGCTCGTACATAAGCTAAAGACTCAGATATCTACACTTCTCAATAGTAGAACCTCTCAGGGCCGCTTCGTAGGAGTGGCGCTAGTAAAAGCTGTGGTAGAAACTGGTGGTTGGGAATGCCTTCGAACATCCGAACCATGGGTCCGAGGACTTCTATCTATCCTTCAAGTAAGTTTTCATACCTCACAATATCAGTAAAGCCACTCACAATAAAACAGAGAAAAGACCCAGCAGTCATTAAGGATCTATGTGTTGTGACCCTAGTGAAGATATACACTCTGATGCATGCCTACCCGACGTTGATACGGGAGATCGTTACACCTACCCTTCCTACATTTGGAACCGCCTGCCTCCAGATTTTGAAGCCCCCTACAACTAGCAAAGTTGCTAAAGCACCCAATAGCCTCATCGAAACAATATTTGAAGGTTTCTCGGTTATAATCCCACTATACCCTACTACTCTACGTCAGTTTGCGTCTAAGCTTAGGGTTGAGACACGATCGTATATTGCTCCAACCGTCTCGGACGGTACAATAGTTCCAGCCTCACTGCAGGCATGCAGCAGACGTCTTGTTATCAGGTTACATATGACAGCTGTAAAGGGTGGAGACTCAACTGAATGGACGAAACATCTAGATGGGATAATCACTACATTCCACTCCACAGCCGATCAGGTCTTCCGGGCAATCCAGGAGAACTGGGAGTCGGTGTCGGGTCACCCGTCAGAATCTACGCTGCAACGGGTAGACTTCGATAAAGATCCCCAGGGCGGTAGTGACAGCCCAGATCAATTGCCCCCTTGGGCTGGCATTTATGCGGGCAGCGAAAGATTGCTCGGTCTACTCGATTTTATCTGTGAATATCTGCGATGCTTTACAAAAACGACAGTCACCATTCCGGTCAGTGCAATAGTTGATATCGTTACGAGGATATCCTCAATCACGCCACCAATTCCAGGGAAGGAGAAATCTGCATCAATTCAGATGAACCCAGCTGTTGGTAGAGAGGAGAAAGACGAATTATGGACAGTATTTCCAGATATTCAACTTGCTGCAATGAAGTTGCTATTTGTTATGACGCAGCGGCTGGGAAGAAATGTCCTGCCACTAGCTCAAATATCACTTGAACAACTACTACGAATGTTTGAGACTAGCTATCGTCTACCTGAAATCCGGATAATAGCCTTCCTCCTAACCAAAGAGATTATTCAGCTTTGCGGGCCAACAATGGAGAAACTTACCGTTGAGGGCTTAAGCCTCATCATCAAAGCATGCTGTCGCGACCTTTTAGGATCTAGTGGTAATCTCAAACATCCTAAGCAATCAGCTATTTCTACTCAAAATGGTCCGAAATCTAAATCCATCAGTCAGAATGCCGACGCTTTTCTCGGTAACAGCGCCGAGGATGAATTCATGTCTGTCTCGTTAAGTTCAGAGCACGTCTCAGCAGCAACAGCACTCTTGACTACTCTTTTTAGTCATGTCCCTCAACAGCTTCTCCCTTCTTCACTTCGGGCTCATATGCTCAAAACGGCTATCTTATGCCAGATCAAGGACGCGCAGGTGGCAAGCATACTACATCCGGTACGAGACAAGAGCGGTAGGACGCCAGCAGTCATATTGCCTTATCTTACGCAACGGTTCCCGCACGACGAAAGTGTGGAATTACTACGCTTCAACTTTCGACCTATGGCGACAGGACCCCGGAATGACGCTATGGACATCGATGAGGCGCCAACTGAAGACGCCTTAGAAGACGAGTCTTCGATGAATGGGTTTTCATTCGATCGACCACTTGAGACTCCTGTTCCTGGTCCCGCAGATCATACCCGTGCCGAAGCCGCTGAGACCTCAGCAAAAGCTCAGGACCTATTTCTCCCCAAGAGACCGCTAGAGACGGTTCTCAGATCTGAAGAGGAACGTACCACTGTCGTGCGACCACCGCCAACAAACTTACTCAAGCGGAAGAGCGAAGAGGCTGAAATTGCCATTTCCAAACGGGTTGAGATCGACACGACGGCAACAACGGTAATCAGCGCCCCTATACCGGCATTTATCAATCCGCCGAGCCAGGCTCCCAAGACCGGCAGCGTGGGGGCTCCAGACGAGGAGGACAGCAGCGATAACGAGAGTGTACATCTAAACATGGAGCTCGATGCGGACGACGATGACGACGACGACGACGGAATAGAGGAAAATTAGCGCGCGGCGAATAGGAGGCTGGCCCGATTACTCGTCATCTGGAACGTCACACTCGGTAACTTGGCAAACACGCCGCCTGGTTCCGGATAAAAAGATCCCACATGGCCCTGCACATAACATACCTACATGGGGACTTGGGAGAAGATGGAGTTGGCCATATTTACCTACGTAGTATATATTAATTGCCTCATCGTGCAGACGCAAGGCACGCGAGTCGCTTGGTCGCGGATAGAGACCACGTAATCCTGTAAAGTGAAGTCGCTTGTTGTTCGTGGGGAGTTGGCAGGTGTTGCGCACGCGAGCTAGTACCAGAGTCGTCAGTCTATTGTATATATTGAGATAAGCACTTCCTCGAGAGGGATGCCGTTCTATATAAAGTCTTGAGTAGCAGTTCTTATGATAGATACCCTGGTAACTTAGGGTAATTTATGCCTTGGAGATCTTCGGAAGCTAGATTTCTACTTGGACGCTCTATTCGTAGAGTCGAATTACTCCGCAAACGAAATGGGAATAGGACATCAACGTAGAGATACTAGAATAGACCGGGCATACGGTATAATCCGAAACGGGTCGGACAGTTTTGAAAGTTTACGGCAGATAGAGACAGCTATTGGGTTTCAGAAACGAACTACGATAGGCGGTATACTCGGCGTATTTATATTAGCAGAGACATATGTAAGAGCACCGGTAGGAACCTTAGTTCGTGCAATCTAAGCGGCGAGGTTAGAGCGTATATAGTACGTCTCGAAGTGATTTATCATTTGGGGGTATATAATCCGAAAGCTAAGAAAATGCGAGAAGAGGTAGGTAACTACCTAACCTAGTAGGTTCATTGTCCAAGCGTGTCAGGGCCGCTTGCAATCCAGAACGAACTAAGTGACGATACCTCTTCTCTCCAGACAATGCAATGCAGACATCCTCGTCCCGAATATGCAACGCAAGATGGCCCCTGACAGGGCCATCTGCTTCCACGCGACCCCTATACGTAAACCGTATGCACCAACGCCGTGTATGTGACCTCGGACCTTGATGCACCATGCAGGTATCCGCCCCTCCCTCCTCTCTAGTATACCCAGTTCCCCAGGTAGCGTAGCAACCCACGTGGCTCTGCCTAGTCTCTCAGCCACGCCCGTCGCTTCTCTTCCTTCCTCGCTCGGCGCTTTTCTTTGAACTGCTTGAGCTCAGCCTTAGTCGGCTTCTTGCCGGACCGCTCCGCTTTTAGACTCCGACCGTCATGCGAGTTCGCAGCCGCGTCGACGTCAAAGAACGCGTTCATCTGTCGCCGAGACTTGGCTTCGTCGTTGTGGTTATCGGGGTTCTGGTCGCCGCCTTGCCAGCGCCCGGTGAAGCGGTTGAATGTTCCCATAGCCGCGTAGGCGGCCGACGCGTCTACTGATGGATCCTGCTCTGATGGATTCTCCGCGCCTTGCTTGGCGTACCAGGCGTTCGGATCGTAGTCGCCGTGGATCGCTGGATTATAGCCTCCAGCTGGTGGCCGTTCGTTTTTCGGCGGCTCAGCAGCGACAGCGGCAGCGGCAGCGCTGGACGCGGTTTCCTGCGCCTGCGGCGTCGACTCCGCGACCGAGGCTTTATTGGACAGCCGAGGGTTTTCCCAAGTGGTTTCATGGGTGAATCGATTGTAAAAGAAATAGGCCTGACTTGTTGCATCCCAATGGAAGTCCCAGCCATCGTCTTCGGTCGCGGGAGGCGGTTCGTTCGGCAAGGGAGGAGCGCTTTCCTCAGCGACAGGTGAAGCCTCGCCAGATTCTCGCGATTGAGGCGATGCTATAGATGATTCGGGTGCAGCGCTGCTTCTTCGCTCAGGAGATTCGGATGGTACAGGATCGCCATGATTTGCGTCTTGAGACTTCGGTTGAGCGTCGGACAGGGGTTCATGCGACGCGTCGGTATCCTTGGGCTGATCAGCAGCCACTTCGGAAGAGCCAAGTGACGTAGGCGAAGCTGACATGTTTTGCGGCCTTGATATATAGATATATTTTCTTCTTCTTCTTCTTCTTCTTTAATTATTCCCTTTCTATTGAAATGTTATTATAAGCTGCTACGACTTAGTCGATGAAGAGAAGTCGAAAAGGATACATTCTGACTAAGGAGTCACGACAATTGCGGCTTTGCAAGGGGGGTTACCGTAATTGAGTCGATTCTGAGACGAGGCCAAGTACAAAATGGGTGATTAGCGAGTTGATGCGTCGGCATCGTCGAAGCTCCTTGGATTACTATTAGGTACGAGCCTTCTGGAATTCTCTTATCGGATATCGGCAAGGGGAATCTTCGGATGAACGGTACATTTGGGTACTCACTCCCGTCGCGTACATGTACCAATTGAATGTACCTATGTACCTAACTTGATCTATCAATGGAAGAAAGGGAGCATGAGTGACCCGACCTATGCCCTGCTCCCTACCTGACTTCACTTAACCTGTGTAGGGGCAGTTTGTATAAAAGACCTAATATAACTTAACCTATGTAAAAGTTTAGTAAACCTATGGAATAAAGTTTAGTAAATTTATGAACCCTTACCATTTAGTAAATTTTTATAAAATATATTTATTTATATAAATATCGCATAATATATAAAAAATAATTGTTATATAACAATTACGGCGTTATTTTTTATATTTAATAATAAATAATAATTTAAATAATAAAAAATAATTAATTATTATAAAATATTTATTAAATATTTAATAAATATTATAATAGCCGTTATAAAAAACTAAAATAATATCGGTAAAATAAGTATTTAATAAATATTTAATAAGTATTAATTAATTAATGTTAATAAATGGTTTACGTTATAATTATAAGTTATAAATTAAAACATTAAAAAAAAAAATAAAGTTTTAAAATTAAATATATAAACAAATAAAAGTTTTATAAATAATTAAGTTAATTTATAAAAAAATAAATATTTAATAAATATTAATTAATTAAATTATAAATGGTTAAATTAAATTATAAGTTTATTAAATTTTATTTTATAAGTTTATTAAACTTTTATATAAATTAAATTATATTAAATCTTTTATATAAACTGCTTTTATATAAGTAAGGTAAAAAGTGGGGCATAAGTTGGGTCATTTAATTCCTTTGGAAAAAAGGTACGTACTTTTTACATTAAGTAAATACAAAAGAATTAAATAACCCGACTTATGCTTTACTTTTTATCTTATTTATGTAAAGGCAGTTTATATAAAAAACTTAACATGACCTAACTTGTATAAAAGTTTAGTAGACTTATTTCAGTAAATTTAAACCAATGACGCAAACTTCGTTATACCTTTTCCAACCACACCTTTTTTTAACCAATCACACCCTTAACTTACCTTTCCCACAAATTTCGCATTTTTAATTTAAAGTAACTCGGGCGATTTTTAACACATTATTTTATTTAATATTAAAAATAATATTAAAAACAATAGTTAAAATAAATTTTAATTAATTTAAAATATTTATTAACTTTATTATTAATAAATATATACGTTTTAAACGTTTAAATACACGCGTTTTAAGCGTTTTAAACGTTTCGGGATAATAATTAACCGTAATACCGGTTATAACACCGGTCGTAACACCGGTTATAACGTTTTTAAAAATATATTACGTTAAAATTTATAATATTATAACGTAATATTATATAAACATATAAAATAATTAAAAAACTTAAATAATTAAATTAAAAGCTTTAAATTATAAAAATAAAAAATATTTTAAACGTGGTTATAAATATAAACGCGTAAATGTAAATATTAATACATTATTTTTAATATTATTACGTGTTTTTAAACGTTAAAGTTTATAATATTATAACGTAATATTATATAAATATATAAAAAAGTTAAAAAGGTAAAAAAAATATAATATTAATTTTAAATTATAAAATAAAAAAGTATTTTTAACGTTATTATTAAATATTAAATTATTATAAATATAAAGTTTAATTTTTAAAAAAATTTATTTTAACGTAATTAAAAACGTTTAAATTATTTTAAATTAAAATTCGTTAAAATTTATGTTTTATATTACTTTTTTAAATTTATAAATTTATAAATATAATAATATAAACCAAGCGTTTTATGGCGTTTATAACGTAATTAAACGTAAATTTAATTTTAACGAATTTTAATTTAAATTTATTAAAATAATAATAAATTTATAAAATAAAGTTTATTTTATTTATAAATTAATTTTTAAATAATTATTTATAATTTAATTAATTAATATTTATTAAATATTTATTTTTTTATAATTTAACTTAATTTTTAATTAATTAATATTTATTAAATATTTATTTTTTTATAAATTAATTTAACCATTTATAATTTAATTGATTAATATTCATTAAATATTTATTAAATATTTATTTTATTTAATATTATATTATTTTTCATTAAATATTTAATAAATATTTTATAAGTTATGTTAATTTTTTAACTTTTATTAAAAAAAAAATATTTAAATGATTAATTATTTTTTATTACTTAAATCATTATTTATATAAATAAATACCTATTTTGATGGGATATTATTACATAAAGATAGTCACGTGGTGATACGTGACTATTCCTTATACAAAAGGCAATTCTTTTTAAATAGCACTTACATACATAATTCATAACTTTTACAATAACAATTAATTAATATAACAATAGTTATTGCGATAGCCTCGTTTTATATTATTTCCTTTTCTTTTCTTTCTTATTTGTTACGTTATTCCTTTTTATTACCTAATCCGTACGGATATTTAGTCTTACCTACATTAATCAATAGTTGGTTGAAAGACAAGACTATAGATTAATAAGGTTAAAAAGAATCATAAAAGCGCTAGACGTTTTTTTTTTTTTTTTGACGAAAAGAGATAGTGGCACTGGCGGTCACTATGTTACCTTAAAGGTATTTGGGGTTTAACTTGTGAGCCTACAATATTTGCGTTCCATTATGCATTTTACAGCACCCTTGCTGTATTCACAACCACCTAACATGGCCTCAATATGGGATAGATATATCGACAATGATATTTCAGGTATCGACCTAACTATTGACCTTGACGATTCCGAATTAGACAAAGTAACGGCGGAGGAAATTAATACGTATTGTGCGGAAAGTTTTGCGTACTATTTCGAGTACCACGACGATAAATGCGACGAGGATATATGGGATGATTTTAAAGATTTTTTTACGGGATGGCAAGTAAGACACTTTTAAAAGGCATACCCCTTGCTCCAGAGACTAATGACAGACTATTTCCTGTACCACGGAGTATATTTTGATGAAAAGAAGACCACCTTTGAGAGACTAGAAACAATTGCCAATGCTGAAAAATTCACGAAATTCCTACTTGACAAAAGTACATTTCTGTTAGAACGTTACTCCGATAGTTTTATCTTAATGACTAACCCGTATTACGTCGATAAACTTAACAAAATTACGGCCGAGATATTATAAATATTCTGGACCCTAGCATGCCGAGTACCTGCCTGTTTAGAAACAATATCTAGACCACCTTGGATGCGGGCAATATAGCGAGATGAAGCATAGCTAATTCCGACGGTACCGGAGCCTATCTTACAGTTGACGACGATACCGAAGCCGATTCCATAAGCAGTTCCGTTAAGGCCTAATAAACCTATTACGTATACCCGATCGATGAGACCACGAGGCATCACTGATCATGTTAAGGTGTATTATAACGATAACGAATATAAGTATGAGGATGAAAGGTATGACCTAACGGATGGTATATTTGATAAAGAGATTAAGATTGTTAAGGATCTTCATTATAAGACTGGAATTGGTTAATTGTATCGAATCCACCATAATACACAATTGTTTCTGATTAGCCCCAGCTAACAATCCTCACGATTCGACAAATGACCTCGTCCCCAGCCAGACGATTCGACCGAAAATAGCCTCGTCCCCAGCCAGACGATCCGACCGAAAATAGCCTCGTCCCCAGCCAGACGACCCTTACTTCGACCGCTTTAGCCAGCCAGCCCTAGCCAGCCCTAGCCAACACGACGAGAGATCCGACCACCACTTTTACCTCGACCGTTTCAGCCTAGCCTGGCCTGCCCGAGCCTATTATTATTACGATAGATTAAGACCTGTTGACAATTACGTCATAGTATAAAAAGAGACGGATTAAAGGCAAGAAAAGAGAAGAAATTGTCAGTATTGGATTAGTTGAATTGTATGTAATTACGTCATACGAGAAAAAAGGGGAAAAGAGAAAAGTTACCAGTGATGGGATATTATTACGTAAGGATAGTCACGTGGTGACACGTGACTATTCCCCATACAAAAGGCAATTCTTTCTAGGTAGCACCCACACACACAATTCGTAACCTTTACAACAATAATCAATCAGTACAACAATAGTTATCGCGATAGCCTTGTTTCGTATTGTTTCCTTTTCCTTCCTTTCCTATTTGTTACGTTATTCCTTTCTATTACCTAATCCGTACGGATACCCAGTCTTACCTACATACTTATATATAAATAAATACTTATTTATATAAATAAATATACTTTATAAAAATTCGCTAAATGGTAAAGGTCCACAGGTTAAGTGAACTTTATTCCATAGGTCTACTAAACTTTTACACAGGTCAGGTTATGTCAGGTCTTTTACACAAACTGCCCCTGCACAGGTTAGGTGAAGTCAGGTGGGGAGCGGGGCATAGGTCGGGTCACTCATGCTCCCGTAAGTGCAACCACATACCCGGCCAGCAATCATTTCAATGTTATCTCAGATCTATCCGACATCTGTGCAAAATATTACTCAATTCTGAAAAAGACTCAAAATCAAAGTGTTACATCAGACAACTTGTAAAGAGTCTTTACATAAACATAACTACCTCCTAATATATATAAGCCACTATGCGCCATATTTTTTACGAGTATTAGCGAAGAAGCAAGAAAAGCCACGATGCTAATAAACTATCTTTCAGCTCGCCTTCAATTTCTGTACACGGCAGAGACAATTGTGGCTTGAAAGGCTCATATGGACGACAGGACCGGTTAATTACCTACCCATGTACCTTACCTGTATGCTGTACAACACACACATACGTCCCTCACATGAAGAATAGGGCCTCCCACTCCACTCTCGACGCTCCAGGCCCTCTAAATCTGACGAACGAAGACGTCGCCCCCAATGAGTGGCCTGTTCGTCTGTTTGTTAAGAACTCAAGACGAATCTTCAGTGGTCCTTCGTCCTTAACTCTGGGTTGACCAAATGATACGCCAAGAATCGATCGCAAATAGTGCTACAACCCAAGGATCGTGAATAGGTATCGTGGGTAGCTCACCGCGATGTAACTGATACCCTATAATACTACCTCAACACCAGGTAAACTTGACTCGTCGTGTGCAGATCCACGACCAGCACAACGCTTGCGCGTTTCTTCCTGTTTTTGAGTTTCTAGCCTTTTTTCCCTCCGCAGCCTCAAACGTCTCGACACGAGATTATCATAGGTACCTATGATCAAAGTTGATTTCACTTGGAGTTTAATACCTACATACATAGGTATAAACACAGTTTAGGCTTATCCGTCTTATAGCCCAGGTGCCATGGGTACAGGTATATTTGCGAACAAATCTCAGCTAGTGGCTTCTGTATAGAAATATTGCAGTTTCTTATATCGTGGCTTGACTTTGACTTTACAATAACAGCTTTCTCCAAATACACACATCTGCAGCGTTGCATTCGCACCTTTTATCCAACGGGATCCAACGGATATTATCCAAACATACCTACATAGGCTAGAATAAACCTAACCACAAGTATCGACGTTTCAAGTGTTGCATTGATAGCGTATGTCGCTGATCCAGCATTCCTTTCCCCCAATCTGGTACTGTTACGCTAGGACCGTTCTCACATCATTGATCAGGGCACCGTTTTAACGGCTTCGTCTTCCGCACCAAGACCTTACCATAGCCTCATATCCAGGCCTGGGAGCGTACTCGAAAACCTTGGATGATCTCATCCCTGTGTCCGTGTCTCGCTGTGTGCTTTCGGGGATGGTCGAGCCAATTGTTATTTCTATCTTGCGTCCCCTTCTCCTTCAGCCCGAAATTTCTCGCCTCTCTGGTTGTCAGCAGCGAATCGGCTCTATGATGCCTTTTCCCTCCGATATACGACATTTTAATTACACGTGATCTTGAAGGCTCTCAATCACAAGTCGAAGCTAGCTTTTCTGAAGCCGGCACAGACCCACGCAAAGTTGGACATCGTTGCGCCGGGCAAGTTGGATAAGCCACGGCTGGGTTATAGGTGGATATAAGACAAGGGAAGGGCGTCATCATGGTTCACTCAAGGCTTTTCCGGCTACTCGTGGTCGTCTCTAGCTTGACCCCGTTATCCCTCGCCGCTTTCCAACAAGTTAGCAACGACCAATGCAATTGCTTTCTCACAAATGGAAGCAGGCCAGATTACTTCACGAGCCATAAGTTTTTTGACTATCGGGAGAAATCTGAGTATGCTACAGTGCCAGCCCTCATTGATGATCCCGATGATAGCAGTGAAGCCGACCCTACTAGCGACTACTTCTCCTCCAATGAGTGGGTTGATAATTGGACTCTACAAAATTGGGATAACAAAGCCTCACTATCCAGCGGTGTGAGCGATGCAACGACCCTAATGGTCAATTCGCCCAACAATGTCTATTTTGAGAAGAATAACGATCCGGATGCCGACTCAAACACATTCCTAACAATGAGAACAGCACGCTTAGATGACTTTCAGACGGCATCCGAGTTTGAGTCCACGGTTCAAGACTATCATTTCCTATCGGCCAGAATGTATGCGAGGACGATTGGTGCGCCGGGCGCGGTAACCGCAATATTTACCTACAGAGATACCGCCAACAATACCGATCTCACCAAGGTTCAGGAATCAGATCTAGAAATCAGAACAATCGATCCTCCTGATCATGTCCAATACACAAACCAGCCGTCGTATACTTCTCTAGGTCTCGATGTCCAGCAAGCCACCCGGAACGTTACGATCCCGAAGAAGAGAGACTGGACAAACTGGGCGGTGTATCGAATGGATTGGAGCCCGGGAGCTACGACTTGGTACATTAACGGTGACGAAGTCGCCTCGATCTCCTTCCAGGCACCCCGCGATCCCAGTGTTCTCATTCTTAACTCGTGGTCAGAGTACGTATTATAAATGATTATTCCTATTTTGCTTTTTTGAATATAATCCCGCTTATGCCCCTGAGATCTACCTGTCATTTGGCTTTTCTCATGGGTCAGGGTCCCGGGGATGTACGAAGTTTGTTACAAGAAAGTGGTATGCTAACGCTACGCAGCGGCGGATCCTGGTCAGGCAATATGAGTGTGGGGAAGGAGGCTTACCTTCAGATCCAATGGATTGAGCTCGTCTACAATACGACCGGCTCTTCAACATCGAAGAGAGACGACCAGTCCTGTTTTAACATTTGTAGCATCGACGAGACGGAAAAGATAGGCGCCCCGGTGCTACTACAAGGCAGTGCTTCGAGCATCCTAGGGCAGATGGGAAGTTTCGCCGGTATGGTCTCGTGGGTCTCTGTATTATCTATGGTTACAGCTTTCTGGTAGATTCCATCTGGAATAGGGGTTTTAGAAAAGCATCGGGCCTTGAGAATGTCTCTATTAGTATACTGTAGATGACATTCACTCTTAGAATATAGAACGCTAGTAACTTGTCACTCGTCAAAATACACAGCGAATGTTCACAGCTCTCCTCCCGGAAATGTAATTCCTAAATAATCTAAGCTCCTAATTTCCTAGAGTCCCATGCTTATACGAGGTGACGAGCCTTGAGCGTCTACTATCTCTATCTATATCTCTATCACCATCTCTAGGTAGAGATAGTAGACGCCCAAAGCTACATAGGTAGGTATGTAGGTAGCTTTAAAGTATTCTAGGTTACTCCGAATGGCTCGCGCCTTTGAAACGGGTTTTGCGCAAGTAAGTCTCCGCCATTTCCCGACGGGAACTTCCCGAGGAGGCGTGGCTCGGGACGATGATAACGTGTGTCGTAGGTATTTTAAGTTCATTAATAGTTAGAGTTGGAGACGCCCAAGGTGTCGATTTTAGCGTTGATTAGTAGTAGTATATTACTCGGGCCCTAGAATTGAGCTATCCTATTGCTGGTTCAGCGGTAGTCTAAGCGCCTGTTCGAGTCGTCGTTGGATATCTGGATTCCGTGAGTATTTGCCTCGCTTGATCGTCCAAGCGTTCATGCGAGGCTTGAAGCATGTGATTATCAGCGGCTTTGCCTGGAGAAGTTAAAATAAGAAACAGTCGCTCGGGCCTCTAATGGTGTAAGTGGTTGTTCCTATGGATTTGATATGAATATGTCATAGGAGTGAGTGCGTGGTCAAATTGTAAGGTTAATGAGTAAGCGTTATGTGTTTAGAGTAGGGGTCGTAATATCAACGACTAATAGGTATATACTTTCTCTTACTTCCCGCTGGCTTTTGCGTACGTTTCGATATAAATTCAACTAGAGCCTAACTGCGACATGAATTGGGAAGGAAGATACCAGATGAAGATCGAATCACGTATAGTATATCCCTAAGGCTAACAAGATGAGCCTATAAGGTATTTCTCAACGACATCGAGTTCTTTTCTCTTGTTCCGTCGCTAATTAGTGATACTAGTACGAATGGGAATGGACTCCGTTATTCTACCTAGTAATAGAGATATAAACAGATAATTTAATAATGGATTTTCCTGGCAAGTGGTATTACTTTACGCCGTATATATCTGTTGCCGTATCTTGGTCTTGTTCGAGGCCGAAAGTCTACTATTAGAGACCGTATAATGAAAGTTACTCAAAGACATTACATTTCTAACATAGTAAGCTATATTCGTTGGCCTCCTCAAGTATGCTTAATGTATATATATACGTCGTCGTAGTTAGCTTTAGTAGTTGATTCCAGACAACTCAGTTAATTAAGAGCTACGCATTGCCAAGGTATCATTCTATTGTATATATCTGTGTCTGAAACAGGGAAATCCACCCCACAAAACGTGGCCTTTAACAAGGACGGGACCGGCACCCTATGTATACGAGCGGCAAGCGGAAATCCTTGCTAATATCTCGTATGCTATAAGCCTCGATTTCGCTGCTTTATTATTCTGCACACCAATGACAAATTGTTAGTAGGTTAGGTATATTTATGTGATTGCCACGATTCATACGGGGCGTGTTATAGACAATACGTATCGTGAACCTGCTGGAACCTAAGAAGCGACTGGAAGGCATTGAGAGCCCTGTAACATGTAAATTAGCAATGCGACTGTGATGAATATATGTCATGATGTGCATAACGATCCACTGATCGACCCCTTGCAAGGTTGTGCGTTTCGCAGACATAACAAGCCCCAGATCTGGCTCCGAATATTGCCTATTCCGGAGATCACGATGCTTCGATCGAATGGTCACCTCTCCATGACATTCGGATAAAACGCGACCTGCCGTGGTCACAGCAAGGTGTCCGCCCCCTTATGGGCAGTAATACGTAGGTATATAAACTTGCTGCTATGCTTTTCTTTCCTTGATTTTCAGTTCATTCTACTACTTTTCTGTTCGAAATAAGAACTGTCTTAAGAAGGAAAATCAAAATGAAAGCCTCAACCCCCCTACTTTTCCTATCCGGGGCCCTCGCCGCCCCGTCCGGCGACGTCGAAGCCCGTCAGTCCTGCGCTAAGCTGCACGTTATCGCCGCGCGCGAGACCACCGTCCCCCAAGGCTTCGGTAGTTCGCAGGCCATGATCCAGCTGATCCAGGGAGCGTACCCCGGGACGACGTCCGAGGCCATCGTTTGTACCCCCCCCCCCCCCCCCCCCCCTTTTCCACATTACATTCTCTCTACCCCATGCCCCATGCCCCATGCCCCCAGAACTAGAATATCAAATCCAGCAATAGCAATATCGATACTAACACATAGGTACGCACGCAGACCCCGCAGCAGGCGGCGACGCCTACGGGTCCTCCGTGACGGCGGGGATCAAAGCGGTAGTAGACCAGGTCTCGGCCTTCACCAAGAAGTGCCCGAACACGACCGTCGTGATGGTGGGCTACTCGCAGGGCTCGCAGATCATGGACGACGCGTTCTGCGGCGGGCCCGACGGCAGCAGCCTGAGCGGGACGGCGGCGCCGCTGCCCGCCGACGTCGGCACGCACGTCAAGGCCGTCATCTTCATGGGCGACCCGCGCAACGTGCCGGGGCTGAGCTACAATGTCGGGACGGCGAAGGCTGGTGGTGTAAGTCTTCCATTCCTATCCTTTTCTTCTTCTTTTTTTTTCTTTATATATATATAAATGTGGCCATCATCTCCATTTTCTGTATGGTTGGTTACTGCCAAAGTAGATGATCTGTCTAACCTACGTTGACTTTCTAGTTCGCTGCTCGACCCTCGGGTTACCAATGTCCCGTCTACGCGGACAGGATCCAGTCGTACTGCGACGCTGAGGACCCATACTGCTCTAACGGCAACGACGCGCAGCACCACCAGCAGTATGTCCAGATCTACGGCCAGCAGGCTCTCGCCTTCGTTAAGCAGAAGGTCGGCTCCGTATGAGAAAACATTATTATACTGACACGTGTGTATCTAAGTAAATCAGCTATGGACGAGGACTGGGGAAAGGAGTATAAAAACATCAATTGTATATCGTTTAGGCGGTACCAGATAGGTGCCTTCATCAATTCAAAATCCACAAGTATATGTTATCGACAACCCGTTAAAATAGGAGTTCATGACTATAAAACCGCCTAGGTTGCTGACAGAAATTATGATATCTGAAGATATCATGTTACACGATGAATAGCAGCCTAACCTAGTGATTGGGAAATGAGTTCGTGCAGCATATTGGTTTCTCTTAGTTTAACTTCATTTAATTCGTTTCCGTATGTTAGGAAATTCGTAATACTTACAAGTTGGGCGTTACCAAAGGCACAATGAACAAACAAATGCTAATAATATAGTCTATCAGTGCTTCCGTGCCAACATTACAGGCTTTATAGTTACAGCGTCTCTTGCTCCAAGCTTTTCTATTTATAAAACAAGTCTGCCTGGTTCCACTTCCAGCACCATCTTAACTCTTCGCAGGAATTCCTTGGCTCTCTTCTCCTCAGCCTCCGGTACAGAGACAGCGAATATGTTGGTGCCGGTAGATATTCCGACTTGTGAGCTGGTCTTTCGTGGCTTTGGCGCAGACGCCTTCGCAGAGCCTGCTAGGAAGTCGATAATGTCGACTTGCTTTTTGGGCTTAGGGGCAACGCCGGTGAAGGACGGCGAAAGAAGAGCGGGAATTTGAGGAATGTAATGGCCGCGAGAACCCCTCGGGCTAGCCTTGTCCAGTCCTAAAACCTGATTGAACAATTCGTCGGCTGTTGGCTTATAGTTTGATGGCAAAGGCAGCTCATCATTGGCTACTTCTGTAGCCCTCTCCACGAATGTCGATAACGGTATGAAAGTGCCGATAGTGTCCTCGATCTTCTTCTGAATCTCTATCACTTTCGCAAACGATATCGGCAATGTTACTATTAAAACCTTGCGAAACGGGGGCTCTGATGCAATCTTCTCTGCCTTCTTCGGGGCCTCCTTAGGAGCAGCGATCTTGATGTTGGAGAGGTCAAGGTGTGAATTGTGCTCAAATCGTGCTTTAATCTCTCCAGGTCTACTAGAAGGTGCGCTGCCGAGATATGCGAGGACATCACCTTTGAGCAAGCGTCCAGCAGGGCCCGTTGGCGTTATCTCGCTAATAGCAGACTCGTCTAGCTTGTGCTCCTTTACTAGGTGCTCGACTGATGGGTAAAGAGGGTATTTCTGGGGCGGTGCCTTCTCGCCAGTCCTCTTCGGTCCGCTAGCTTTGTTCTCTGCAGCAGCACTCTGAGACTCTTGTTTGCGCTCCGGTTCCTCTTTTTTGGCTTCCTTCTGCGCAGGCTGTTCGTCGGCAGGAATCTCTAATGAATTGATGTCGTCACCGGATTCTGCAACAACACCAATTCGGGTGCCAACCTGAATGTTCTTACTGCCATCACCCTGAGTGATTTTTACGAGGATTCCATCGTCTTGCGCCTCGACATCCATGGTCGCCTTGTCTGTTTCGATCTCGAGTAAGACGTCGCCAGCGGAAAAGGAATCGCCCTCCTTGAGCTTCCAGTTTGCGATATTGCCTTCCGTCATAGTGGGCGACAGAGCCGGCATGGTGAAGTTTTGCGCCGCGAGCGAGGCAGCGGACGTGCGAAAGCCTATGCGGACCTAATTAGCTATACACGCGCGCGAGGGCTTCTAACGGATTAAAATACCTCGACTTGCGACATCTTGGGCGACCCGTCGGCTTATAAGCCGTGTTGTTAGGCGGGTTGCTGTCGCAAAAGATGCCATTGTCGGCTTCTTAAGAAGAAAAGGTGAAGCTCAACTGAGCCTTTTTTTTCTTTCTTCCCTCTCGTTAAAACGGAATCCCGATTCGGAGCTTATGAATAAATGAATGCTACGGTTGAGCTTGTTGGGGATTCTCCGGCCTCAACCGAATAATTATCGGAATTGGAAGGGACGCTATAAAGTTTTACCGTTTCCTATCCCCCCAGAACCCTGTAGGGCTCCCGACGTTGAGGTTATGGAAGGGATCCACTAATTAAGCCTTAGTGACAGGGGCTGATATACATACATACATAGTTATATGTACTTCGGTACTTCAGATTAGGTTCACCGTTCACCTTGTCGTATCGATAAAGAATAATTAAGAAATTCAGCTCCACCGAAGCTCTATCAAATCTATATTCCATCATCCCACCATCTAAGTCGAAATTATACGACTACCAGTCTACCATATCATCGTTCTTTACCCAGTCATGTCAATTGAATTATTTGGCTTATAATACGCAGATGACGGCACCTATATCCGTTTGCCGGGGGTGTACCCGCCCTATATTTATACTCCATAACTCCCTCAGATCATCTATCCGAATCACCAGAGTCCCGCTATGGCCCCAGCCAACTTCCGCTCGAACGTGCGGCCGATCGTTCGCGACGACGGGACTTAGATTCGCATCTCCAAAGCAAAAACCAACAGTCCCTTTAAAACCTACAGCCTCACCTCCAGCAAAGAGCGTACTGTCTCCACTAAGTTTTGCGCAGAAGCTCGCAGACAAGTCTTCTCCGACGATCTTATACGAAGCAGCTCCCCAGGGAGTCTTCCTATTCTCGAGTTACACGGCTGGTCTCTTTTTCATAGGAGCCGCCGCTATCAACATCGTTGTAAACGTCTATAATCTACCGGAAGGACTCCATTGGATCGTTAGTGTTGGGTTTGGTATGATGGGCTTACTTCTAGCCGCTTGCGGGACCAGGTTTGCACTGATGCCCGCGGGTATGATACGTTCTATCAAGGTACTACCAGCCCGGTCAGTCAAGGCGCTGAACCCAGCCGCAAAGACGGCTACACCGGAAAATCTACCGGTGCGGCTTGAAATCGAAGCTCGACGCACTGTGCCCTTCCCAGGTGTACCGCTACGTCGCATACAAGTTGATCCAAATGACGTGGTCATGAAGGCGCCGCTGTATAATCGCAAAGCGCCCCCTTCGGACTACGAGAAGATGCTTATGAAGAAGCAGGAGGAGGTCCGGCGTAAGCAGGAGCGCGAATACGAGATGAACCACCTAATGACTGCACCGTTTAGGCACGGAAAACAGGTCTTCTCGATGCTCTTCAAGAACTTCCGCCGCGGATTAACAGGGGAGGGATTTGCCCCAATTATGATAAACGGGGTTAAATACAAACTCGACATCACGTCAGCATATGTACTAGAGGAGGGACGAGCTTTGGATAGGATCGTGAAGATCGATAAATAATCTCGCCTTGCCTTTTCAAGGTAATAGCACGTCATAGGTTGTGGGATACGACATTGTACGATTGGGATGATCTATTTGAGTGCATTACCGCCTGCCAGAGCATCGTACAGAGAGTGGGAGCTTCAAGCTCGCTAGGTTCGAGTGGATTACCTATCTAGGTAACTACCTAATGTACCCAATACGATACCGCCCTCGAGGCTTGGGGGTACGTATGCCCCGTGGGTTGCGCAGCCTTGTCCGACGTCTTGGAGGGTTACTAAGTCCGGTATGTCCAAGAGAAGATGCAAGCCGGATGATTCCGGGATTGGGGTTGGGTGGAATCGATTTGAGTTAACTTCGTCTATCGAAACAAGAAGTCTCATACCGATTTGTATATATAGTCACAAGGCGCCTAACGTATAAACAAAAAGATATATATGTAATACCCCCCTCATCTAATTTTCCGATTATTCTTTATTTTGGCGATTATAAGATGGAAGTCTTTGTTTTAAACGTATCCAAAGCTCGAAGACATTTCCTCTTAAACATGTCTCAAAAGCCGAGGCTCAAAGTTAAAAGGGAGAGAACTATTGTTCCCGAGACATGTCTAAACACCCAAACTCCTTACTTAAAAAAAGCAATTACTGACTTAAATATCAGAGTACTCGACACGAGGACAAAATGGATCTTCACTGGTCCCTAGCTGACTACCTAGCTGAGCAGCCGCGTACTTAAGACATTCTCTCGGCACGAAGCTCAGATGAAGCACCGCTATCGGACTACCAGCCGAAAACACTTAAAAGTCTACGCTAGGCGAGTTCTTGGGGGAGAGGATGAGGTATAATCTGGACACTAGGACACTCCTAGTTAGATGAAGCAGAGCTTGCTATTACTTACTCCATTATCCTCAAGGTCTTTGATATTATGGTCTTATCATCACTATTAATCAGTTAATCGATATGTAAGTACCCAGGGCTTGGATCCAAAGCCTTCATCTTTAATGTATTAGGTACCTCATATGATTATAGGGTAAAAGGTCAACACCAGAAGTATAAACGAGCCCGCCTATATAACTTTGAAAATAGAACTATAAACTTCCTTTTTATCATTCGATAGAAGACTTTCGATTTTAATTCGTTACACTTATTTAACACTACTCAATTTACAAATCTTCGTGTAAGATCATTGTCACTAAATACCTGAGACTTACACGTACAGAGTTACCCGTAATTACTTGTTTTTACTCGTTTTATATTAGCTGCAATACTTAGGACAACACGTTCTACGTAGAATATTTGATATGAGGTATATAGTAAGTACCTACATAGCTAGAGCTCTACAATCACATCAACCTTCGGGTAGTCAAGATATGGGGTTTCTCCTAAGTATATGCTACTACGGTATCTAAACTTATCGCCGTCATGAACCAAGATCTTCTACACTGTCGGATCATCCTTCGGATAGATGTCGTCTAAACCAGCGCTCTGTCGAAAGATGAGGCCGGATGAACGGCCGGCTCGACATCTTGCTAATATATGACGTGATATTCCTAGCATGTTTTCCATAGTATACTTCCTAGATAGTTATGTCCTCTAAAACTGTAGTTATTGATAGCACACCCTAGGGCTATCAACGGCTCATAGAGCACGCCAGTAAAGTAAAGATAAGGCCATAACAGCAAAATATAGCCATGCATAACACTGCCCCAACCGGACCTAGGTCCGTACTAAATCACGATTCCAAGCCGACGGACAGCCCGATCCATTTCACCAACGGCCGTTTCCGTTGGTCAATTCGGAGTGTGGCGCACACATCCCGTCCTTGGTCCAGCTTCACGGCAGCTTGGCATCTGCGCCCAGCCCGCCCTCCGTGGCACAGGGGGGAAAAGATCGCCCAGCTGACTCGACGCCCGGCAGTGACGGCAAACAAGGCTTGTCGTTATCAGATAATGGTCAAGTTTCGCCGGAAGCACAAAGTGCGTGCATACCTGCGTGGCCTCAGGAGTAACCACCACAGCGGAACGGTCGAAAGTTCACTCGTCGGCTGCTCCAACTCCGGCAAACGCCAGCTACCCGACACTGGGGATAGTGATACTGGCGTCGATCTGGAAACAACCTTGAAGAGCACGTGTAAGTGGAGTCGAAACATGGGCATATCAGGGGGCTCTGATCGCCTGAGAACTGCTACTACCTAACGTAGTACATGCTATCCATGGCATCTGTCATATAGACGTTTCTGTACACAGGGTATAGACGCCTGTGATACCGAAATATCGACGATTTCTTCAATACGGATAAGCCCAGCCAATCTTTTGCCACTTGGCCCCTAAAACGTTCTTCGACAAGGCGATCGCCGATGACCTCTATGATGCTTGTTCCACTATAATTGCACCGAGATCACGCGCCAGCATCGTACACTAGTCCCTGTGGGCTATAATACGAGCATGACAAAGAGCCGAAATATTTAGATAAAATGCAATAAGATGTCTTTTGTGACTTGGCAAGTCATACTTCGCCGTTGGCCGGTCCTATCATAATCGACATGTTCCTTACCAAGGCGGTAACCCACAGCAAAAGGTTGCTAGTGTGGATAACTTAAGGGGTTGTTGTACAGGATCCTTGCGCGGCCGCTTGCTGACAGCGGCTTCGTGCGAGTTGTCTAACGGTCGACGACCGCCGCTGGGACGCCACGCTTCGGTCCGCAGCAATTAACTTGTGTCAGATCTAAATGTTTCAGGCATTGTCTTCGGAGTAATAAGAAATCTACTTATCTTGATAGATAACTATCCGGCTCCAGCATACGAGACTTGAAGTTGTATACTTTAACTTAGGTCTACTTATTTCATAACAAGATGATGAGTTATCTTAGAACGCATTGGAGCAAACTAGAATAAAAGACAATGATAAGAGAGAAACTCGACCAAGGAGAGGAAATTGTCTAAAATTCTTAGCGTTTACTAGAACCGTTGGAAATTGTTGAACTTGGTAGCAATCATCATGCTGTATAACGGCTAACAGACCACGGAGTTGTGTGTTTCCATGGCACCGCATGTCTTCCGTGTCACGGTTGATTTGTAGATGAAGTTTAGTCGAGGCTGCGTATACAAACCCATGACCGCGGTCAGCCGTGCATGTTAGTGCCGGTCAGTGAGTGGTCAGACGATTCCCCACGCGATCGAAGTTCAGATCCGAGTTCAAATCCTTGTCGCCCCTCACTTGCCATGGCTTTTTGCGGCTTGCCTCATTAGCCGATATGTAAGAAGGGATTGGGGGGACTATCGCCTATCGCTACGGCAGGGATATAGGAAGGCATGGTGATATTCTGTGAAGTGACGCTTCTCTGCAATGCAATGCGACGCACAGCTTACCAACATCAATGGTAGGTAATTTAAAGCATTAGTAAATATCCTCTCACCGCAAGATATATACCTGTAGCGATACGGCGATACGGCGATACGGCGATACGGCGAAGAGGGAGATATAGACGAAAGAAACAGACGGAACACGGGTGTGTATCGATCTCTCTCGTCGAGTTTGTGGCATATTGATCCCGTCGTGCTGCATAAGGAGGGCGCGTAGGGGTGGCGGAATGCAGTGAATGGCACGTACAGGACATGGATTACGCAAGGTTGCAAGCTGCGTGAAAGTCTTGTTCTCGACCGAGGGGACGGCGAGGCGGTGAGTGTCGAATTGGCGTATGGTTGTGCGAAACGACTAGATGCGACATTGGTTGGAATGTTGAAGCGCCAGCCTACGAGGCAAGGCGGGCCATAGTAGGTATTCTACAGGCAGTCCACGAGCAAGTCCATGGCAGGTCATCCGTTTGGCCGTCAGGGTTCCAATCCAGTATCGGATACGGGTTGAGAGTTAGATGAAATGGATCGGTGTCTCTTATTACTGGTCAGATGATTCTACTGCATAGGTAGGTACATAATATCCTTCTTCTCATGCTGGCTCGTGCTGCTCGTGCTGCTCGTGCTGCTCGTGGGAGGTGGCAGAGTGGGTGCAAGGTGGGGGAGGGGAAAGTCTTGGAAAGGTATTTGGGTATTTGGGTAACTATGTATTTCGAGGGGGAGGGATCGTCCTTTTTTCGAGTGATCTCCAGTTTACTAGGATTTCTATTTTAGTGCTTGGCCAGTGCTTTAGCGTGGTTGAACGACGTAAGGGTGCAGGTCACTAGCGGCTTTAGAAGGTACCTAGGTAGCTTATAGGCAATTGGTCCGTGCGGATTTGCATTGCAGAACAATTGATGCACAACCGCAGATAGCGCCGTAGATAATAGATATAGATAATGATAAGAAATTCCTAAAGTCAATCTTAAGAAACTTGAATGCATTTAAATGCACGATGATAGACATCATCGATCAAATACCTCTTTTCCACTTACACGGCCCTGCAATAATAGCCCTACCTACTGCAACTAGCTGGCCGAATGCCCATTTCTAGAACATTGAACCTGTGACTAGACTGCCTTGACTACCTTACCCATTTCAATGCTACATACCATCAATTCACAACTCACAACTCACAAGACGTCATATTTTGTAGTGACAACTCGCTTGCAGTTTATGAAGCTGTTACGGCAACGCGCTTGATGCGATGCAGTTCGACTGCATCCGTTCGGCACAAGACCGATGAGGTTGCTTCTTAATGTGTCTAGAACCTCTCCCCTCTCCCCTCTCCTGGCGCATCTTCACGCTCTGTCAAAAAAAAAAAAAATCTTCTCGATATGCGGAGGATAATCTTTGAGACCTGCAGATGCAGTTGTAATAAGGATGGTAACACGACAGTCTTGTTTAAGAAATGCTACCATCTTGGGTGTTCCGGCACTAAGATATTCTTCTAGGGGAAGTGAGCTGGCCAATAAGAAGCCATCATCTTCTAGTCTTAGCCGTCACTATCTTGCTTTGCTTCCTAATCCCCAGGCAAGCCGCAATGATCTTTAAGGTCGCTGTATCTTGCCTGTGATAGGTAGAACGATTGCGTCGGCCACCGCTTTCTCGCACTTTCTTTTTCGTCCATCGACGTTCCTGCAGCGCACCCGATTTAGTGAAAGTAGGTAGGATAGAGACGACTTGGCTTTTTTTGAAGCTTTACTACTCTTGCCAAGCTAGCGGGGTTTATAGGAAGATACCTAGGCTCTCGTGATGACGGAGATTGTCGAAAAGTGAGGCTGTCAGTCATGCTGAAGCTATTATTTACGTCAAGTTTATAGTAGCGTAGTTTAAGAGGATTTAAACAGTCGGAAATCATATCATCCCAACACGCTAGATCTGGCGCCGACACCACGGTCAAAGCGGTGTGAGACTACTACTAAGTAGAAGAGGGGGGGAAAAACTTGTAGTCAACCTCGAGAAAAATGAGCAAGCGATGTTGCGAAGCGGTGTGACAAGTGTTAGTTACTGTACAATACTCTTTAAATTCTTTTGGCTTGAGGTTGCCGAAAGGCATGTTAGACGGGTAGACACCGAAATATGTCAGAGGTAAGGAAGTACAGTACATCATGCCTAGTTGACCTAGTTGAGTAGCACATATAGTAGTACAATCGCAGGGTTCTATACAATTTAGGGTCTTTAGGGTCTTTCTTTGGGGTTTATGGGGTCTTAATGGGAAATACGGATGCACATCACACTCGATGCCGAACATAAAGTTCCATCCGTACATTTACAAGACTTGTTCCATAATGACTTAGGTTAGTCAATCTTGTCATACTGCTAACGGCGGAGCGGCACGTCAGGTCATTACCAAACATATACTTTTAGGGTTCAGGTGTCGAGCATCATTGCTACGGAATAAGTTGATAGACAGACGGGATCGTTCTAGTGTCCATCTTTCATATGTACAATCTAGTCTCTCTTCCGGCATTACCCCTCTCGTCAACTTCACCCTAGTCATCTATCTACATATATCCTAGTCTTCAGCTAACTATGCTAGAGACACTGGGTAGCACGCCATCAGTGAGCTCTGGTGCCATTCACGTTATCTGAAACATATGCAAGAAAGCAGCCACGCGTTTGTAGTGATCATATTCGTACAGAGCAGAGATGACAAAGTAGAGAATAGACCAGTGGGTCGTCAACTACGTCGCGATGTCGTTTTAGAAGCAAGATGACATTGCTTTCACCAGCTGAACCTATAAGCGGCCCACGATGTTATTGACTGACCCCAGCTTATATCGTAGCCGTTATTTTCGTGTGCGGTCTATGACATAATCCCTCCCCACGTTCGGGAAGAACTCGAAGTTGTCAGAAAGACGTCAAAATAAGTGCCCCTTTTTAATCCTTTAGTAAGTTACCCTCCACATTGTATTTCACATAACTTCGCCGTTTTTCAATGAAAATTCTTCATTTCTTTAAAAGATTGAAATTTAATAGAATGAATTCCTTAATATAATTTTTAGGAGTTTATTTACTCTTATGGTTGTTGAAAAATACGTGTATAAAAAAGAGTATGTCATTAGCCTAGACTTAAAATCGGCACTTATTTTGACGCCATTCTGGTTGTCAAGAGGGGCCCTCAGGACCTAGATATCTAGCCTTGCCGGATTTGACGTATGATGGGTAGCCAACCTCCACTAGTATTGGGTGTAGTTACATTAGGTACATAGGCGTAGAAGAATGCAAGGCTTAGGCGACAGCCAATCAGCGAAAGAGTGTACCGTAATGGAAATCTATAGATGAAAGAGATCGTCTTAATCTACTAACGGCAACGAAACACGCCGAGAGAACAGGACTGGGAGATGAACAAGTGAGTAAGCGGGCGAGCCACTGAATGGATACAATATATGGAGCGATAGCTATGATCAGCACATTACTAGCCAAGAGATGGGTTGATCAGAACCAAACTACGAATATAAGTCGTCTCAAAACTAGGCAAGATGATGAAATAAAAGATCCGGCGCTTAGATAGTTATAATGGTGTGCGCCATTAAATGGGTATAGATGATTAGACTTGAGGCTATTCAGACCCGCTTGTTCTAATAGATCATGGGATTCAAGCAGTGGACGCTGGATCATACGAGATGGGTAGGTGAGATAGGTTAGGTAGGTTAGGTAGGTTAGATAAGTTTGTATTGGGGGGGAGTGCACATACAATGGTCTCAGCGTCCTTTGTACAAGTACAGAGCAGCGGGCGGGACATATTATGACGATCAGATACGAAGGATGCGAGATGAAGGAATGGACCGGGGACCCATGAAAGGACCCTGATATACGGATTACGCTGTCTCTGAAAGTGGGCAAAATTTACCTGGGACTTTATTAGCTAAGCTGCTATGTAAGCTGCCAACTGCTAAGTTCGTCTAGAGATCCCGGCGAGGATGGCGCTATGGCGCTTGGGGGCTGGCGGCGCGGCGCGGCGCTTTAAAACTGATACCTAATCAACTGCGAAGGATAACCCTGATAATATAGCAAAGTGTAATGTCCGGCGTACAAGGAGGTGACCTATTGAAGAGATTTGTAAACAAAATGCAAGTAAATAAAAGCTGAAGAATAAGGAAAATGGTGCCCTTGATATGATAGGTTCAACATATGTATATGGCGTAGTTGTATGTATGTATGTAAGTTTAGAAGGTTTGGAGAAAGGGAAAAAAAAAAAAAATCCCAGAAAAGGGGTGAGCTGCTGTGCTACGTAATAAGGGGGTATATGTGAGACCTTTAGCCATTATATGCAGTATATTCCGTGTATAGGAGCTAATAAGTTGAAACATGATGAAATATCTAGAGTCTGGAATGTCAACAAACAAAAAGTGTCCGATAAAAAGCATATCTTACGATCAATCTTGCATTCAACCTTAATAGTAGAACCCCAGATGGCTACAGAAGCTCGAATGTTATGTCCTGCATTGCATATATTATCAGATGTTTTTTCAAAGGGAAAAGGTGATATTTCAAGGTGCAAATTGATGCCGGTTGAGGGGTCGTGAATCCATATTCCAAGTCCCCATTGATATTGACATGGGTCGTGATCATACCTACCCAGTCCATAGTAATTACCATCCGCAGTCTCGAGCATGTTCTTTGCATGGGGGCACACCCTGGTTAGTTCGTTGGTTCGTTGATACGCTTTGGCCTTGGTTGCTGGGCAAGCAGCAAAGCAAGCCGGGCGAAAGCTGGGCACCAACAAATTTAAACAAATTTCTTCTGCACTTTTCTACAAACCTCATTTGAAATCGTAGTCATAATTTCTGGAAAGCTTTTTTTTTATCTTATATTTGTCCGACGGGAACTATCCGATGCGATACCATTTGTTCGGATCGAAACTAATAAGTCTCTTTCCAAGGCCAGCGCTCCTTCAGAGATGATTGATTAATGTTAGCCTGTTAGGTTGTTAGGTTGTTAGGTATTATTATGTAGGAGTAAAATAGACCATGCATGATTGTCTCGCCGTGCTGATCGATATCCTAGCTAGGACGACCAGTGAACGGACATTCCCTAGGTGGTTAGACTGCGACAACCGAGCAAGACGGATTCACATTTCATTATGTGCCCGGGTGGACATAGTGTAGCGTAGAGAACATTGAAGGCATGTCCAATTTGCACAAAAAAAACGAAATGGCTCTGTTATATCATGTATGGCTGGCTGGTATGGCCTACCTGTATGTATAGAGACTTTGCATATAATACTGATGCGAAAGCGCCCGTAAAGGTAATGCAGCTGTCAAACGGACGGGACGAAAACTTTGTTATTGGTTGCAGTTTATGGCTGATCAGATCAAGTGTGACCTATCGAGTGGTCAAATGTGTATGGGTCCTTCTAAATGAACCCATGCCCATCTCACGCTCTGGCGCCAAGTCTACCTGAGCCTCGCCCACTTACGAGAAGTTGCGGAACTTTTTGGTTTTAAAAACTTGTAGGCGGCTCTAAGAGACAATGGCGGGGTGTCAGGCCTGTGTAAGGTCGCCCAAGACCGCCGTAAGTCACTATTAGATATTAGAAACAAGCACTAAAATTCCCACGGTGGGTGCAAGGTTAGTGCAAGGTTGGTGCAAGTCGAGTACCGGTACCAGGCACGTAATTTTGCCCCAATTCGCTTCATGTTCAGGTGGACACCGGTACCCACACTAGACCGAGAACACCCCAGCAGTCGCTACCCACCACACCAATTTTATGTGGGCTTGGCATTTTGCATGTGGGTTCTTATGGACGCTGTGGGCAAGTCGGCCGACCCATTGACCAATTTTATTATTTGGTATATCTCTTTGCACCTCCCCAATCGCCGCGCAACCTCCTCTCTGTCCTCTTAGCACTTTGTTCGACACCCTTTCGTCCTGGGTGCAGTGCCGAAAAAGCTGAGGGTAGGAGATATCTCGTCGTTGCTATTCGACATTTGCAGTTGGACATTCTGCAGAATTCTACTCTCTTTTTTTATCCATCCGTCTGCTCTCTCTGGGCTTGGATCCTCCCTCCCTTTAATAATAATCATAGTGCTTGTTGCACATTCCTGAGACGGCCTGATATTCGTCTCGAAGAGGGAAAATCTTTTTTTATTTTTATTTACGACCAAGAGGTATGTATATTGTCACCTACAATCATCTCACATCCATTCCTCTAGCCCAGATCTCTCTCAAAGCCTAAAATCACCTGGTCTAGACCTCTGCTTCTTTGTATGCTTGCCTAGGCCGTGATCCACTTGTCTTTTTGGGTCAAAATCATCTAGTTTATCCCCGATCTCTGATCTCTGATATCTGCTTGTCTGTGTTGTGTTATGGTCCGTGAACGAATGGCGTGACTCTTTGCTTCGAAGGTGGCTTTGGTCCTCTCCACGTGGGTGTATAGATCCAAGATAACGAGTCAATAGCCTAGACTTCCCTCGAGTCATGGACACTACTATTCCCCTTACACCACCTGTTTCATGGCTGGCTAGTTGCTTGTTTTGTGGGCAATGTAGATAATCTATTCCAACGGCAATGGTCAATCTAAGTTTCAACTACCAGAACTACCAGCACTAATACCATTTTTTGCAATTTAGGCACGTCTTCGGACCAAACAGGCAACCAACCAGACAAGGTCTCTTCCACCCGGAGGAACTGGGCACATTTAATCATCAGAAAGAGCTCGAGTAGTCTTTCGAGATACATAAAGTCAACTCACTACACAGACATTATCTTCAACTACTCCCCATGTCTCCCCAACGATAGGCAAAGATGGATTCAGAAGACGGGGAGCTGTATATCAAGGTATGACGGTTTCTGGCATAAATGTTTAGATAAGACTAGGACTGACTTTTTGAAGCGTTTGGGTGCCTATGTGCGAACGAACGAGAAGGCCCTAGCCAATGCCTTACAATTTCGGAGGCAACCCGCCCGACATGGCACTAGCCAGAGTGTTTCCTCTATTCAGACTCCAAGGTCACCGGCTTTGCCCGAACGTCCCTCAACCTCCGCCTCGGCATCGAGTCCCCTTGCGACGGCATTGTCCTTCGGCTCATTGAGCTTAACATCTAATTCTGTCAAATCGGCAAGGCTGAGCCTTACACCTCACCACTTATTCTACTTACTGTCTCGCTTCGAAGAGCTAGGAATACATGTTGGACCCATGAAAGTGCGTCTAGAAAATCTACATGACACTTCAGCCTCAGCCAACTACGTGTCGTTCTTGAGCTCTTCTCAACGTACTAAGAGCCGCGGTTCCGATGTGGTATCGATCCGTTCTGTATCGAGTATTCGAAGCGTCATGACCGGGATGTCGGCCATATGGAATAGTATTGGAATTGGGTCGAGTATATCCGCCGCCCGAATGGAAAGGCAAAAGGCTGCCCTGCAAGCGGATATGAAGTATCTCTACTCTGCATTCACCAAGATACCATGCCTCCGACTGGCACCTGACTGGCAAACGAAGTTGATTAAAGGATACGAGGAGTTCCCCTTCGATTCGGCAGTTCCTCTCTACGTATTCAAGAATCTACAATCATTAGAAGTCAATGGTGTGGACTACAGACAATTCTTTGGTTGGGACCGCGTAGCCGACCAGATTCGATCTCTCACTCTCAAGCGTGCCAATATCGAGGATCCCGCAGATATACTCATCGACATCGTATTGGATGACATGGATAAGAGGCGGCGTCGGTCTTCAAAGGCACAGTCGTCCCCTACGGGTGCATATGCGCATGCTTCGAACCCGAGACGGAGCCCTACGATTTCATATTCGGATTCTCACAAATCCACCATCGCGCCAGAAATTCCGGAGCGTCGATATTCGGTAGCTGACATACATGTAGGATCGGTTAGCACCGATTCAACTGACAGCATATCGGCTCAGGACTCTCGCCGTCCTTCAGTCTCCAGGATCGAAACCGAGGAGCCGAGATCTAATAAGTCGTCACGGCCCAGAAGCCATTCTCCCAACCGCCCCGCTACTTCTCGTCACCACACAGCAAACCCAAGAGGTTCTCATAAAGTCAGGCGTTCGGGTTCTGGCAGCTCACATTCGAGCCTGTCGGATTCGTGGCATAACCCAAGAAATAGTGCTTCTAACTTATTAGCCATGGGTATTCTCCCAGCGTCCAAGTGGCGAGTTCTGAAGCATCTAAGCTTAGCAGACAATTCCTTAACAGTGATACCGGCGGCTAGTCTTGCTCCATTGGCGAACACCCTGAACTCCTTAGACCTGTCAACAAACCTTTTCACGCAGATACCCGATAGTCTAGCGACTCTTACAGCCCTTCGGGCCCTTAACCTCTCACATTGCATGATCGACTCCCTGCATTCTTTACTCCGCAACCCTCTCCCGGCCATTAGCGCCTTGAACCTTCGTGCAAACCGTCTTCACTCACTCGCGGGGATTGAGAAACTATATCCACTAGAAAGGCTGGACCTAAGAGATAACCGTTTGACCGATCCGACGGAATTGGCTCGCTTAACCGGAATTCCTGACATCCGCGAGATTTATGTTGAAGGCAATCCTTTCGTGCGCACCCATCGAGATTACCGAATCACGATTTTCAACCTTTTCCGCAACACCCCGGGGTATACAGAGGATTTGGTTATTGATGGTTCAGGCCCGAGCCTTTCGGAGAGGAGATATCTTGTGGAACGTGTTGCTATACCCGCTGCCGTCCCCGTAGTGAAGCCTCCTGTTCCAGAAATACCCGCCGTGGACGTGAGCAAGCCGGCCATCATTCACGAAACACCGAAGGAACCTAATGTCTTGCGCAAGGAACGACCGTCCCGTCCTACCCCCAAAGCCGTAGCTAGCGAGGTCAACACAAGCTCCACCAGGCGCCGGCGTACCCCGAAACGTAGGATTGTTGATCTTGCTACAAATGATCGTGTTAGTGATGCCACGCAGCAGCGAACCAGCGTTGATGAGCCTACCTCTGCCACTCCCGATTCGCCCGATGCAACTGTGGAGTCGGAAAATAACTACAGTGTCTCTCATCCCCCTGAGACGCAAGACCTACTATCTAAAGTACACTCAGAAACAAGACCATCTGACACTGGAAATCCGCAAGAGGTGCCACGCATTAATACTACTACCGTCTTCGAACAGCCGGTATCATTCCTGAATAAAGATACCTCGGAATTGTGGAAAGATGCTCAAGATTGGAATGTCAGTGGCGAAATCTACCGGCAAAAGATCGAAGCGCTAAGAGACAAAGTTGGCAATGGTTATCTAAGCGTTCTTAACGAGGAAAGCTGGGAGCCATCTCGACCAGCGTTCGCGGCTGACGACTTTAGTTCCGCATCAACGATACGACCCGGCTCTGCTACTCGTACCCCTAGTGCGCAAGCAATCACTACTGGCGGTAGTTTGGTCTGATTAGACTCTTCATCCTCATAGTCCCGCTCCTCTCTCCGCCTTGAAGCGGCGCTCTTTACGTTATCACATACCCCATCCCACCGTCGTGGTTTTCGATATACCATCACCCGATTGCATTGTGTTACTCTAGTTACGTCTAATGTTTTATGGAGCATAGCGTTCCGGCGTTTAATGGAAAGGGATCATAGTCTTTTGCATTTTTAAGATTTGCAGTACTACTGCAGATCCGGTGTTGTTCGTTTTTGGTACGAGTTGGTAGGTAGGAGAGTTATGAAGAGTTATGTCTCTTAAGTCTAGTTGGTACACAGGAAGAGGGACGAAAGTTCACTTGCGAAGAAGGAAATTTCTCGCATCGAAATTTTAGACCAAAAACCCAGGTTGGAACGGACAAGAGAGCATGCGGTTGTGTTTTGGTTGGTTCCCCCTTTATATCCCAGTTTGCGATAGGCGTTTGAGGTCATGGAAGACCCAATTATTGGTGGTCGTTTTTGTTGATCGTTTCATGTTTCCCGGGTCCTCTCTTCCCCCGGCATTTTGTGAGCATGAGAATTGCATCCGTTCCGCATTCGAAAATCAGGGGGTCAGGGCCGCAGCGGCGGTCACCACTAGAAGAAAGGAAGGCTTCCCTAGCGGAGGGGTGGTTAATGGAAAATGTATGTCCCGCTGCGTTCTTGAAATTATTGACTTCTCGATTACCTCGTGACTGTTATGTAGCTACCTAGGATGTAAGGCTTTCTCCAGTGTGACTGTTTAGGACTTGTATATGAGATGCCTCCCCCCTCTCCTGATGGGCCAAGTTATCTCACCTGACTAGCGGTGTGGAGGCCTAGGCCCTTTCATATATCAAAATAATATTTTGATATATCAATCTAGCAGTTTAGGTCTAATCTTAGGTATACTCTTTAGAAGCTTGATATACGTAGAAAACAAGCATACTACTTGTTTAGTTGATTAACTAGGGGATAGGGGTTATGAGTTATGTAGATGATATGGCTTTATAAAGTCCTGTCTACAATACAAGTGTATCACAGACATAATATTGCTGTATCTTGTGTATGTCTTCCATACAATTTCGAACAACAGTCTTTCGTTTAATCTTTTTTAAAAAGATAGAGAAATGTGTGGTGAATAGATCGACATATCAGGAAGCGTTGATTCTTAGCAATAAGATGGATGGTGAATAGTACTTTCGCGTCAAGTCACTAGTAAGCAATACCGACTCGCTCATGGCTCATACAGCGATAGTGAGATCTCTGTACTTATGAGATTAAGAAGTTATAATGAAATAATGTGGGTATGGGTCTCGTAGGACTTAATCTCGGGATACAGTGGAAGGTTTCAGGGGATGACTATGTGGGGGATATGATAACAATCTCGACGGGAAATACCCTATGGTAAATTATCGTAAGAGAAAATTTTATAATAGGTTATTACAATATTTCCACGATAACGTCAACAAACGATATAGCTTGATAGGAACGGCTCTTCAGTAGAAAACCCGTGCATATCGGTGAGGAAGTGAGAGTGCGGTACGCTATCAAGTAAAATATAAATAGGAAATAGTAAACTCTTGAGATTGAATAAGGAATATATTACATATCATATATGGGTCCCATGAAGAAGAGCAGCTACTTATCTGCTATACAGTTACTTAATGGGGATCTATGCCACTAGGGTGTCGTCATGGTCTTCTAGAATGTGGGGAGATTGCAATATGACTTATCATTCGAGACGTAGACTTGAATGAACAAAGCAAATCTTATCATAGTCTCTAGAAGGACTACCAACGTGGCCTAAACGAGAATTTCTTCATGTTTCAGGAAATAGGTCTGTCTCCGTTTGTTCCTGGGCTCGGATATGTATTCTGGGTCTAGCTACTATGCACCTCGGCTCGGGAACTACGGGAATATGCCTTAAAGTACCTAAAGCTAATAGGTATGTCTACCAAGTCCTATGCGGTACTTGCATTTATGTATCGTCAAGTCAATGCAGATAGACGTGGTGAATCGGTGTAGAACTTAATACTGTACTATACTGTGATGAGATACAGCAGGAGGTTCTTAAGCATTGATGCTCACTCCTTGGCTAAGTGGCCACGTGAGTTTAACCTATAATAGTGGTGGTAAGAAGTTGATGATCAGTAAGAGCGTGTGATGATCACTGGATTGTGAACTAGTGTAGGATGCGATCCAAGTGACCGGAAGATGCTTGGTCATAAGGATACTGTAGCTTGGTTTTTTTTTTTTTCGGTGAGGCGTAAATCATCAGAATGTGGGGGCTGACATTGAACAGGAAAAGAGCATTGCTCTTACTACTAAATCCATGTATATCCCATGTCTGTGCGATCCACGAGTTGTTGATCGGGTATCCAGGGGCATGGTAAGCCGAAGTATCTCTTCATAACAGAGTTCTCAGATGCTACTAAGATATCATCATGAACCGGATGCATGAGCGATCAACGATGTAAATATCGCGCTAGATTAGTTATGCTGTTGGAAATCTGTCAATAGGAGTACCTATATCGAAGCCTACGCCACTTTGAATAACCGTGCAAACGCGATGACTTTTAGGTATCGCTTCAAGCTAGTGCTCACCTCACATCTTCATAGCTAACCTTTGCCTTCTCTTTCTCTATGACCGAATTGTACTGGCTTCTAGTAAATTTTTTCGAGCTAGCTTTATGGCCTATTAGTCGAGCATGCAAATATAGGCACTGTTACCTATACCTAAGGCTCGCTTGGACTATGCATGTATCTTGACGTGGCTGCATTATACTTACATTTATTATCGAATAGGAGAAGGATAAATTATTCTAGGTAGAATTTGATTCGATGTAAGGATAGTTGATCGTTGGGGAGCTTTTTTCTAAGGACTCCACCTTCGGGATTGTCGCAAGGTCCAGTCGACAAGGCCACTGTGATGAATTCATCTGCGCAAACCTCGACGAGCCGTGAATTCGTCGGAATGCAGGAGGTAAAGAATATTTCGTCTCGAAGAAGACTATAGTGTATATATATAAGTTAGACAGATATATCGTATTTGCGACTTTCTAGAGGAAGATTATAGCTTGTGGAAAGGAGAGTTTACCTAGTGCGGACCCCGGGTTGCTTTGACATAGCCAAGGTTTGCTTTTCGCTAATGAGGTAGAAACCCCTTATTTCTATTATTTCTTATGTCTGTGAGCGAGAGATATGGCCACTCATTGTTTAGTCCCGTCTTTTTGCCATCTGTCTATTGGCGCAAAATAGATATCCCCTCCGCATTGCACGACGCAAGCTGTAGGTGTTTGGCATATGGTCTGCATGGGTTATAAGTAGCTATGCGAATAGCATGCTAGCGAAATATTGATCACTAAGGGAAATAAAACGCATCGCAACCTTATATAGTAGGTGGTATGCAGCGTGGGCCGTAAGCCCAACATGGCCGATGTCTTCGAGGCCGACATCAGACCCAATCTATCGAACACCAACCAATATGTCTATCGGAGTTCGGGAGAGCACAAAGATAATCCAATGATAATTTCCGAAGGCTATCGGGCTGACTGGCTAGCGGTTCTTTAGATGATGATAACCGTTGGGGCAATTCTAATAGTTGGTTGATTTGAGGTGACCCGTAGGCGGCTGCAAGCAGATGGATGTAGAGAATAATCAGATACCTAATGTACCTGGGTATCCAAACAGCGAAGACATCCATACATTATGTACATAAGATAATCAGGGTCCCAGCCGAGGCGCAGATTGAATTAGCTTGATTGTGTCATTCCGAGAAATGGACAAGGGGAAAAAAAGCCAAGCTACCACGAGGGTCGCGGGAAGTGGCGTGCAGACCCGGTATGACGGCATTTGGGTACCTACCTAAGGTAGGCGATGGGTAATGTTTGATCGGGTTGATCGGTTTGGGTGGAAAGAAGGGTCTAGAGAAAGGTCTAGATCGTCAGGAACCAGTTTCGAGACAAGGGCGCTATGGAATTAGCACATGGTCATGACTGGCAACTGCAAGTTGGCCTGCCCGCCTGCCCGCCTGCCTGGTAGGGCTGAATCTAGAAATGGAAGCTACACTTGGGGTTCTTGGTCCAATATGTAAGACCCCACCCCTTTTTGGATGTGTGTTAAAGTTTGATTGGTGCGCAGAATTGTAGATGGCTCTTTTCGAGGAGGACAATACTTGAACTAGTAGTTTGTCGAACATAGCGGTATCTTACTTTTTGCTAAACATTTACTACGCGAATTGGACAAACTATAAAAAAATAATGAAACAACAACTAAGTATATGAGTCACATCTTCACTATCGCATGGGATTTATAAGTTAATCTTTCGCAATATTCGCCTTGTCAACTACAATTGAAGCTGCGGTCGAAATATCTGCACATGACATAGGGTTCGTCCGGATAGCGATATCAGTGGAGAAGATCTACAAAGCACAAGTGGCTGACCCATAGATTCGGGGAGTTGCAGACGAGAAATTGTCCGGGGTGGAGAGGGGCTGCTTATCGCTTACGTAACTGTGGCGCGTTGAACTTTTCCCTTAGGGGCTAGACCCAACACCTCCAGCCGACTTCACCAGCGCGTCCTGACTACTTTTCGCCGTTTCTCGACGACATCTCCTCAACCTCGACTTCTATACTCGACCTTTTCGCCCAACAAATACCCTCCGAAACCTCTTATCGTTACTATACAACATTCTCCATATCCGAGTGATCCTTCTCAAATGCCTGTTTGCCGACTTCGACCGCATCATAGCCCCCCTCGCCTCCTCTTTGCGACGCGCTGATTAGGGCACCATTATCATCACTAAATTTATATCAAGAAACGATATAGATCCCTTATAAACGATGGCACCTAGCCCGAGAACACCGCGGCAGTCCGCTCTTTCGCGCCCCCGTGGTCGTCCTAAGGGCTCTATCAACACAGTGCGACGCGTTAGGGACGGTAGCATTGTAGCTGCTACTGAACCCCCTTCGAAGCGTCGACGATACACTGCTAGTGCTTCTGGTAGTGCCAGTAGATTTACGGACCAAGTTGGCAACGAACAAGTCGACACACCTGTTGCGACTACCAGTCGTTCGAGAGCACGGCACAGTTTGCAAAACGGTGCGGCGTCCCCCGCTATCTACCCCAGGCGTGAACGTAGTACTCGCACCCGTACCGCAACTCGAGTCGAGGCAGACGATGAGATGCAAATAAGTTCCGCAGCAGCAGTGGCTGCTGCTGTTGTGCAGAGTGAAGGCTATAAACCCAGAGAGGAGCGCGGCTGGGAGGAATTTCACCCGAATCTCGATATAGATGCCACGTTTATGCTATTTCACGCCGAAGATGTCGACGGAACCGCGAAACTAATACCAGAGACACCATCAGCGAAGATTATTGGCATAGATTATAATGATGCCAGTACCCCGTCAAAGGACCCAAATGCGGCATCTACATCTCTCCTAAATACGCAAAATGTCACGAATAATACTACACCTGCTGGTGCCCTTTTAGTAACCCCATCTAGAAGGCGTGGCAGTCGACTACCTCGCGGAGACTCACTTTATGCTACTCGTGGGGATCAGCAAGTAGCACCGAACACACCCACGCCTCTGCCTATTCACGGTCAGAATACTAAGGAGAAGCTCGACCTGAAACAACCTTCATATCGTAAAACTGACCGCATATTACTTTTTGAGAGCAAAAAGTTCGGCCAGGCTCGATATGTTGACAAGGCAATGATGAATGTCGGGTACCAGGAGAGTGACAACTTCATTCGGCCTGATAGAAAACTAATTAAAGCAAGCGATGCTAATATCGAGGATGAAGCTGAACAGGCTGCTGTTGTTAAGGCTGATGGAGAATCGGCGCTTCAGCCGACTAATGTGCTAGGTCGCGTCGAATATGACATGGACGAACAGGACGATATGTGGTTGGAGTCGTACAATGCACATAGAAAGTTGCAGGGCTGGAACCCGGTCACCCGTGAAGTCTTCGAAATCACCATCACCAAGATTGAAAAGGAGTGGCACGCCCTAGAGAAGAGAATTCCGAAGCCCAATCCTAAGCCGCCGCAAACTCACAGACCTCGTTCTAGCTCCGCTGCAGCCGTAAATGGCGAGCCGCAGGCCGGGGAGGAGCAGGATAGTAAGTGCGCGATTTGCGACGACGGGGATTGTGAGAATACGAACGCAATTGTTTTTTGTGACGGTTGCGATCTCGCGGTCCACCAGGAGTGTTATGGTGTTCCATTTATTCCGGAGGGCCAATGGTTATGTCGGAAATGCCAGCTTATTGGTCGTGGGATCCCGGTTAGTTTCCCTTAGTCCCGCTCTACTCCAAGCCCCGTACTAACAAGCAAATCTAGACCTGTATCTTCTGTCCCAACTCTGATGGTGCCTTCAAGCAGACGAATTCCTCTAAGTGGGCGCATCTGCTCTGCGCTATGTGGATTCCAGAGGTGACGTTGGGCAACCATACCTTCATGGAACCCGTCATGGACGTGGATAAGGTGCCGAAGAGCCGCTGGAAGTTAACATGTTACATCTGCAACCAGCAAATGGGTGCCTGCATACAATGCGGTAACAAGGCATGCTACCAGGCCTTCCATGTGACATGTGCCCGCCGCGCCCGACTATTCTTAAAGATGAAGAATAGTTCAGGAGCTTTAGATGTCCTCGACGGCAGTACGAATCTAAAGGCGCTTTGCGATAAGCACTGTCCTTCCGAGTACGCTAAAGAGAATGACGTACTTCGCGCTACCAAAAGAGCGAAAAAATACTATAAGAAGACAATGAGCGACCGGATCTGGGCTAATAGTCAAGCTAAAGCTATGTCTATTGCAGCATCACACCGGAATGCAATCACCGAACACCCGCCCGACGAGTCGCAAATGACTGGGGCCAAGTTGTCCGCCGTCCTTGGGGATAAGAAGGGACAGACAGGGAAGCCGATATGGAAGCTTCCGTCTGGAGCTCCTGTGATACCACAGGCCGTCTTCGAAATCGTCGAAGCATCGCTACAGCGATTCAATTTCCTCAAGCGTAAGGAGTTTGTGAGCGACGCATGCCGTTATTGGACATTGAAGCGCGAAGCGCGCCGTGGTGCTGCGCTTCTTAAGCGTTTGCAGTTACAGATGGAATCTTTCTCCTCTATGGAGCTCACTCGACGCAACTTTGCAGCTATGGGCCCTTCCGGAATAACTCGCTTGAATAGGCGAATCGAATTTTCGGACACTCTCATTAAAGACTTGGAGCAGCTCAAGGCCCTGTCGGAGGCCGTCGTCCAAAGGGAGCAGAGCAAGCTCGAGGCCGCGGAGATGGAACAGGAATTTGTCGACACCTGCTACTTTCCTATTCACAAGATGCTTCCACCGATTGTAGATAAAGCTATCACGTGAGTTACGCTGTTTAAGTCGATCATCATGATATTTTAGTATGCTGACAACTTAATGCTTATTAGGCTTGATAAGAATCTGTTTCACGACGGACTTATTAAGTTGTCCAATAGAATCGATGATAGATTCTACACCACGACATTGTCGTTTACCCACGATCTCTGCGAGGTCATCAATGTCGGCGTGAACACGGAGCCTAAGTTTGAGCCCGAGTCGCAACAAAAAGCTGGACCTGTCACTCCAGCGGTGTCTAAATCCGACTTTTCTGATTTCAGGGATAGGAAAAAGCTTGGTAAAAGAATCCTTAAGTCGGTTCAACCACAGCTAGAGACAGCGTTGCGTCTTGAGTCGGAGGCGGCCCACAGGCCGTTCGACAGTATGAGGCAGGAGCTAGAAGTCATGATGGAGGCAAGCCTGGAACTGCGACAACAGCCTGCTGGACAAGGCAACGTGGAGTCTGAGCGAAGTCAAGATGTCATTATGGTCGATTCGACAGCTCCAGAGATCACCGTCGGCGGCCAAGCAGACGGTTCTACCACTGGAGGCCCCTCGGGTGACGTTCCTATGGCTGAAGCTGGCGTCCAGTATGAGGTCGTCGGCGGCAATGGTAATATTGAAGTCAACACATCCAGCTTCGACGCGAGCGATGAGATGGAAGGTGTTCAACCGACTAGTAATGAAGTGTCAATGGTCGAGGCTAAGCAGGAAGCAATACCGAATGACGGCTTGCAAGTAATAGATACGCCGCCAGCAACTAACGGCTACGTGGGTGCAGGACCTTCGCTACAACCTGCGCCACCTACTCCGCCCCAGTCCAACGGTAGTTTAGGACGCCAGCCCACTGACCCTCTTACCGACGGCGGCGTTGTGTGGTACTTGCAGGACTTTGAGCCTGAAGGAGCGTCCGCAATCCAAGACCAGTGGCAAGGCAGGGATGCTGCCCGTGACCTTAGTGAGGAACTGACCGAGATCGACGAAGATGAGCTCAAGGGGCTAGGGGCCGAGATTAACGAAGATAGCATCACGGCATCACCGGCCAATACTACCGAGACAGCGGAACCCGCCGCCGTCAGTGCCCCTAGCCCTACGAAAAAGAGTAACGCCAAGACGAAAAGGCGTAAGACGCCCTACCGAAGACGTTAATGCGGGGGTTATTTAATACTGTATCATAGATGTGCTTTTAGTTCTACTACCCCCTTTTTTTTCCCTTCGTTTGTCTCTACACTGTATTTGCAGACTTAAAGCAGCCAGCTCGGGCTGGATCGCATCATTATTCATCGTCAGTTTTACAACACGCGCGCGATGAGTTATTTATATCTAGGGAAGGGGAATGAAATGATTCTTAGGAGTTCGAGGGGAGGAGGGCCTCTGGTACATACCAACTTTTTTTTTCTGCGAGGTTTCTCTTTTTTTTAATGTCTAACAGGCGTTTGAGAAACGGAAACGGACCGGACGGCCGTCTTATGTTGTGCCTGCGAAGGATTTCTTTATGTATTGCTGTCGGGTTTTAGTTTAAGGTCTTCGAGCCTGCGGAGGGACTAACTGCCTGCTGGGTCTGCGACGACGGCGCTATGATTGAGGCAGATGCTAGGCTGAGAAGAGACTGAGGCTTAGTCCCGTATATTCTTGCAATTGAGTGTTATTTTATTATCTCCTCATCTCGAGTCAAGATGAAAGTGGATAGGTTCCCTGGGGGGCGTAGGTGATGTTTATGTTTAGACATCTTGGTAGCGTTCTAGCGAAGGATGTTGCGCGCTCTGAAATTGGTAATATCAGATATGTAGAGGCCAAGGCACGAATTAGTTTAATTTATACGTGTTCCTAAATTCGGAATTGGATGATGTCGGATGTAAAGTACGTGGAGCGGAAAATGTATAATAAGCGCTGAAACCTGTGTAGAAAGGTGTATGTTAAGATACTGCACTTCTAGTCACTTCTAGCATTTACTGAGAAACCTACATGTCCCATGCAGCCCATACCTAGGAACGCAGGCATATACTCCAGGTGCCCTATCATTCAATAAACAGAAGCATAGTATTCTTATGCAAATATGACTTTGTGTCAATCCCCAGTGTAAGTCGAATAATATAACAATGTGATGGTATCGCTTGTTTTGTCAAGTTGGCGTCCTATTGTTGTCGACGTCCTTAATGTAAACGTTGTTGAAACTTGAAGACCATCTCGTCTTATTAAGTCACTAGTGAATATATGATGATACTATTCAAGGTAATGTCATTTAGTCAAATCTTATTAATACTTGCTCGTTGAGTGAATCGTCAGTCTATATTCTCGGTCGTCTTCCAAGACTGATCATTGAAGGGAGACCCCTTTCTTAGCTTGATTTTACATGAACCTATCACGAAAAGCGCCTCCCTCCCTTCACTGGATTTTCCAAATGGATAACCAATGCTTGATAATCTGTTCACTAATACCAGAATTTGGATGACTGTCAAATTGAATTAGCAGGTCTTCTAAAACGGGACTTATGCTGCTATAGGAACTAATTTATGGAAGGCCAAGTCTATAGATGAGGTTATTATAATCCTCACTAATGAGAAATTTTTACCATTTCCAGGAAGAATAGTTGCACTTTATCTGTATCTCCGAAGACAGCTACATCGGACAAAAAACTGAAACCGAGATCGAAACGAAGAAAAGGGGTAAATGCTCGGTACACTACGTATTTCCGTAGAAATATTACTGCAATACAACACTCGCATAGCCGGTCCTCAGATTCGGCTATTTTTCCGACCGATCGATGATGATACGTAGATGCGACTTTAAGGGATTAATTAGTATTTCTTATGTCCCGCACCAGTATGTACCTTAGACCCTGGCCGGAACATGGGTCAGGGATCGTGTAGATCATCGACCTCCCCAGCCGCGCGGTTAGTCCCAGAGTATCGGAGACTAGGGTAACCAATTAGATTTGAAATTCCTACTTCACCTCACTCCCAACACAATACGCCATACAACGTCACCCAACATCTCTTACTTCCTTGAAAGCCCTATTGATAGCTACGAGGAATCCTTGGCTAGAATCTAGGCATGGCAGTAGATGACATTGACGCAGGGGAAGGGGGGTTAAACGTGAGCAGTGTGTAAGATGCTATGAACACGCTTTGCGGAAGTCAATGTCGGAAGTACGTACTAATAAGACGGAGGTAGTGTACGTAGGACAGCTATTCAAGCTATATCCAATTATAGCTAGAAAGGGGTAAAGGGATAGGGTTGCTCATAAACGGATATCCTATGTCGAATTGGTAGTCAAATACATATATAGGAGCTATGATATAAAACCACATAATCCCTAGAAGCAGCATGTATCAGCCGAGATGCAGCCCACATACTTCGAGATGCCGTTGTAGGTGGTACTTTAGCGAGATCCTATCTGCTCTTTTAAGGGTTCAATATGCCGCTTCGCTTCAGCCTTCTAGCGTAGGTACCGGGATCAAACTGCAACGTTATATTCCGGGGAAGAACCTGAATAGGATTTATTGACCTCCTGCGAGATTATCTCTAGGCATAAACGGGATGAGCTTTATTGGTTAACTCCCTAGTTGAGAATATCTCGAGTACGATGGGACATTGTCCAGGTGATACCTCTCGAAATATATTAGATATAGGTCTGGCCTTAATCTTATTCGTTTAGGAACTAGATAAAGGCAAAGACGTTACATGATTATGTGCGCTTTTGATAATATATATATATATATGGAAAGAAGATATAACAGACGCACCTATAGGTAACAATATAGTGATATATTATATCGCGTATGGAAGGCCAACTTCGAACTATATGTAGATGATATAGGTCGACATGACCGGCAATTTTGGTTTCTGTTCGATGTTCAACATAATTGTTTTCTTTCGTTCTGCGTAAGGTCTAAACGAGGCTTTATGTGTTAAGGGGTGAAAGTACCAACACTATAGTTCATAGCGCCATGTTAATATATCCTAAGCCATGACATCGTGTATCGTACTGAATATTGCCTTTTACTTTTGTCTTATCAACCTATACTGATGAGTGCTACTAATTTTACGTAGCTAGATATATGTTATACCACTATATTAGTTAAGCTAACACAAAATCTTCAAACCGCGAAGATTTCTTCGTTAGTCTAGACGATAGAATCCTACTAGACAAAGTAGAAGCACTGACTTAATTATTACATAGCTGTATCGTAATATCAAGTCTTTTAGAGAGCTCAATGTCAGTTAATCGTTGTACATCGTAAAATGTTAGATATACTACCTCGGTAAGCCGACGGGATCATAGCCAAGCTCTGGCCCTTAGCTTGAACAAGTCTATCTTTTGGTAGCCCCTAGAAATCAGACGGCAACCCTGCATGTGCTAACCTATATTGGTGATTAGGAGCTTAATGTCGTTTGCTTTAGGCTTGTGCTAGAGAATAATACTCCCTTGAAACACCGATAATCCCTTCTTGTATTGTAGACTACCCTTCTCATCTAGAACCACAGAGAGGCGAGTCATACTTATTGCTACATTCTTTGAAACAACGATGCCATTATCTAGCGTGGCTTGGGATGATTTAAGTAAGTGTCTCACCCTGGTTAAGATATTGCCCCTATTTTAGAGTTCTTACCTTCAACTTTTAAGGGCGCCTCAATATCTTATATAGTCAACCTTTGAGGGGCTACTGAAATTGACACTTGCGAAATTATTTATCCTACTTGTTCCTATTCCGTTACTCGTCCCCAGCTGGACCTCTATTACGGCGGGAGTGACGCTAATGCTATCGAGCACCTAAGAACTACCGATATATCTAGAATAATATCGTCTAATAAAGGAGAGTCGACACTAAGGGCTGTGTGCTGCTCGCCGACAGGCGGCCTCATCTCGAGTACCTAGCATCCATGGTCGTACGACAGCTATCTTTCAATAAATGCAAAAATGACATAATGACGAAGCCGTGCAGATAGCCCACTTTCTTGCGCACAATACTCTGTGTTTTACAATGAGATATAAGCTATTTATTGGTAGTACTGTAAGGGGATACGGACTATTAATGAGAAGATGTTGGAATTTTATGACTTTCGCTAGAAAGCACTAGATATCTTAACGAAGTCATAACCATCTGATGGCACGCTCGTCTACCATCCCATGGGTGAGATTTGGAGAAAGCTTGGGACTCAAATTCGAATTCTCGAGCTGATTATGCCATTCGGCAATCAAGGAACCACTCGGTAGTTGACTCAAGGTTAACCTCCGTCTTAAGAGACCAGGACGCGATGTTGTTAAGCTCGATGGTTTTTGGAGAGGAACTACCTGCTCGACGATCCCTCCAGGAGCGGGGAAGCCATCCATGGTTGGACTCCCACTTATGCATCTCCAGTGCTGCTAGAAGGGAGGATGTGCCTCGGATGGCAGTGTATGCCGCCGATAAATATGTTCCAGCTGCTTCGGTAGCATTATCCCCATTCATTGGTAAGAAATCAAGAAAGTCTACCCCAAAGTTATTTAGGTGTGACTACCTAAGGTAAAGCAGGCCTTTTGGCATTATAAGAAAACCATTAGTTAATAAATTTCATCGCTTACCCACCGGAAGGAGACGAGAAGAAGGTATGATCGTCGCATAAGGAGTTTAAACGTAGGTGCATTTCTTATTGGTGATACCTATCTTGACACGACCTTCTTGACACGACCTTCATGCCACGCAATGACAAGACGGGAGACTGTGGGTTGTCGATAGCCGAAATTGCTTCGTGTCTGCGAGCACTTATTAAATCCCCAAATCCCCAAATGGTAGGGGACCTACAACGTGTCATCTGCCACAAACAGTACATGTGAACGGTCCCCTAAACTACAGCCTGATAGATTCCAAGGGAAGGAAAGTGGGATTAAAAGTCAACTCCAGCAACCTCCTAATATAAATTTATGTCATTGTGATGACGATATATCTCAGATTTGGAACATATTGGTTAAGTACCTAAGTTGAGCCAAATTTCTTGTTACCCGGTCTGCCGGTTGACCGGACCTCGGCTGGAGGCTGATTTACGTGAATTACAACGAGGCCTATTCCATGTTTAATGTGCCATTAGGTACTGATGAGTAATTAATTAGTAACATTCTGTTCTGTCTACTACCTTTTGTCGTATCTTTGTCCGTCATTGCCTTGTCAAAACTGACGTCAATATGGCACTTGTCTTCATATTGGAGACGTTTGTATCCAATGATGGCTAAGTCCTAAATCAAGGTAGTGACTAGTAACCTCAACAGCACGGCCAATCAGCAGTGCCGTATCGAACCGGCAATAACTATCCGCTCAAGGCTGTAATCTGTAATTCGTTGCGTCTGGATCTTAATCATGTGACTTGATGGTGAGAAGACTTGTCAAGGTTGTTGCAACGACTTGAATACCGTAGGGCGTGGTGCTGTGACGGCTTTCATCGCCCTGAAGCTTAGACAAAGTATCCCACGTGCTGCTTACATCGAAAGCCAGACTTTTTACGACCATGAGTTGTTGTACAGGCTGCCGTCTCGCTTATGTATCAGTCTCTTAACGACAATACCGCACCTTGCAAAATGTTCCGATTGTGATCTCGACATCGGAAAAGGCAACTGCCAAGATGTCAGCCAGCCAGCCAAGAGATCGAATGAAAAGTTAGAGCTATAATCGCTGGGAATTAAACTCTAGACTCCCTTATCTCTCATAGAGATGAAATGTAGAACTGGTGGGCTAGTGCAGTTTAAGATATTTGATTTAGCACGACTCGTGCTGAGGGGTCAAGCCGCCGATCCAAGCAGAGTGTTTCTGATTAAATGATCCTCGCTAGTGTTAGCATGGAGATGAATTGGAGTCTTGTTAAACCATACCAATTTGCTTACCTTCACATTCGGACTGGGCATCCTCTGCCCACCCGCTTATACGAGTATATACGTAATTGACTCCTGAGTGAATGTACGAATCGTCTGAAAGCCGGTTATATTAATTAGGAATTTGAGACTGTAGTGTAGATGCTCCGGCTAGCTTGGGAAGCAGAAGCAGAAGTAGAAGCGAAAAGTGACTCTTACGCAAGAGTCAATTGGGATCATCAAAGTGCCGTACGGGCGTTGTCCTTGGCAGTTTGAAGTTTAGCCAAACCGACAAATCTGGGGAAAATCATACCTCCGCCAACTATACAGTAACGTTGCGTACTCTCGATGCGTGGGTTCTGATGAGAAGAGAGATATGACGGGCTTAAACGAGACACCAGTGGAGTAGACCAAACAACCCGTGGGGAGATTTCCTGAGCGGGCGAGAGAGAGATGAATGTGGTGTGCTAAATTCTCGTTTGCGAGATGTGATAAAGCCGCTTTTTATAACCCCATAATAAACTCCCGACGGGTTGGTAGAAATTTAACATACGCGTGCTTCCCTTTAGAATAGCCGCTAGACAGGCGCCTCAAAACCTTAATAAGCTAATGGCTTATGAGAAATTGAATAGTTTGGTTCGACGGGGGAGACACGGCAACGTGTACTTAGAACATACCTATAAATCTCGAGTTTTAGTATTCCTGGCCAATCTTGTGCCTCGAGTTCTCAGAGCGGGTAAGATGTACGGATATGGGGTAAACCAGTCAAACCAGCCAAACCAGTCAAACCATGGAGAGGGAGAAACAGGTTAAACATGGCAGTGATGGTCTATTGTCATACGTAGGGTTGAAACACAAGTTGACCTGCGGGACAAAAAAGGTATCATGACTTGAAGTAAATACGAAAAGGATGGTTATTCGGTCGCACTGAGATTCGGTCGCCCGGAGTTGCTACGAGAGAAATGGAACAAAAAAAGAAAGGAAATTGGGCAATATAGGTATACATCCGAGAGAAGTTTTAATAAATGATGATGATTCAGGTTTGATGTTGAATGCGTTTACGACATCATAAAGTAAGTGTATGTAAGTATGGAAGTATTAGTAAATACAGTGGGAATGTACTACTTCAATGTTGGATGTAGGTGAATACTTGACTGTACGAGGCATGCGCTTAAAGTTGGCAATCGACGTGTACCTAGCTAGGTACATACGGTACAATACCTACCTCATGTACAACCTAAAGGTTTATTGCAGGACATTAGGTACCTAAAACGCGTATCGTACGTATCATACAATACATCTTCAAGCCGGGTACCCGATGTCTGGATATCTGGATATGTATGTCCCTGGCACTTTCCTTGCACTGCCTCAATTCTGCCAATCAGAATCTCATATCTGAAACCCCACCTGCTCACCTGCCCAGCATTTCTCTTCCCCTTAGGCCCTGATACGAAATTTAACTCCCAGACGGCCGCCCCTCCCCCCAGCAGGTTTAGCATTGTTCAGTGCCAAACTTGCCAGACTTGCCAGACGTGCTAGGCCAAGTAGCCCCCAGCTGCCCCCCGGTTCTCCCTAAAAAAGGTTTGGGCAGTGATAGCGAACCACAGGCCTTTAGCTGTTAGCTGTGGACTGAACTCCTACATAGGGCCCACTTCTACCGCTCTAACAGGACTTCTTGACAATTGCAGCGAGTCTTGCAGATTTGATTAAGCCGGGTTCTTCTGACGTTTCCATCGGCTTTGACCCTTTTTCATCTCCTTCCCTCTTCATTTTTTTTCCTGCCCAGACCCCGCGACAACGGCGACACATTCCGCACGTATTTTTCGCACCGACGAATCCTGTTGCCATTTTATCTTCCCAGTGGTCTGCATTGAATCACAATAACCTGCAAAAAAGAAAAGCCATTTTACTTGTCGTTTACAACCCCGGGAACCAGTTTGTATTCCCGCATTGTTTTGGCACCCCGTAGTCAAGACACGCTGTTGGCTCAGTTGCCTCATTACCGTACTCTGACAACCGCCTGACATCCGAACCTGAGAATTGCGCGCTTTGTGTAATTGTAACCACAGACGGCAGGCTTGCAGCCATTATTACGACTCCCCTCGAGAATTCCCCGATCGTAACGGACGACGCTCCTATTCCCAACTCACATCTTCTCAACAAACCGCCGCCCCTCTACCATCTTCATCTCTGCAACATCTGCTACACCTGGCGAATATCGAGTCCCAAAAACTGGGCCGATTATAATACAAAGTACGAAAAAAATATTTCTTGATTCACGACCTTTTTCTTCTCATCGCACTAGCGACGCTAAGCCGATCCAGCATTACTGCATTCTATTTATTGCACCTTACCGACCGACTTCAATTTTTCCACGAAGCTATCATCAGAACTGGTCGCAGCCTCCTAACAGCGCATAACAATCAGGAGACGAAGCATTCTCGCTTTTTTATCGAGATTGCAAAATTTTTTAATGCTAGAGTAAAGAATCGCCACTAGACTCTGCGTTCCTGAATTTAGTAGCGAGCCTTGAGCTTCTTTAGAAAGCTCCGTTACTAGCTGGGATCACTTCATCGTGAGTTTTTTCGTCTCCCTTTTTTTGGGGTCTTGATAATCCACCGGGCCCCTCTTCCCCACTCACCTTGTCGTCACCTCAGATTAAATCTGCCTACTTTTCAGCCAAGATCCTCCCCCTCGAGTACCCCAACTGTCTAATCTTTTCCTCTTTGTTCCTAATAGATCGGTGCCTTGCCCTACTAACATCGCAACCTCCCAGCAGGCCTGAGAAGTGCATCATACATTGATACCGGGCTCCACTATACTCTTCCAGATCCCCGGTCCTCCCCCCCCTACAACCCTAGGGCCCTGATCTCAACACACCTCAACTTTCGCGGGCCAACTACCTGGCAGGTCAGGAATCTAAGATGGCGGATCAACACGACGTTGATCTAGACTCTATTATTGACCGCCTCCTCGAGGTGCGCGGTAGCCGTCCTGGCAAGCAGGTACAGCTTCTGGAGACCGAGATTCGATATCTCTGCACAAAGGCCAGGGAGATCTTCATCAGCCAGCCAATCCTACTAGAGCTAGAGGCCCCTATCAAGGTATGCATATGACTTTAGTGATAACATCTTCTGTCCTTGTTCGAGTTACTAACATCCTTTTGCTATAGATCTGCGGCGATATTCATGGCCAATACTATGACCTATTGCGCCTCTTCGAATATGGTGGCTTCCCACCGGAAGCGAATTACCTTTTCCTAGGTGATTATGTAGATCGTGGCAAGCAGTCGCTCGAGACCATCTGCCTCTTGCTCGCATACAAGATCAAGTACCCCGAAAACTTCTTCATCCTAAGGGGTAACCACGAATGTGCGTCCATCAACCGTATCTATGGCTTCTACGACGAGTGCAAGCGCCGCTACAATATTAAGCTATGGAAGACATTCACCGACTGCTTCAACTGCCTGCCGATTGCAGCAATCATTGATGAGAAGATCTTCACGATGCATGGTGGTCTGAGCCCCGACCTCAACTCGATGGAGCAGATCCGCCGAGTAATGCGACCAACCGACGTAAGATATCCTATTTCCAAAGCTCTACTGTCATTTGCTCTGCCAGCATTGGCCCGAGTCACCACTAACATACTTTAGATTCCTGACTGCGGTCTGCTGTGCGACCTGCTATGGTCCGACCCGGACAAGGATATCACGGGCTGGAGTGAAAATGACCGTGGCGTTTCATTTACCTTTGGTCCTGATGTTGTCTCTCGGTTCTTGCAAAAACACGACATGGACCTGATCTGCCGTGCCCACCAGGTTGTGGAAGATGGTTACGAATTCTTCTCGAAGCGTCAATTGGTCACTCTGTTCAGTGCACCAAATTACTGCGGAGAGTTCGACAACGCCGGAGCTATGATGAGCGTCGACGAGAGCTTGTTATGTTCCTTCCAAGTTTGTCTTCCTCTACTCTATACACGAATACGAATATATATGACTAACGATTGGTCCTCATCTAGATTCTCAAACCTGCTGAGAAGAAACAAAAGTACGTCCATGGCGGCCTCGGAGGCAGCGGTTTCGCATCTCCAAGAAAGCAATCATCCAAGTCTTAAAGAAACAGTATTCATACGAACTTCCTCGTCTTCTAGGTTCGGCCGCTCCCGATAAGTTGCTTCTTAAGCATCCAGCCCGTTTTCGAGTCCCGATACTTGTCCTCGACCAACGATCCCGTTGGTGTCATCCTCGCCCTCCGCCGGTCTCCATAAACACACATACACACCTCTCCGACCGCAACGGGCGTTTTGATAATGCAGCTTCGAGTACAAATATACGATCCACCTCCGCCGCGAAAACACACATGTCCTCATAACCTCACTTTGACCTCAGAACTGACGAAAGAGATGAATGGTGGTTGTTGCTATTACGCGAGAAAAGAAATAAAATCAGGTTTTCATTTGGAATGGTCTCCATGAGTGTTCTCAGCCCACTCGCCCTACGTCTGTGAGGCCATGGGGACAAGGGGGAGAAAGTCTAGACAGTTAATTTTGTTTCCCCGAGAAGTGAAACTTACGAATTCATGCAATGATCTGCTTCACGGTTTTACACCTGTTGTTGCCCTCCTCCCCGTTGCCAAGTGATTTCCGTTACTACTGTCTTGCCCGGTCTTGTGTACTGTTGACTTTCGTGTTGAGCTAGTTACGATGGTTGTGGTACGTAGTCCAAGAGAGCACTCGGTGCTTGTGTCGTGTTGAGTTAATCGGAAATTCTTACCCTTTTTCTGTTAATGATCTAGTTAACCTGGCACATGCTATGTCTACAATTACCTAATTTTGTACATGCTAATGATCACGATTCCCGAGACATTGACGTCGATAATAAATGCCATTCTTTCTACGCCATGGTGTATTCACTTAATTAGGTGCGTAAAAGGGGGGTTAGGAATGGCAATGTGATGTAGGATATGTCCGGAAGGCGTATGTCACAGCATCTTTTTTTTTTTTTTTTTTTTTGCATTGGCTTTCTTGCATGCCGCATCGTGCATTACCTCGGCAACTATCTAGGTTAGGTAGGTCAATAATATAGATGATATGTGCCGCTCTGCCGACGTCCAATAATGGTGGCCTGCAGTTACCCCAGATATGTGCCACCCGCGCACCCACCTACCTGGCTGGCTGGCGTGCTGGTTGGCTTTTAGATGGTGCCCTCTCCTTTTCTCTCGTCGGTGGGCATAGTACAGCCCAATCCACAGGAGATCTAGACGTGGCGGCAGTGAAGGTATGAGAGGGCCGAGGGTTAAGTAGGAGGTAGGAGGTATGTTCATTTGCAGTCCTCGCACTCCTCCTGCGTCGCGGCGTTCGTCCGCGTGCTCTCGGTCGTCGGCCTACACGCCGGGCCGCCGATGGTTTCTCCCGGGTGGATGTTTAAGCCGAGGGTATTTTCGTCCTCGGCTTTCGACGGAGCAGCGGTTGCATTTCCCGTTCCGACCCCTCCTCCTCCTCCCCTTGTACCTTCTTGCCCCTGCGCCGCGCCCGTCTTCGCTTTGCTAGACGAATAGTCCTTGTCGACGTGTCCTAGGTCCCGGCCGGGCTCGATGGCGTCGCGGACCCGCCGCTTTAGTTCCTTGGTCTCGGGGAAACCGCCGTCGGTCTTGCGGTCCCAGAGTACACGCTGCTGTGTGGTGGGAGAGGAATTGGTGGTGATGGTGGTGGTGGTGGTGTTGGGCTGCTGGAAGAATATCTCGACGACGAAGGTCCCGCCTGTGGAGGGCTGCAGGGCTACTTCGCCGAGGGAGGTCGAGAAGGTTGAGAGGAGCTCTTGCGCGAACTATGTGAGAGTATTGTTAACGGTGTTGGTTGGAGCTCGGTGGGAAGGTTGGTAAGGGGGTGCTGTATGTCTATATATATAGATATATGTAGAGTAATATGGCGGGGCTCGTGGGGTTGAGACTGGTGGGCTGATATCACATATTACCGACACGCATGGTATAAGACGAGTAGGAAAGCAGGGTGAAAGGAGCTAGAGGTACTGGGTAAGATATAATACACTGGACTTACGTATGCGGCTCTCAACATCCATTTACATTGTGTACAGAATCGAATGGTGATACGAGGTAGTGGAAATGGAGATTGTGGTGACGATGCGGGGCCTGAAGTCGAGGTCGAAGTCGAGGTTGAGGTTGAGGTTGATGTTGATGTCTCAGCCATTGTCAACGTGACTTTATATGAACGATCGTGGGAATTGGTCTGTCTTATATCAATCAATGTCTTAAGATGGGTGGTGGGTATATATCCCCTGAGGCTGGTAGTATTCCGAATCGTTACAATGCCACATTATGTTATGTACGCATAGGAGATTCCGATTTCCCATGGAAGTTTATTGGTGGGGGGGTGCTATGACGATTGATGGTGAGAAGATGTGTTGTACCGGAGAGATGTACCTTACCTAAGGTAATATATACATACATACATATGTACCTACCTATACGGAATATAGATGAGCTAAGATAAGACCAATTGGAGGTCTAGTCCGCATGTTATTTGCCCTCAAAACTCGCAACTACCTCCGGTAACGAGGGGCTATCGAGTTAACCGTTATTAACGTTGATTGGGCAACATATTCCAACGCGCTGGTTCAAGTGAACTCCACGGTACATATGTACGAGGCACCTACCTACCTATTTAGAGTATAACAAGGCTCCATTAATGTTCTCGAGCTAAAATCGCGTTATCTCAAATGTTATTAGTTATTTATTTATTTATTTTTTCTCTTCATCTTCCTCGCACGATTCCCACGTAGATCCTTCCTTGATACATGAGAGTAGGTAGGCAAGACTGTTAAAACGAGACACGCGCGGATTATGTATAAACCGCGAAAGGCGCGAGCGTTACATTTACGTCTTATACCCTCGGGGCCGAAAATCCATTTGCCGCTCGCTGCGGGCACAACTCTCTGGCTGGGCTGGGCACACACTAGAGCCGTAAGCAATCGCGTGCATATTTAGTACCCGGATTTCGTAGATATTTATATGCATTTTGTATGTGAGATAGGCCGCGTAGGAAAGTGTAGGTAAGCAGAGGCTGCAGAGCACTGCCAGACCGCTAGTTTATCTGCATGGCGAGTTGGAGATGATGAACTTATCAGGTGGGATCGATGGACGGATGGATAGATGCCTACCTACCTAAGGTAGGGGCCTACAGGTCTACAGGTCTACAGGGCATATGGTGGATCTTTCGCGGCAGCCTTATTGCTTGCGATCTATAGGTAGCTAGGATCGTGGAGAAGGATCTCTTTGTCGATGGATTACGATTGCAATTAGACTTAAATATAGTACGAGAACATATGTAGGTAAAGTGTCGGGAGAATCAACGTTCCCGCTGAATCCAAATGTAGCCGCCGTAAACCTGTAGAGTATAGTCATAAACAAGGGAATGTTGTCATTCATCGAATAGCGACACAGACTCAACAAAAGAAATAGGAACAATACAGTCATGAACGAACAAATATTACATGTTGGAATTTCTCCCGTACTCTCTCTCCGTCCCCCAAATGATGGAACTGCCAGTCCATCAACCCTCCGGCACATGAGAGTACCTAAAACCTAAGTATCGCACTATGCCGGCTGGCGAATTATCGTAACATGGTCGATTGTCATCGACTCTTGGGTATTGTGTAATAGCCTTTTTTTCTTTCTCGGATTATCATCCCCCTTCTCCTTCTTTTACTTGTTATTTTGCTCCTCCTACTCCTCCTTACTCCTTCTTCCCGGTGATGCGTAAGAAAATTAAGTCTCACGTAGGACACGATAGATAAAAAGAGGCTGGCTATCGTCGAAAAAAATCAGGCGCCCTAACCTGCGAGCCTCATCGCGACGTAAATCCCAGAGAACACGTTGCATCCCGTGCGTCTTCCTAACTGGAGTTGCTCATGGTATCCCGCTCTACATGACCACACAGCACCCACCACTTTGAGGAGGCGCGTATGGATCCTCTCCCTTAGGGACGGCTCCCCATACCGACGGGACCATGTAATCTCTCGTACTATTGCAATACGCGATGATGCTTCGCATCGTGTTAATAGGTAGATAATTGGTAAAGTGTCAGCATTGGCCTCTCACCTTCTGGCTGCCTGCGACACGGGAATTCGTTCTCGCTCCAAGTCCTCCCGTAGCCTACTGTTAAGCTCAGTCAATCGTCGCAATTTAAGGTCGGCCATTGACTGCTTGTTCTTCTTGATTTGCGACGGGTCGCCGACATCTCGGGAAGTATATTGAGGCATATTGATGGCGGTGGTAGACGGAGGAGGGATGGAATCGGTCCTTGGTCGGGGTTCTAAAGATGGTGGCTGTGTGCTTGGACCACTTGCAGCGCCTCCCGACGTCTGAGAATCGTGAATGTCTATCGACGACATGATTTTAGGTTAGTAAAAATATAGCTACTAATGATCATGTCTCATTGCTTATTGAATGCTTATTGAATGTTCGTTCGCGAACCAGTGGAATTGGTGTTATATTCGCGCTCTTTGCAGCTCTATACCCCTATCGGAAGGGAGGGATGCAAGGAGGAAGCTAGCCAATTTCCAATTCGTCCGTGTCGGATTCGGGCTATTTAATGGAGACAAGTTGTTTATTGGAGAAGGCGAATAAGTACTTACAAATTAAGGCGATCTCGAGACAAAGGACAAGTTTGCAAAGAAGCTTCGGGGCGACGAAGAGGCGCAACGTCAGAACGGGTTGGTCGGGTCGTCGAACAGGAACATGAAGGAGAGACTATGGAAGCTGGGGAAGTAAGAAAGAGTTTGGCTGGCGAGTTAAAGATGGTACGAAAGTACGGCGTAGCACTGGCCTAGAGTCCCTAGAGTCCTACCTGATTTATTATTGGTTAGGAGGATCTGAATATGGGGCTCTACTTGCAGGCTGGGAAATTGGGGCCCGTTTTGAGGGATAGTTCGCTAAGGGGGAGTAAATTGAGTAAATTGAGTAAATTTAGAGGCACGGGCCTTTTAGGGATTTGTACCTAGGTACCTAGGTAGGCATTGAAGGCTGCTCTTCCTCCTTATTACTGCTTACCTCATATTCCGTACATGCCTTATTACCTGTATTACCCGCAGCCGAAGCCTTACCTGACGGAGCCTAGCATGATTTATGCCCCTAATGATGAATATGTATATCATACTAAAAAAGTCTTTTGCCCAGCCAAGAAATCCCAAATTTGTCATCTACCTAATCTGTACCTAATCTGTGTAAAACTTCCTCCCGAACTTCCTCCCGGACCATTTTTATTAGCGTCTAATTGGGTCAATTTCGCTATTCGGATGTGCCCGTAAAGGAGAGTCGTTGTACCTCGATCAAAGGCTGCTCAGCGCTATGTCCTCACTACCAGCGCTTCTCTACATCATTTACCAAGAGATTCGCTATGCATTCAGCAGCCTGATCTAACTCCTCTTTCTCAAGAAACGCTTTTCGTTTCTAGTTTTCGTCATCACGCTGCTTAAGACCTATGCCTTCTCAAGAGTTAGGCAAATCCACCTCACCCACGGTCATTCCTGGCTGGACCAGGAGGACTTACTCCTTCACGAGCATCGGATAGGGGAGCTTTGAGTGTGCCATGCCCGTGAAAGTCTTGCTACGCGTAGCTTCCAGCAATTCTTCGAATTTGGTAGATCTGTGACTCAAAAGACGCACGAGAACGAGATTATATAACGGACCGATGACATCCATGTCTTCGACATTGTAGGTCCTTCCGGACTCGGCTACGGCTATGGTGATGTCCTCGCCACCGATCGTATACCGTAGCAGCAGAGCTCGCAGGGCAGCCAGGTAGAATTGGAAGGGAGTGGCCTGGATACGACGGCATATGTGGAAATTTTGTGCCTTCGTGTCTACGCTGATTCTACAACCAGCTCGGATGTTCTGATAAGCTTTCAGAACGGGACGTTCATCCACTTTTGCCAATGTCAGGAGAGGTAGTGAAGGCGGAGTCGTGGCGAACTCTTTTCTCCAGTACTGTAACTCGGCCTCCGCGAACTGTTTTACCTGACGACTCATATGAGGGTATGTATAGTGAAATGTAAGTCACTTCAATAGGATTTGGATCGATGTTGCATCAATAACAAGAGGATGTAAACCTGCCACAAGATAGTTATCTGTTTCTGAGCGAGTGAGTAGGATCAGCCGCAATGTTTCTCCCCGTGCCACATCATATATGTAATCCTTTTGGATAGACATGGCTATCCTTTCTACCTCCTCTTCGCTCTCAATCTCCTGGTGTTCTAGGTGTAGGAGGGTGACCTCCAAGATGTGTTGCAATTGCTTTCCATCTTGGTCGAAGAAGGCCGTCCTCAAGATCTCGTGCTGCTGGCCTAGAGCGCGCACAGCCTTTGTCAGCCTCACGAGATATATTTTCCCTATATTGCGAGCCCAAGCGGTGTGGTTGAGACCAACCCTATCTTCTAGGAAAAGCCCCGAAGGATAAAACCTCGCTTGTGTAACACGGGGAGCGATTTTTGGATAACCGAACCAGAGCTTGTAGCTCTTGGATAATCTTGGACCAAGTCAAGATTTGAGCCAAATCTTTCCTGAGAGAAAGCAGCTGGCCTCTCGATATCTATACCTGAACCATGGGTTGTCTTCTGGCTGTTGGAGGATGCTGCAGAGGTGTCATCTTTTACAGAGGACTTATCCAAGCTCAGAAGCAATCGTGAAGGAATAGTCTCGGTTGCAGCGGTGACTAGTTCACCGACAGTACCGCCATTCATAATTTTGAGAACTGGGGTGTTAACTTCAAGAGTCATCATAAACCAACCGCGAATTTCTATTGCTGTGAGAGAATCGATACCCATGTGGTCGAAGCGCGTAGCACTCAGCTCAGTACTATTCATCCGGACAGCGTCAAATTGGAAATACGAACCAAGCTTACGAGTGAAAGCGTCCCATATAATATTGTAAACTTGTTCGCGGCTCTGTGCCTTTTCAAGCAACGCCTTGACCGGGAAATTGGCTCGATTACTAGTTGTGGCCGGATCGTCTACTTCTTTACAGCCTTGGACCAAGTGACTCATCCGTGGCCATGATTCCCACACAAGCTGGTGTTCTTCTTGCTGGCTGAACTTTGACGGAGACTTCAGTACTTGCACTCCATTCAACCACAACAAGCGGTGCCAGTCTGTCTCTGTCTTCGGGAATGGCATTTATAGGAACGATGGGGATATGCCCCCATGCCGGCCTGGAAGACTCTGTTACTACGGTAGAAGCCCATGCAACGACTTTCGTAAAGCGGTTACGGACCTCTTCCGCGTGTAATTCTGTCATATCCCAAGCCACTTTGCCAAACAAGGACCTAAGGTTGTCTTTCCTACAATAGGCCGTGAATGTAGACGCAATACGGTCAACAATTGACTCAACGTTCGTAAGATACGTCATATCGACAAAGACAGAATAGCCAGGACGTACAAGACGTGCTATATCCCGCTTCGGGGTAGCGGGGTGGATCGTCAACCAGCTGGGATCTTCTATCTCCAAAGCATCAGCATTTGTGGTTATGAAGGTAATTTGCACACCAAGTGTCGCTTGTTCAGCTATGATCGAGGCGAATTCACGGCTAGGATTGTGGACCAGTACTTTATCGTCCTTCGACAAGCCCCTCAAGACAACAGACGCAAGCAAGTGATGGGCTATCAGCCACAAAAGTCGAGCTTCAGAACCCGGCGATATGAGGTATTAAGAGTCGGCCTGCTTTATCGAGCACGAGCTCATTCTCGACAGTAAGCTTCATATTGTCTCGTTGCCACCACTGAGACGCGGCCATGTATCGCAACATAGTCTCTGCAATAACACAATGGTCGATTCTATCAGCGTCTTCGGTATCTAGGAGGAGGTAATCGAGAGTCGGGTTATCGCGCGCCGCACCACGAATGAGGCCTAGCATCATATTCGCATATGGGTTATCGGCAAGCCGGCCCTGAGTGATCCAGATGAGGGTTCCTGCCAGGAGAATTATTTTTTTCAAGGCCCCCCACCCTACACTATTAAGCCGTTTGAAGATTGAAGTGTCTAAATCTGTCAAACTTAGGACGACCGTATTGGACGAAATGTCAATGCTGACAAAATCCAGTAACGAGTGAACGTTTCTAATACTGCTGCAATATGGCCGGAGAACATCTGAGAGCTTGCTGGCAAGCCGAGGAGGAATAATGGTATGACAGGGTTGGCCCAAGTGAATTCGTACACGGCCACTGGCTTTTAATTCGAGCAGGTCAGTACCCTTCCCAGATGTCGCATGATATTTGAAATCCGCTTCGATTGTTTCTTTGTTACGTCTCGCGATATTCGCCAGGGAAAGAATGATCTCTATACTCACATCATCCGGATCAAACACAAGGCCTGAGACGATATTCATATCATGAATCTCAACTAGTTTAGCGGGATTGTCTTCGCAAAGCTTCAGGGCAGTTACATGCCGTATCGATGGTCATGGATGGACCGCGCCAGTCAAAGAAGTAGGAGACCCGGTTAGAGAGCATAGTCCGTGACGTACCAGTAGCATGGTATTTGCCGAGGTTATCATGATCCCGGTACATAATAAGCTCATAATCATTTACCATCTGGCCGGCATATACTGCCGTGTCGGACCCTTTTAGCTTATCAATAGTCTGGCCACCGGCCTCGAGCGCTTCGTAGACGGTCTCGAGGAGCAAGCGGATCTGCGGGTCCAGTACGTTTGCTTCGGCCGGGCTGATTCCAAAGAAGGCAGCGTCGAAGCGCCGATTTTCTCCCTCTGCCGTCAGAAGGTATGCCTCCTTGACGTTGGTATGACCGTGGTCTTGTCCATCTTCTTAGTAATATCCTTTAAGGGCCGGTACCTGGCTTGCCACAAGCCTTGGTTCGCGCAGAAGGGCCCAAAGTTTGGACGATGAAGTGGCATTACCGGGGAACCGACATCCAGAGCCAACAATGGCAATCTCCTGTTCTTCAACAGCCATGGTGAAAGTATTGTTCTCGTTGAGGCGAGTGCGAAAGGTAAAAAGAAGCAGAGTTTATGACATTCTTAAAGACATTCATCTAAGTACAGAGTACAGTATCTATTTCCATTAAACTAAACCTCAGCCTTACTTGCTTCCCAAGCCGAGGACTCGTTGTATTGAACCAATTCTTACCTATGGAGTGGAGTGGCGCTATTCGGACCGTACGGGGTAACACGGCGGTTACGAGCGATGTGAGGTACAAATGCACGAAATACCTAGATATACCCAACTAGATAGGATTCGTGAAGGCAAATTGAAAGACTTCGCATGCTCACCAATATTGCCATCATCGGGTAAGACAATGTGACCATTTGGGGTAAGTATAAGTCACACATGTATAAGGTAGCACATTCTCCTTTAGATAAATCATTATAAGAGACGTTGAAATAAGCTCGCTTGAATTTTTACCTAAAGGTTCTTTAGGTACATAACGAAGTATTACATAAATACATAATTGTCACATGTCACATGTCACATGATATTTAAAGTACCTATACATGCATCTTTACGGAGTACTAGTAAACGCAAAAGAATAAATTAATTGCCTTATTATTCTTGTTCGTCCCTGTGCTTGGTTTAGGTCCTAGGAGTGCTCGGACGGATCTTGCCCTGGGGCCATACTGAAAATTCATCTCAGGAGATTGTGTTTCGACATACGCTATAGGTAATCTTGTAGATACATCCTCTTACCTGCAAGACTTCTAAATCCCCAGTATGCCGCCGACTGTGCAACCCTACCTTTGTGCCACAAAATAGCGATACCGAGGCTCATATGCAGAAGTGGGATATTCAAATAGCATATAAAACTTATGTTTTTGTACTCGATGATTCTACCACATCAGCACATCAACTTCAGAACAGCTTCGGCTTCCCCTTTCTAGCTTTGTTGGACGTCATTCCGGCCTTAGTAGGAGTTTATCAGAGAGTCTCGCCAAGTCCTCAAATAAGGTAGAAGGGACCTACATCCCTTTTTCTGAAGCCATAAAGGTCACGAAATTGGATTCGCACACGTATAAAGTCTATCTTAACGAGGCCTTCTGCCTGGGTAACTACTCTCACAAGCACCATGGATCACTTCGTCTGTCTCGCGATGTACTGTGCTCGCTTATACAACCCACGCGGATTTGCGGAGCTTTGCTGGTATCTCGCTACCGACAGGCTACGAAGGAACGCCCGCCGCAGCGCTTCCTCCCCTGCCGGACTTCAAGGCGCTTAAGACCATCGGCAGCGACGGCGCTTGGGAAGAGTCAAAGGTTCCCGGGCCCTCTAGATTTGTACGCTCGTTGCTGAATTGGCACTTCTACCTTCCTCGCGCAGGCGCTCTAACGCCCGGGGTCTTGGATATGTGGATTCGGCTGGCGAGCGGGGAGTGTATCACGCAGAGCGCCCTGGCGTACGTGGCGGTCTCATTCCCGTTCAACCTACACCTATTCCTTGCAGCACCCGAGCTACGCCAGCTCCTAGAATCGCAGCAGGACCCAGGCGAGACGACAGAAAAGCAAGCCCAGCGAGAGGAGCTACAAGAGAAAAACAAGCAGCGCGCAGCCTTGTTGTTTCCGACAGTGGTGATGAACCTGGAGGCGAAAACGGCTCTGCCGGAGGAGGGCGTTGAGTGGTTAGCCGTGCGGATCACGTCAAAGCAGATCAAGGATGGGAGGTTCGATCTCGATATGCTGATAAGGGATGTGGAGGGAGAGATCGTAGCGTTAAGCCATCATGTTGCAATGATCCTGAGCGTTGAAAGAAATGTTGGCAAACGGAACTTTTCAGGCAAGGCGGTGTTGTGATTCACAACAACTTGTGAAAGCCAACAAACTTGATGTAATATTTCATATCCTTTATGAGGACTTATACATATTCCTTGGCTGGGGAAAGGGACTAGACTATATATGTACCTTATCGCCTATATTAACTACGATGGCGTTATCTTGAATCTTGAAATTAGAGAATAGATAAGAATAGTATGGGATGAAGGTATCTTCTTTAAGCTTCAGCCCTAAATCGCCGGTAATTCGATGTTGATTTAGTAAAGTTTCTAAATACTACCTAAGGCAAGTATAAATCCAGTAGTTACGTAATCCCAATCCCAATCGCAAGTGGAACATTGAAGTACGTAACACAAGCACTTTTCAAGGCAACCCACCTAAATCACGTGACAGCAAAATTTAGCCCGTGCCCCTCGCCTTCGAAAACCCACAGAAAGTGGCACAAATCCAAATTCTTCATCATCAGACATCGCGGTTTTTTTCACCGTCGTCACCCGGTAGCATCAATCTCCCCAATCCCTTTTAATCAAGGAGATTGCCCAAGATGCCGCCGCCACCCCACCAAAAGCCTGAGAATGTTCTCAAGCGGGCGCAAGAGCTCATCGGTGTCAACCAGGCTCCCGCCGCCCTGAACCTTCTCCACGATCATATTACATCCAAACGTTCACGAAATGTCCCCATCGCCTCTTTGGAGCCTGTGATGCTCCTCTTAGTCGAGCTGTCCGTCGAGCAGAAGAAGGGAAAACTCGCCAAAGATGCGCTCTACTCTTATAAGAATATCGCTCAGAACACCAACATCAGCACCATCGAACTTGTACTCAAGAAGTTTATTGAGTTGGCCGCAGAAAAGGTTACAGAGGCACAGAAGAAAGCAGATGAGTTGCAAGAAAGCATCGAAGCCACCGTTACCTCAAGTATCGATGATTTGGAAGCCAGCGAAACCCCCGAGTCCATTCTGTTAGCCACAGTCTCTGGCGAGCAGTCTAGAGACCGCACCGAGCGTGCTGTCGTCACACCATGGCTCAAGTTTCTTTGGGAAGCCTACCGTACCGTCCTCGATATCCTCCGAAACAATGCCAGACTAGAGACTCTCTACCAGAGTACCGCTACCCAAGCTTTCGACTTCTGCCTTAAGTACCAGCGAAAGACGGAGTTCCGACGACTTTGCGAGCTTCTGCGCAACCATGTCCAGACCGCCGCCAAATACTCGAGTCAGATGCATGCCATCAACCTTAACGACCCTGACACACTACAACGACATCTTGAAACTCGCTTTCAGCAGTTAAATGTCGCCGTCGAACTTGAGCTCTGGCAGGAAGCGTTCCGAAGTGTTGAAGATATCCACACTCTTCTCAACCTTAGCAAGCGGCCTCCCAAGAACATTATGATGGCCAACTACTACGAGAAACTCACTCGAATCTTCCTCGTCGGTGAGAACTACCTCTTCCATGCTGCCGCTTGGTCCCGATACTACTCTCTTCTCCGACAATCCGCAGCTCTTGTAGCGACCGGCCAGAGTAAGAAACCCGACAACCCTTCTGCCACAGAGGCCGACCTCCAGAGGGCTGCTTCCTTTGTTGTTCTGTCGGCTCTCTCGATTCCTGTCATCAGCACCTCTCGATCTCGGGGCGCCATGGTGGATTTTGACGAGGCTAAGAAGAACAAGAACTCGCGCCTCACCCATCTACTAGGCATGGCCAGCGCGCCTACTCGTGCCGGCCTGTTCCTCGATGCTCTTTCTAAGTCACTTCTGAAGCGTGCGCGCCCGGAGATCAGGGACCTCTACAACATTCTCGAGGTCGATTTCCACCCTCTATCTATCTGCCAAAAGATTTCTCCCATTTTAACCAAGATCAGCGCTGATTCCGAAATGGAGAAGTACATCTTGCCACTCCAACAAGTCATCTTGACTCGATTGTTTCAGCAATTATCTCAGGTATACGAGTCTGTTGACCTCGCCTTTGTGGAGAGCCTTGCCAAATTTCCGGATCCTTTCCAGATTTCTCGTGGAACTATTGAAAAGTTCATCATGAATGGAAACAAGAAAGGTGATCTCTCAATTCGCATGGACCACGCTACCGGAGTACTTAGCTTCGATAAGGATGTATTCTCTTCCTCGAAGGCTGTTCATGCTGGCTCGGCAGCTGGTTCTGCAGAAAGCCCCGTTGGGTCTGTGCAGCGCCTCCAAAACACTCCTTCGGAGATTGTCCGCTCGCAGTTGACTCGGCTCACGACTACCCTATACACGACTTGCTTCTATGTTGATCCGTCTTACCGACAGCGCCTAGGAGAAGCTCGACAAGCCGCATTGGCCAGAGCCAAGGAGGGCGCTGAGCAGGAGCATCGTGAGATTCTGGCCCGTAAGGAAATTATCCAGAAGCGAAAGGAAGAGGCATCCGAGCTGCAGGCGAAGAGAGAAAAGGAAAAGGCAAGACAGAAGCGACTTCAGGAGCAAGCACTGGCCGAAGCTGAGGAGCGACGGCTGGCTCAAGAACAGAAGGAGCGTGAGGAGAAGCGCCTCAAAGACGAAAGAGACCGTGTCCGCAGGGAGGAACTTAAGAAACAAATCGCCGACCTTAAGATTGGTCCAAATGCTATTGACATTGATATCGAGAACATCGACGATTATGACAGCAACCGTCTTCGTGCCATGAAGCTTGCCCAGCTCGAAAGAGAAAAGAATGATATTAATGAAAGGCTTCGGATCACCGGCAAGCGTATTGACCATCTTGAGCGTGCTTTTAGGAAAGAAGAGGTCAAGAAGCTTCCTGAAGACTATGCTAAGCAGCGAGAGCGCGACTTGGCCGCATACGAGGCCATGAAGGCAGAGACGTTGCAGGAAGCTGAGGAGAAACACAAACAAAGTGTTGAACTAAAGCATCGTCTAACCCGACTCATGCCCTACTATGAGTCGTTCAGGAAGTCTCTGCACGATCGTCGCCGTGATGAGTTCGAGAAGCGTCAACGTGATGCCGAAAGAGAACTGGAGAAGCAGATTACAGCTCGCAAGAAGGAATACCGCGAGCGTAAGCTGCGGGAGAAGCGAGAGCGGGAAGAAAAGGAGAGAGCCCTGCGAGAGGCTGAGGAACGCGCCGAGAAGGAGAAGAAAGAGCAAGAGCAGCGCGCCGAGGCGAAGCGCCAAGAACTAATCAGAATCAAGGAGCAGCGAGACAAGGAGCGTCAAGAAGCTCAAGAGAAACAAGCTCTTCAAGAGAGAATTGCCGAAGAGGCGATGGCCAGAAAACAAGCGGAGAAAGAAAAAGAGCGCACACAATTCAGCAGACGCGAGCCAGTTGCCATGGGTCGTACCGATTCCAACGATCGGCCTTCTGGACCTCCGCGTCTTCCTCTTGTTGGTGTCAAAACGTCTTGGCGTGATCGCGAAGCCACGAAGAATGCTGGCGCCGCCGGTAGCAATGGGCCAAGTCGTACCGGTACTCCCATGGAGCGCACCGATTCTAACGAGCGCCCCGCCGAACGTGAGCGCCCCACAGAGCGTGAGCGCCCTACCGAACGTGAGCGTCCTGCCGAACGTGAGCGTCCTGCCGAGCGCGCGTCTGGGCCTCCCCGATTACCCCTTCAAGGAAAGCAACCCTCCTGGCGTGAGCGCGAGGCTGCCAAGGCAGCCGGTGGTGCCCAGAGTGGATCCAGAGACAGGGACAGTGCGCCCGCGCCGGCTCCCACACAGGCTTCTGGTGAGACTCTGAAGCCTTCCGGTGCTCCTGGAAAGTGGGTACCCCGACGTGTCCGAGAACAGCAAGGTTAGGCATTGGAGGACCGGCGTTACGGAGGTTTGGGTTCAGTATGACAGGTAGCTTGTAGTTTAGATTTACGAAGAAAAATAAACTGCCTTCTAATCTACGAGTGTATGAGAACTCACAGCTACTTGCATGCTCTACTTGCTTACAATAGCTGAAGCGGGTACCAAATCGTTACGCTAGGCATAGGAAGGATAATGTGTGTATATCAAAGACTTTGCCTTATGTACCTTATCCCTGTATATAATAAGGTATTCATCGATGGTTATGATGGGCTTCTAATTAATCCTAAGCGTCTGGCCCCTATCTACCAATTTAGTATTATATATATGCGCTAACCAGGCACGGGTATCTACTATATTCGGAACTTCTCTTTTTTATTTTCATGTTTATCCAATGGGTGGTCATTCGACATCATCTCCAAGACGTAGGCAATATTGGGCTCCCATCATCCGCACGACGTGGGACGGGATCAGCACTCAGCTCGATCGGCTTCTCATGCGTTGCTAGCTCTTTGACGGGATGGAATCCAGACAGCGTATGCTCCGTCGGGAGCTCGTTCACTGGTGCACCCTCCAGTTGTACCTTTTTCTCCGCCTCCAATATGTTGTCTATCCCATCATAGTCTCCTCCGCCCTCTTCTTGTGGGCTGGGACCCGCAGGCTCTTCTCCTTGCTTACGTTTTGGATGGCCTCTACCTAGTCGGAAAGCGTAGAATAGCAGCCCTCCCGTAATCGAGATGCATGCGACACCCACCCCAACGGCTATCCCAGCTATAGCACCCCCGCTTAAACCGCCTCCGCCTGTACTTGAAGGGCTTTGCTGCTCGTTGCTCGGCGGCTCGGTGGCGGCGACCGGTGAGGTCATGCTTGTTGCCGACGTAGTAGGTGATGAGGTTTTACCCCATGTAGCGGTCCAAACTGGCGGGTATCCGCCTCCTGAAAGATCATTGCTAACCTCTTCCCCATTATCGCTACAGTAATTTACAAATTCTGAATGCAACTTGTCTGTACACGATATATTTAGCTCTGCCTCTTGACGCAGATAATCAAGCTGCGGTAATGATATATGATGGTGAGCACATACACGCGAGCTGCTCTGAAGAGTTAGAACATGCCCCCTGGGCACAGGGTAACGAGCCGGGCCCTATATACCGGATATTGCTACACAGACATTCGACATCGTCAGATCCGGTGCAGTTCGAGTTTTTGCTAATTGACGACGCAATACACGGCTGGGCACACTCCGGTAGGTACGTGGTGAGGTTCTGAGAGGCGACGGTCAAGGCGATCAACGCTAGCATAGGGAGAATAGCCCGTAGAGGCGTCATTGTGCTATAATGCCGTTGTTCAAACTGTCTCATTCAGAGACAGCACTTTCGTAACATCAAGGGCTTAAGCAAGGAAACATAAGGTTGGGGAAATTTTCAAAGAGAAAGGGGGCACGAGGCTAACGGGTATAGTTCCCCGGAGGATTTTGTTCAAAAGAGATCTTTGGAGACAACCTTATTTGAATAGTAAATTCATGATCTGATATATTGTGTTTCCTAAGAAGGAAATAGATAGCTCATGCAGCGCTCTGCATGGGGTTTGAGAGGGCACGGCTACGGTCTAGGATATTACTGGACGGTGACTAAAGTTGACGGCTACCGATCCGGTATAGGGGGGCGGAAGGATTGTAATGCAGCACGGGGACTGCGCCGTCTTAGTGCGGTGAATATTCTATTCTCCCTGTCCGAGCCGGGTGGGTATACAAGAGGACTCGGTCCCGGGAACCGTAAAAGGACTACGATGCTGCAACTTTCGAGAATCAAGATTATATCTAGATCTCCAGACGCCATTTTTTCTCGAAAGAGAAGAACATAACCGCCACAAAGCCAAAAAGAAATGGCGGGAGGACGATATCACGTCTTCACTGGCTAGCCTTACATGTCATATGAGATACTATCTATCATATTGCTAAGGTAGCAATGGTGGCTGCAGAGAGGCGGGGTCCGCAGCAAATATTATTTCATGATGCGGTAGTGGAAAGGCTGCAGGTTAAGGTAGCAGTCGAAGATATTTGCTTTTCTTGGCACATGGTCAGCTTGGAGCATCGGTCCCGGGCGAAGGCTAGGCTACGAACGAAACATTCAGGTCTTTTATTTATATGGTATTGCCTCTCTGAAAACCACTTAGACGGCACCGAGGACTCGATGCTACTTTGCTAATACTATGGTAAATGTGGTGAATATATTATTCAGCCTGTCGCTTGAAGGGAAGTTCAGGACTGGGTTGGCGAAGTCCCTGTCTCGCCTATTTTCTAGAAGCGGGAGGCTATGCTTCAAAGTAACGTGAGTATGAGAGCCTCATGCAATAATAAAAACGTTACACGTGTATTTTAGTAAGTAAATTGGTGTCACCTTAGCACTTATATATGTAAGGAGAACCTCTAATCTTGGTCAACTCCTCAAGACCAAGGTCAAGGCTAGTAAGGCTCTGCTGCGGTTATTAGTATTCTGGTCCCCAGGTTGAATGTGCACAGAATATTCCACTTCTATATATACGTGTAATAGAAGATTGCATAATCCGTATATGTATTGCACTTGTAATATATTCCCAATCAGATTTTACCAAGAGTTAGGATTTTGGTGTCTATTAAATAAGAGGAAATTATTCCATCCTGACTCAAATTCGAGAAAGCAGCAACTAGACCTACCTCCCTTCTTAACAATCGAAGTGCAAATCGTCATTTCTGAATCGAATGACACATAAACTGAGATAGATGGCCTGATACCCAGGCTATGAGTATGATTTCCGGATTTCTTAAGACTGTCTATGGGAATACCCCTATGTAGTTTATCGCTTAAGGACTATCCATAGATGGATAAAACTATCACAGCTCAAAGAAAGACTCTCAAGATGGAGGAGAACAGAGGAACGGCGTAGAGATGATCTAGTTACCTGGGTTCCAGATCAGTGACGGGGACATCGTGAAGAATGAATTAGGCAAAGGCTTGCAAGGGCATCATGGTCGCTTAGTGTGAGCGTAGCAGCCAAAGCCTCGCCTTGTGAGACACATATTAAGAACTATGAACTTATGATATGTCTTCGTAAAGAAGCACATTCGAACAGGGCTCAAACTAGGTGTTAGGTATTAGACTTATGTTCAAGAGTCTCGCCCTGAGTAAGTCTTGTTACTCACGCTAGCCATAAATCTCCGACGTCCTCTATCCCGTATGTGGAAGCTTCTATATGTGCCGGTTTGTAGAAAGCTATCTGCAATAGTATTTTATTTAAATGTGCTAGTGTAACTTCACGTCTCATCACAAGCTTATTGGATGTTGTTGATGGAAGAGTAGCATGTAATTTAGTTGAAATATGGTACACTTTTATCTCGAAAGGATGTCATAGAAAGTACGCTTCCATAATAAGTATGATGGTATGGCAGCATGACATGTCCTGTATCAACTGGCGGAAAAGGGGTAAGTTTAGGTACCTAAAACTATGAACAATGCATCTACGCGAGTTTTGCTTGTAAAGAATACAAGCAGCAAAAAGTCAACTTAAAAACTCAGTGGAACAGCCTCCACTTGTAACCCTAACTTGGCGAGTTTATCACCAAAAAATAATCAGTAACTTCCTAGTGCTGTGACTAGGTCGTGACCAAGCATGGACTGAACAGGTTCTTTCACTGCCTCCACCCCGGATCGAACGAGGGATCTTTGCATTACAAGTGCAACGCGTTACCACTGCGCCATAGAGGCCGATGAGTGCTTAGGCCGGGTGCAATGCGTTATAAGCGAAAGACAAAGACGAAGCGCAAAAAGCGCACGCCTTTTAGAAATGGGGGGGGTTTTTTTTTTATAAGTTGTAATGCGCTCGCTTACTTGACGGAATTCTTATAATATCGAATAAAATATGGGCCAATTACCTAATTATGAATGAAGATGGTTGTTTCCTTCCATGATGGTTACGCGACATCGCGATTGCCTTAGTCATCGTCTCGATTTATTACTTGGGTAGATACTCGGCCCGTTGCAACTTCCAGGAGCCCAAACTTCTCCCTAAAAACTACATGTGCAATGTTGCCCAAGATGGTCTATGGTCTCGTTACTTAATACATTAACCATGAAGTATATATATCATCGATATACTATTGGCTCTGTTAGATCAAGCACATGTCTTTTGAGAGATCAGGGCCAGTAGAAAATGCTTGATACAACTGCTTGTTGCAACTAGACCACGTGGAAACCCTCAGCGCGGTCGAAAGGGGTTATAGGGCCTAGAAGCTGTTTGTGTTAATACGAACTTTACTGCCCAATTCAGGGCGCCATGTCCTTCTGGTTCAAACTATATCCTACTTATTTCGGGTTCCTATGGGGACTACATAGGAATTGTCTTCCTACCATACGGCCGACTTTCACCTAAGGAGATGCAACAAGGCTACTTAGGAAAAAGTTCGGGGTTCACGGAGCCAGCATCTCGCCGAAGAGGGCCTATCCCAACTTTCCGGGCGTCATCTGCGGGGAACAGGTCAAATGTCACTTAAAAGTGAGGCTTATGTATCGCATTACCTCGATAAGAGCCCCAGCCAGTTGCGACTACAGCGAGATCTGTGTATGGCCCTTCAATAGGCGCAATGTTAGAGGAGGTGAGCCATTTTGCGGAGGGCCAAGTTGGAATTGCGCCTATTTTACCAGGGGCCGCGTGATATTGTTGATCAATCTGCCTGTCCGCTCCTCACCTTCTCTAGCCAATCTGATGACGGCGCTGGGACGCACTGGGAGAAAGTCTCATGCAGGACTGCGTTGTTCTGCTGCAGGCTGCAAGTAGACAACAACGAGAGACCAATAAGACCAATATGGAGTTACGCCAAGATTATACACATTATCTATGAGCTCTGTAAGCCCGTTTGCCATCTAGCATTATCGTTCAAAGGAGGCTAGGCTCGACGTACAACTCTCTGACATTATTTAGAGGCCGCGTTCCGCTCCTAGATGGGTTCACTAAGGGCAAGCAGATCAACGGCCGGTCCTACCCGATCTTAGAACTGATCATCCCTATCTTCTACTTCGGATTGGATAACCTATAGGCCTACCAGCACCGAGAAGATGGCGGAAGTCTATTGCACATGTGTGATTGCCTACATGGAGGGGAGGAGGCCGCCTCCTAGAAGCGAGCTGAGTTCGACTTTGGAAGCACTTGATAAACGCGCTCGACAACTCGAAGCCACATCCCAGGTCACACCACCTCCACCGTTTCTTGAAACAACGTGGGACTCACTTACATGGCGTGTGTGCCGTCTGTCACGTTTACTGCCGCCTGCTAAGACGCTCAAGAAGGCACCACCTTTGGGAAATGCCGCCTCTTTGTCTCTCTTGAAGGGTGCCATCTCGACCATCGGCGTCCAGAACCAGATCCCCTGGTCCGTGGACGATGATTTGGAAGAAAAAGAATATATAAAGTTAGCTGCGCAATGGCTCTACTTCTACGCGGGCCAACGCAATGTTGAGATTAGGCACCCTTCGTTCAAATTCGAGGACGTTTGTTCCCTAGCGCTGGATCTATCTCTCGAGGCTGAATCTGGGTGGGCTTGGAATAGGCGACCAATACCTCCCCCTGGCCTCATGGTACCTCCGATGGTCAGCACGCAAAGAGCAAGATGCTGTGGCTGCTGCTCCTGTAGTTGCCATAGGAACTCAAGATCGCGACGCGATTCGAGCGTGAGCTCGGACGGGAGTTCACATAGGAGTTCGCATCGCGGAAGATGGCCGGTCGTGGGATGGTTCAAAAAACTAGCCTTCTGGCGTAGGAGACGCATTGCGGATGATTCTTCGTCATCATCGAGCACAATTGTGGACGACTAAAGGAATGGCCCCCTGATAGAGAGCGAATTGTTTCTCCATAAAACTTCATGTACCAAACATATCCTTGAGTTCATGTATTTACATTAGTGGTACGAAAAGGTAGCCCGGAGTAAAATCAAGTGTGTGTTATTGGCAAAGATAAACCTCTATCTAGATCAAGGACTCAAACATACGTGAAAACTGTACGACGATAATTTCTAGCGTATGAATGTCTTACTGATGGAACAGCTGGTGGCTGAGTGACGCGCTTCTTTGTGTTCTGGACGAATGAAGGTAAGTCTTATCTCAGGTGACCTCAGACCAGAATTTCGATTTTTAGTTCGGGGGGATGTACCCCCTACAGCCACACTATTCCCTAACTAATCACAACCTGTATAACCCCCTTAAAAAAAATCGAAACTTTGGTTTGAGGTTATTTTAGACACGTCTTTCCTAAAAAATCGTCTTGCGGGAAATAATATTAACATTATTTAATTAATAAAATTATTAAAAATAATAACGTTAACGCGTTATTATAATAAGTAATTATTAATTATATAATTGTATTAACTTTATTATTAAATTTATTAATTAAATTTACGTATTTTAAATCTTTTAAAGTATTAAAAGTGGTTATAACGGTTATAATTAATTATAACATTAATTGTAATAATAGCTATAATATCGGTTATAATAATAGCCGTAATATATAATATATAATAAAATTATACGAATATAAAAAAAGCGAAAAGGATTAAGTAATAATATTATTATTTTTAAATATAAAATAAATTATTTTATATGTGATTATGGTTATAATTGTAAGTGTTATTATAAGTAATTATATTTTAATATATTTTTAAACGTTAAAATTTATAATATTATAACGTAATGTTATATGGATATAAAAAAAAGCGAAAAACTTTAAGTTATTATATTAAAATTAAAATATAATACGTTTTATTTTATTTATATATATTATTAGTTATGGTAGTAATAATAGTATTATTATTATAAGTTAATTTTAATATTTAAAGCTAAAATATAATAACGTAACGTTATATAAATATGTAAAAAGTTTAAGCAAATAAATATAATATATTATTAATTTTAAGTTATTTAAATTAAAACTATTTTATACGTTATTATATTATATTAAATTATTGTAAATATAATATTTAAATTTTATTACCAAAATTTTTATTGCAATAAACGTTTGGGCCTAAGCTAGCCTTAAACCACGTTTCGTAAAATAGCATGCCCGTGACTTACAGATATAAACATACGGGCCATGCGTTAGGTGGCGCAAGCGGGCGCAGCCCGCGCCTTTACGAAATGTGGTCTGAGTTTACTGAGATAAGGTAAGTCCTAAAGATGCGGATCTTGAGACATGGCAGTTTCCCGCTAATAATTAAGCAAGGTAACGGCACGGAGAAATATATTATAACGGCAAAAGGTAGTTTTAAGAAACGGTTATTAGATGTAAAAATCATTTTATATTTAAAAATTATTTTTTAATAAATAATTATTATTAGTTAAAAAGTATTTATTTATTTAATTTATATGAAAAGATATAAATATTAAATATAATGTTTATATTAATAATTGTTTATATTTAAATAATGTATTTTAAAATTTTAAAAATTAAATAATAATAATATATATTATAATTATTTAAAGATTTAAATAAATAATATATTTTATAAATATTTAATATTTTAAATTTAGTTTTTTTATTATTATTTATATATTTAAATATTTAATTTTTTATTATTGTTTATACGTTTTATTTAAATTTTTATTATTATTTATATATTTTATTTAAACTTTTATTATAATTAATAAAAGTTTTAATTATAAATGATTATTTATTAAACGTATATAAAAGTTATAAAATATTTTTATAAATATATTATTTAATATATTATTAAATATGTTAAATTTTAATAAAATATAATTAAAGTTATTATAATTGGCATTATAATTAAAATTTTAATTAATATTATTAATTAAGTTTATTATAAATTTAATTAATTTAAATATAATATATTTTAAAAGTATAGATTTTATTTTAATATTTAAATGGTTATAATTTTTATAATTAAAATATAATCGAAATTTTTTAATAAATTGTTTATTTTTTTTAAAAAAATTATTATTATTTAATAAATAATTATTAACGTTATAAATAAAATTAAAATTATTATTATTATAATTATTGTTATATTTTTATTTTAATTATTTTATATGTAATAAATAAATTAATTTATTGTATTTATAAATAAAATAATTATTTATATTTTATTTTATTTATTTAATATGTAATAAATAAATTATTTTAAAATAATTATTAACGTTATTTTATTTTATTTAATTATAGTTTTATTTTTATTTAATAAAAAATTGGTAAATATTAATTATTTTGGTAAATAATTAAATAAGGTTAATTTAAATAAATATTTTTTTTTATATTTTTTATTTTATTATTAAATATAATAAGTTTATAAATAATATATTTTGTTTTATTATTAATATATTTGGCAGTAATATTGGTAAATATTATAATAATATTATTGGTAAATATAATTTAAGTAAATTAAGTAAAAAGAAATTTTATAAAAGTATAAAAAAATAATAAATAGTGTTGGTTTTAATATAAAATAATAGTTTTTATATTATTATTATTAATTTTTTTAAAAAGGTTAAAAATATATGTAATTAAATAATATTGATTTTTTTATTTTAAATTAGTTTTTAAAAATAAGATAATTTTATTTTAATTATAGTAAAAATAAAAATTATTATAAAATTATATTTTATTTAATAAATAAATTTTTATATTTTATATTTATTTACGGTTAAAATAAATGCATATATTATTTATTTATAGTTAATTATTAACAGATTTAAATATAATATATATATTTTAAATAAAATTATATATTTTGATAATATAGTAAAGTTTTTTATATAAATTAAATATAATAAAAATGTTAATATTAATAAAAAAAGTTTATTAATTTTTTAAAAAAAATTATAATTTTAATAATTTATTAAAAATAAAAAATATTTAATTAATAAATTTAAAAACGATTAAATATAAGAAATTTATTAATAGTTAATAATAAAAACAATAAAAAAAAAATTGGAAATTAATTTTATTTATATTTAAATATATAAAAATAGTAATATTTTAACAATATAATATTATTTACAATTTTTAACCGGGAATTATTTATTTTAAAAAATTTAATAAAATATAAACTAATAAAATTAAATTTGCGTTTTTTTATTAAATTTTATATATTTTTATAAAATAAATAATAAGCATAATATAATAAAATATATTATAAATTATTTAAATTAATTATATTAAAAAATAAAAGTGGTAATAGCAAGATATAATTTAAATAATAAATTTTTATTATTTTTTTTAATTATTAATAGTTTTTTTTAGTAAAAAAAGTTATAAAATTAATGATTAGTTTTAATTTTATATTAATTATAATAAATTAATAAAATATATTATATATATATATTTTTAAAATATTATAAATATACGGTTATTAAATATAATTATTATATTATTATTAATAAAAATAAAGTAATAAAAAGTAATGGTATAAAATGCGGTTAAATTTATATTTTTAATTGATTAAACTTTTAAATTTATTTGTGGTTTAAATGTAAACGTTATTTTTTTTTATTTTTTTTATTAATTATAATGTAAAAAAAAAAAAAAAAACATTTTTTACATTTTAATATCAAAATTTAATAATTAATTATTTTATAAATTTATATTTATTAAAAAGGTTTATTAATTATATTATTTTATATTTAATATAAAAAATATAATATAAAAGTTATTTTTATATTAAATAAAAAAAAAAAAAGAAAAAAAAATTAATATATATTAATAATAATTAATTTAATTAATTTTTTATAACGTTAAACCGTTTAATTTTAAAAATTATTAATAGCTTTTTTATTACTTTTTTATTAATATGTAAATTAATATTTTAATAGTTTATAATATTATTTTAATTAAATTAATTTTTATATTTAAAAAATTATAAAAGTTATTTTAAAAATTATTTTAATAAATATTATAATAAATAAAACGTTAAGGAATTTATAGTTAAAATATATATTTATAATTAATTAAAGTTTTATTTTTTTTAATTTTATAAATTAAATTGGTTTATAATTAAAAAAATTAAATAAAATTTTAATTAAATAAAAATATATTATTATAAAAATAAATATTAGTTTTAATTTAAATAATTATAAATATAATTAGTTTATATTTAATATTATTAAATTTATAATTAAACTTTTTTTAATTAAGTTTATTTTTAAGTAATTTATTACCGGATAATTTATTATTAAGTAATTTATTATTAAATAATTTATTTTTAAATATATTATTTATAATATAATTATTTAATTGCAAATTAATAAATATATTTTTAATAAATTTATTTTTAATAAATTTATTTATATTAATAATATTTTTATTAAATTTAATAATAATATATTTGTTTTTATTAAATAATATAAAGTTTAATATATTAAATTAATTATTATATAATATATTAATATATATATTAAACAAAAAAATGTTAAAAAATAAAAGTAAAAGTAAATTATTAAATTTAAAACATTAAAAATATTAAAATTTTTATAATTTAAATATTTATTTATAAATTAATATATTTTAAATATTTTAAAATAAAATTTATATAAAATTATTTAATTTAATATTTTTAAATTT